>NC_134236.1:138032842-138335872 GCF_965152275.1 Natator depressus
GTGAGTTTATGCTCAAATAAATTGGTTAGTCTCTAAGGTGCCACAAGTACTCCTTTTCTTTTTGCGAATACAGACTAACACGGCTGTTACTCTGAAACCTTCAGAATACTACTAATTGCACTGAGGAGAACCAAATCTATTCAGCAAACAGCATCATGTGCTAAACTCTAAGTTACATATGGCATATGTGACTGCATAAGTGACAAGATAGGGTCCTAAACATCCTTAGGGCCAATCATGAAGCAAATTCTGCCATCAGCTACAAACCAGTTCAAAGCAGTCAAAGACTGGATTGTCGCTGGTGAAAGATCAGAATTTGGCCCATTCATTTTCAGCATCTCTTACAATAAAGCCACAATCTCATTGGAAGTAACCCAATGCAACAGAGTACTTCATAAAAATTACTTGACATAAAAACAAATGATATATAATGTAACAAAGCCTGATTCGTAATCTCAGTTTGCTAAACATGGACTGCAACATACAATCTTATTTTAGTGCTTGTATACTTTAACATGATTTTGCAATCAATGTGATTGCCTTCCAGTAAAACAAATTATATAGTTGTAGCACTAACATATGATTTAGAACAGATTGGAGTACCATGGAAAAACAGAGCTCGAGTAGCAACGTTTTTAAAGACCGTATCAATGAGCAATGTTCCACAAATTTAGATGACCAAGGTAATTTAAATGTACAAGGAAACAGAATAATGCCACACTCAAAGGGATGTCATAGAGCGCTGGACTGGAACCCATAAGACCTGGATTCTAGTCTCATCTCTGCCACTTGAGTACTGGGTGACCTTGGGTAGGTCACTGCATCTCTCTATGCCTCCATTCTCCATCTGTAAAATGGGGATAATGACACTGCCCTGCTTTATAAAGCACTTTGAGGTCTACTGGTGAAAAGTGCCATATAAGAGCTAGGTATTTATATTAGTATGTTTGTTCTCTTCCCCTGAACTTACTTTTCTGTTTGCTTATTTTCAGTAGGGTCGTGCTTTCTGAGGCACCCAACGTGCAGTGACGGTTTTTCCAAACTACTAGACATAAGCCCCACTTTAAACCCGCATCTGTCTGGGCAATAAGATAAGAATCTATTTAAAACAATGATAACTCACCTATTCGGCCCATCTACACAGCATCTAGGAATGAGCCTCCCATCCCATTTCCATTCCACTTATGCCAGCGGGGCTCACACTACTACTCTAAATATAATGGTGCACACGGTGCTTTGAAGTTGCAGCTTGGGCTGAAGCGTGAGCTCTGAAGTCTGGAGCGGGGAGGGGCTTGACAGCCCCAATTCCAGTCTGAGCCACAACTTCAAAGTGCCATCTACACAGCAATTTTTAGCTGATATTAGCACACCCTGCTAGCACAAGTCTTTGGGCCTGGGTGTAGACGTATCCATCAACTTCTATGGGAATTGAGCTAATGAATTGCTATGTTGTTTTTGAAAATCTCACCCACAATAACTGAGTTACAAAATGTGGGCAACTTGACAGCTCAGCAGTAAAATCACTGAACATGTCTCACTGATGTATGTTGCCTCTTGGCAACAGCTTTTAAATATATTCAGCCACAATAACCCATTTTCAGGGTTTAGCCATTTTCATCTCTCAACTGCTTAATTATCATTTAAAGCTCATGTAAAGCCCCTGCGGGGTTGGGCTTTTTATTTTATTTTTAAAGAAAACCATACAGATAATTATGAGGTTTCACACTCTGAACAAGGAAGAGGACTAATTTTGTACATTACATACACTCATTTAGTGGAAAATCCACAGCTCCCATTCTAAAAGTTTAAGGCCATGAAGTTAGTTAGTTGCTCAGCTAGAGCCTGATCAAGCTCCCACTGGAGTAAGTGACAAAACTCCCACTGATTGCAATGGTACCAGGACTGGGTCTTTGAAGACTACAGACTTGCAACCTGACCTGAACCCAATGGGAATCAACTACAAGTGTTGGGTGCAAATTAGACTGGAAAAAGGGTTGACTCAGGCCAGGTTCAGGATGGGCTTTAAAATTAGGCCCAAGAAGATGGCAGGGGAAGGAGGGGGGGAGGCAAGGGCCAGTGGCTGGTGGAGGTGGCACCACCAGGGGAGGCAGTGCTGTACTCACATCAGCTGTTTCCAGATGAGGGAGAAAGACACACAACATGGCTTACCTGCAAGTGCAGCAGTGTGGCCAGCCAGGACCCTGCAGTGGGCATCCTCTGCCCTGCCCCACCTTGTGTCTCACCCTGACTGCCCAGCATGGAGTATTTCATGGTGCCCTTGCTGCAACAATTCAGGAAACCTGAGGTAGTGATCGGGGGGATCTGTAAGTGGCTATCAATCATGCGCCACCACACCATCCCAAGGTCGATGCCCCTCCCACTCTGACCCCCTCCCTGTGCCTGG
Source organism: Natator depressus (assembly GCF_965152275.1). Taxonomy (NCBI): domain Eukaryota; kingdom Metazoa; phylum Chordata; order Testudines; family Cheloniidae; genus Natator; species Natator depressus. Next base: position 138,035,247 of record NC_134236.1, read on the forward strand.
ATTCTTGCAGCAGGGCCAGGCAGGAGGTGGCAGTGGAGGTGAAGAAGAGGGGGGTTACTCTGTGTCTGCACAGTGATGGGGCTGTCCAACCTCCTGACTGCCCTGGCTGTGGTCTGGGTGGTCCAGGGGGCTGCGGCCTCACCAGGGTGTGGGTATTGGTGGCCCTGGGTTCTTTGGGGTGGCTGTGGGGCAGGGAGGGGGAGCAGTGCATGTTTGTGAATAGCAGAAGCACATGGTCCGTTTGCAATGTCACAGCCATGTTGCTCTTCTAGCTCCAACATTGGCAGCTCTGCATCTGACCTTGCAACCCAACTTGAATCCAATAAAACCCAGCTACAAGTGTCAGATCAGGTCAGATATGACAATGACTTGACAAATTTGGGTTTGGATCAGGTTAGGTTACTTGTGGTCTAGTTGGGTTCAGGGTGGGCTTTACAATTAGGCCTAATAACACCTCAATAGAAGACCCCACATAGTAGGATCAGGGGAACCCATCTACACTACCACCATGGGGACGACATTGTTATCTTTATGCAAGATTCCAGTGAATCAGTGAGAATTTTAAATCACAAGAAATTGAGGGCCAGGCTGAATGTCTGTGAGGCAGAAGAGAAGGAGAAAATCCTTACAAGAGATTATTTTTAAGTGTGTCTTTCAATGGCATGGTTAAATATTTTTGTTAAAATCTTTTTTCAGCCAAAAATAAAGATTCAATTATACTAACATTTTGTATTGATTTTGCCAAATTGTTTTGATTGGAAAAAATATAAAAATGATTATGAAATTATGAAAAAAAACCCTAGCATGGACACTTTATTTGGTTTAAGAGTGCCTGATATAGGTTAATTTAATCACAAACATAAATCATGAGAATTTACAGATGTTACCTTCACCTATTTCTCAGAATACATGTGAAGCTAATGTTAGCTATAGGACGAAATTCTGGCTTCAGAGTCAATGGGAGTTATATGCATACATTCAGTATTGCCAGGGCAAAAGAATAAAAGTTAAAATAAGGTCTACAGAGTTCAAACAGATGCTGTCCTGAGGACAGATAAATTAGCAATCTTGGAATGTGCCAGATAAAGGATTAGAGTAAATCTGCACTGCCAATAGACAAATCTGTAACAAGTGCCCAATTTAAGTATCACCACCATTTACAGTGCAAATTATTCCATCTTTACGTCACTGATGCTTCTATAAAGCAATTCATTATTTCTGGTCTCTAGGATGCTTACTTAACTCAGGTTTCATTTTCCACTTAAGCATAAAAAACAAAATGCCAGTTTTTATGTGAACAAACTGGGCACAATAACTTTCATCATTTAGACTCAAGTATCTACAATGCAAGTACACCCTCTTACATAAGCCTGGAGATGTTCAGTTATCGCAGGCTTCAATGGTTTTGGAGTTCCCCATGGCCATATACCACTCCCAAATAAAATCACTCCCATGTCTTTTGTTAGCTCCCTATTAATAGACTAGCAGATTTAATTTTCATATTAATAATGAAACAGTCAAATCAGTTTAGTTTATTCAAAGCAGTGATTTGAAAGTAATTCTGAAAATTGTGAATTATATTTATAAATCTTTACATTTATTCTTTCTATAAGAAATTACATTGCTTATATGGAAAAAGGCCAGGATTTAAACCTAGATTAACAATGCATTTATAGTAATGCAACAGCAAACAGATGTTTAAAAACAGCTATTTGGGTCACATTTGATTAGAAAGTTCCAGAGAACTTTTCCTATGCACATTTATGAAAACGTTGGCAAACAACCTGGACAGGCTGCACAAGAGAATTCTCAGCTATAACTTCTTGTTCTTATAACCTAAGTGCCACAGTTATGAGACAGAAAAAAATTACAGTTCTGTGTTAAAGAGCCTTGCACTTTGGAGTCACTCTTGGGACCAGGGACTATGAAAAGCTGTCTCTCCTCCTATATTCTGCTGACCTGGTTAACATCAGCTAAGGCACGTCAGTTGCTGATTCCTAAGATAAAGTTCACTAAGACAGGTAGAAGGACAGCAGAGGTCTCGCACCGATGGACAGCCTTCCATGTGGTCGTCTACCTGCATCAAAATTTGGCAGGCTTCAGGATAAAACACAGGGCATCCTGGTTCCAGCCAGCTTTGAACGGGGACTTTCACTGAATCATTTATGTGTCAGAGGTGGTTCCTGGTGACTAATGTAGTTCTGCACAGCAATACAATGGGGTTTGAATTCACAGAATCTAGAACTGGGAAAAAACCTTGTAGGTCTAGTCCAACTCCATGCTAATACCCGTTTGCTCCCTTGAGCACATGTACTAGCATTTTGTCCAGTCTCATTTCGTGTGTGCCGAGCAACAGGGCTTTCCCATTGTGGGTTTAATCTACATGCTAATAGATTATCATTTTAGCCAGTCCTTACACCAAGCTATTGGCTAGGATATTCTGTATATGCTGCCATTTCTATAGCATTCAGTTGTTTTACATTTAAAAAGATACAGAACTGCAACACTGTTCAGGTACAACGTTAACACGATGCTGTACCTAGTAAGGGAGACTTAAGGACCCAGTAGTTAGGGCACAAAACTGAACAGAAGTCTGGAGACTAAGATCTCATTCCCATTGACTCTGTCTGACCCTGGGCAAGTCACTTACATTTGTATCTTAGTTTTCTCATCAGTAAAATGAGGTTAAATGCTACTTACTTAGCTTTGTAAAGTGGTGTGAGATCCCTGGAAGAAAATCACTACCCAAAAGCTAATGGTATTTTATCATTACTAATGACTAGGAACAATGGGCTAAAAGTATGAAAGATTGCATTTGGCAGTAAGATTTTATCAAGGTGTGGATGTCTCCCAAGAGAAGTGTTCAAGCCCCATAGCTTGATATATAAAACTTGACAGGGTAAGACACTAATACCAGTAATACCATTCTAAGAACCAAACCTACAACGTCAGGGAGATGGGTTAGATGACCTAAGAGGTCTTATTCCCAGCTGTGGATTCTATGAATTCAAACTGTATTGCTATGCAGAGCCACATTACTCATCCACAAGTAGCACTGAGGAACTACGTTTTAAGAAACAAATTTCTATTAATGCTTCAGAATATTCATGCTCTGCTGCCATGCCTTCTCCAAGCCACTGGCTCATATTTATGGACTGATTTTTCAGAGATGATGGACCCAGTCAGCTCCCACTGAAGTCATTGCAAGCTGTGGGTGCTCAATCGTTCTCAAAACAGGTTGCTTATGGTTTGGCAGTTTTCCTAGGACCCCTGCTTGAGATCTGGTTAAAAAAATTACAGAGGTTTACTCTGAATGCTTCCCACTTGCCAAATTATTCAGTGGAAAGAGATTAGTAAAATGACTGCCTACTAGAGAAAGAAAGTTTGAGACAACAGGTCAAGTTTTCAAACAGGCATTTTAAAGTGTGAATGCAAAATAAGTAGACAAACACGTTCTACATGGAAAATTAAGCTGAACAAAAGTGTGGCTTATGATTGCAATTGCCTGTCTGTGCTTGCATTTACCTAGTATAACTTATGTTCTGCAGATGCAACTGAGGTATGACAGGCCAAGTTCAGCAGCACCATGACTGAATTTGGCTCTGATTGGGAAAGACAATATCTCTAGAAAGAAAAACTCTCGAAAAGAAAATTGACACTTGAATTCAGCAGGGCAATGCAAAAAGATAGACTTTTTTTTGCCTTCTCTCCCATTTCATAAAGAATCCCTGATAGCTGAAGCTTTCAGTCTCCACTTTACCTAGAGAAAGAGAGAGAGAGAGAGAGAGAGAAAAGCGGTATACTGCCACTGGGGATTATTTCCTTATTTTATTGTAATTCAGCCTGGATAAAAGAGTAATGAACATTCATAGTAGGCGGGTGAGGTAATATCTTTTAGTGGATCAACTTCAGTTTGTGAAAAAGACACGGTCTCAAGCTACACATTTTTTCAGGTCTAGGAAAGATGCTCAGAGAGTCACAGATAAACACAAGGTGGAACAGATCGTATCACTTAAGTAGTTAATATACATTTTAAGAGACTATTCAAGGTGAAGCAGGCAGTTAAATCCTTTGCAGTCATAAGTACATAAAATGGGAGTTAATGGGTTACAGATTGTTGTAATAAGACATAAATTCAGTGCCTTTATTAAGACCATGATTTATAATGTCTAGCAAAATGATGAATTTAAGTTCCTAGGCTCGTATTTTGAGGTGTTGTGCAGGCTTCCTTTGAGGATGAGGACTGAGAGGTCAGATATGGAGTGATCATTTTGTGAGAAGTGCTTGCTCATGGGTGATATGGTGTTTTTGTCTTTTATCATTTTGTTGTGTGATTCAATAGAAGATCTGTGGAGCTCGAAAGCTTGTCTCTTTCACCAGCAGAAGTTGGCTCAATGCTCTTCCCAAAAATCAAGAATTTTTTTTAAACTCATTATTCAGATGAAGTGCATATTTGGGATTCTGAAAATGCAAAAGTAGAATTTCGCTGCAAGTACACATGTGGAATTTGATGGATATCTTTTATATAAGGCCAAATTATGCTTAGAGTTATAGAAGTTGCACAAGAAGTTTAGTTAGTGTCACCTTCAGATTTCTGATCCACAGATTTTCCTTTTGTTTGACAGATAAGGATAACAAAAGGTCTGTTCTCTACAGGTACATTTGAATTAAAATAGAGACAAACAGCACATGAGAGAAAGCTAAAGGTTATTGGTTATATCAATGGGGAAGTGAAGCTCTGCATTGAAGCTATTGATATCTTATCCTGTCAACTGCCCTGTCAAGTAAATTCCAAGCTCTCTCAAAATTTTGTACAGATAGATTTGATCTTTGCCAGCATGAAACTGTATGCCAATTTAGTTTTACATCTGTTTCTCTATTTTTTTACCCAGATCTGCATTTTTGTAACCAAATGCAAAACACTGAACTAATCTGTTAACAAGATGAAAAACGTAAATGAATTTTTGCAAGAAGAGAATACCACTGAGGGACATTTTGAACTATCCATTTCATTTCTGATTCTCCACATAGTATTCTTTGTCTGGCATTCTGTAACATTTAACTCACTAGCATTTGTAGTTGACTGCAGCCTATTTGCTTGGTTGTTTTTATAGTCTTCTAACCTCATGTCTTCTACCTGCTAAATTCCCTGCCCCCCTGCACACACGTGAAGAAGCAAGTACCTCGCCAGCCCAAGTCTGACACATGAACTTTCATATCACTTTACAACCATTGTTTTTTTCTTTTCAGTCAGAATCAGTGGAGTCATGAAAATCCAGTTCCTTCCTTTGACTCCCCAGAACCCAAGCCTGCAATCTCCTGCCCATTCTATCTCTGTGAACTTATCCTGTCCTCATCTTCTATAATCTTCCCTCTCTTCTATCCTACAACAGCAGTGATGCCACTATCAATCAATATCCACTTATTTAATCCCTTTCCCCAATTTTTTCCCTTTCCCACTAACCAAGCACCTAAAAACCTTCTTCAGCTATCTGAATGGCCAGTGTCTTGAGAAACAGTGGTGTCTTCCTGGTCTAACATAATTAGAGCTAGAAATAACAATAATATCTCACACTTTAAAAGCACCTTTCATTTGAGAATCTCAGTACACTTAGCACACATTAGTTTAGCCTCACAACACCCTTGTGAAGAATTATTTGCATTGTACAGATAAGGAAGATGAAATACAGTCTATGATTTACACAGGTCATAGAGGACGACTGTGGTACATCCAGCAGTATAACTCTTCCTCCAGAACTCTCTCAAGAACAACAAGTCCTAACTCAGATGCTGGTAGCTTTCTCTCCCTCAAACACTATGGACATCCTGCTTTGCCTTGGCTTCTCTCCCAATCTCTATTACATTCAATCTGTCACCGTTTCTCACTCTCTGCTTTTCTCACCTGCCAGAACTTCCCAACTGAGTTGGGCAAATTACGGCACCTACTGGCAGAGCCTGACTGGGGATAGCAGGCCATGTACTGCAGGAATGGCAGTGCCATTGATGTGTTACTACCTAAAGAGGAGCAAGTTGAAAGCTCCCAGACAGGAGAGGAAGAGGATGAAAGGGTGCAGTGCATGCTCCCTATAGAGCAGATCTCAAGGTTCTGTCTGGTTCCAGGAAAGTGGGACCATTACCAGACTCTGACCCAACAACTTGTCCTCTCTGGTGATGCTATACCCCTGCACAGGGGAGCATAAATTATTGCTTTCTCATGAGATCAAGTGTCCTCAGGAAAGGGCAAAGAGGCTCCCTGTGCTGCCTTCCACACAGAGCACCCACGCAGAGGAAACCACCCCAGATTGATATCCTAAACCAGGGGTAGTCAATAGGTGGACCATTGGCCAAATCCAGACCGTCAGACACTTTTGAACAGACCCCAACATATTTTTTACTTATTATCATCATTATTGTTTGGAGTTTTTTATTGTTTTCTCCAGAGTCTGGACCTTGACTATACCTTTACTAAGAAATTTGGACCTTGATAAAAAATAATTGACTACCCCTGGCCTACACTGTAATTGGTAAAAGCCTCTCATCCTAACCACTACTATTCCCTGGCCTTCACCTCTAGTGCAGAAGAAGCTGCATATTCTTTTAGACTCAGGAATCTTTTGTTTTTCACATTGCCTAGATCTATATATTTGCCTACCATCACCCACAAAATACTGTCCTGTTCACAGCAGACACTATCTCAACCCCTTTGCTGAAGCTCTTATGAATGTCTTCCTCTCTTCTTGGCCTGAACTAGTGGAATGATTTCCTTTATGGACTTCTTCAGTCCATACTACTAATTCTTCTAACTTTGTTTTGTCCAAAATGTACCAGCTAATCGCCTCATTTATGCCATAAAATGGGAACACATTACCTGACCTTTAGTCCATTTCAGGAACCAGTACACTACCTCTCTCACAGACTTAAAACATTTGCCCCCCCTCACCGAGCACCGCCCAACTCCCTTTCTGAAATTATCATTGTAATTCAGCCCATTCCACTGTTTCCAGCTGGTTTCTTCACATTCAAAGGCACATATCTGTCTCCTTTTGTCCCCATAATCCAGAACAGCTTCCCTATCTCGTTTTACCTATTTGAAGATTCCCTGGTAGCTCATATCCATCTCTTCTCTTGAACTACAGCTCCTAACTCTAGAACAAAAATTAAATCCCCTCCAACTCTCACTTTTCCTCTGCTCAATCCATTCTATAATTTCACCCACTTCTATTCACCTTTCTCCTGAAACGTTTCTTATTACCGCCTCCTCCTCCTCCCTCCAAAATACTGTTTTCTACATTGTTACAATTATTTGTTGTATTTACATAGACTGTAATTACCTGTGAACCTTGGAAATTTTATCTGCCTTTTATCTTTCTTATATATCACATTTAAACATGAGAATGTGGGAGAATTAAATTCCTCAAATTTCCAACAGCTGTGAGTCACTAAACCCAAGAAAGGAATTGACAAGCCTCATGAGAATTGATCCCGTATGCACATGGATTAACATTTATTAGATTTGGCCAAACTGAGATGAACCCTGATCCGTCTGACTATGAACATAAATAGCCTCAGTATTTCATAAACTTTCAATGACACAAAAGTGTTTTTAATTTGCCAGAAGAACCTCTATTAATCTACTGAATTAAATTTTAAATAAGAGAGGAGTTGGGCATATAACATTTTAATTTGAAGAATAAATTATTTTATCATAGTACAAGTATGTTCAGCCATTAGTGCACTCACTCACTCTAGAGCAACAATATAAAGCAGAGCCAGCTTTCTAAACTGTGAGATCATAGTTTTAATAGCCACATGAACAAGCCATAAGACAGGAACTCTATCCAATACAGAGAGGATGCAGAACTACTCAAACTCCACCAACAATCTAAATTACTGCAAAGGATCCACACCTTTACTTAAGCACCAAGTCCTGCTGAATTCAGTGGAACTTTGCATGGGAGAAACTTTCCAGCATGGTTGGGTCCCACTGTACATAACTTTAAATTGAAACAATCAGTTAAATGAAAGCCAAGGACTTACAGGTTTAAACATGACTAGTGATTCTGGGTGCCTAACCTGAGACATTTTAAAGGACCTTGATTTTCAGAGGTTGAATGCTCAGCACTTTCTGAATCATAGAATCATAGAATATCAGGGTTGGAAGGGACCTCAGGAGGTCATCTAGTCCAACCCTCTGCTCAAAGCAGGACTGATCCCCGACTAAATCATCCCAGCCAGGGCTTTGTTAAGCCTGACCTTAAAAACTTCTAGGGAAGGAGATTCCACCACCTCCCTAGGTAATGCATTCCAGTGTTTCACCACCTTCCCAGTGAAAAAGTTTTTCCTAATATCCAACCTAAATCTCCCCCACTGCAACTTGAGACCATTACTCCTTGTTCTGTCATCTGCTACCACTGAGAACAGTCTAAATCCATCCTCTTTGGAACCCCCTTCCAGGTAGTTGAAAGCAGCTATCAAATCCCCCCTCATTCTTCTCTTCTGAAGACTAAACATCCCCAGTTCCCTCAGCCTCTCCTCATAAGTCATGTGTTCCAGTCCCCTAATCATTTTTGTTGCCTTCCGCTGGACTCTTTCCAATTTTTCCACATCCTTCTTGTAGTGTGGGGCCCAAAACTGGACACACTACTCCAGATGAGGCCTCACCAATGTCGAATAGAGGGGAACGATCACGTCCCTTGATCTGCTGGCAATGCCCCTACTTATACAGCCCAAAATGCCATTGGCCTTCTTGGCAACAAGGGCACACTGTTGACTCATATCCAACTTCTCGTCCACTGTAACCCCTAGGTCCTTTTCTGAAGAACTGCTGCCGAGCCATTCGGTCCCTAGTCTGTAGCAGTGCATTGGATTCTTCCGTCCTAAGTGCAGGACTCTGCACTTGTCCTTGTTGAACCTCATCAGATTTCTTTTGGCCCAATCCTCCAATTTGTCTAGGTCCCTCTGTATCCTATCCCTACCCGCCAGCGTATCTACCACTCCTCCCAGTTTAGTGTCATCTGCAAACTTGCTGAGGGTGCAATCCACACCATCCTCCAGATCATTTATGAAGATATTGAACAAAACCGGCCCCCGGACCGACCCCTGGGGCACTCCACTTGATACCGGCTGCCAACTAGACATGGAGCCATTGATCACTACCCGTTGAGCCCAACAATCTAGCCAGCTTTCTATCCACCTTATAGTCCATTCATCCAGCCCATACTTCTTTAACTTGCTGGCAAGAATACTGTGGGAGACCATGTCAAAAGCTTTGCTAAAGTCAAGGAACAACACGTCCACTGCTTTCCCTTCATCCACAGACCCAGTTATCTCGTCATAGAAGGCAATTAGATTAATCAGGCATGACTTGCCCTTGGTGAATCCATGCTGATTGTTCCTGATCACTTTCCTCTCCTTTAAGTGCTTCAGAATTGATTCCTTGAGGACCTGCTCCATGATTTTTCCAGGGACTGAGTTGAGGCTGACTGGCCTGTAGTTCCCAGGATCCTCCTTTTTCCCTTTTTTAAAGATGGGCACTACATTAGCCTTTTTTCAGTCATCTGGGACCTCCCCCGATCGCCATGAGTTTTCAGAGATAATGGCCAATGGCTCTGCAATCACATCGCCAACTCCTTTAGCACTCTCAGATGCAACGCATCCGGCCCCATGGACTTGTGCTCGTCCAGGTTTTCTAAATAGTCCCGAACCACTTCTTTCTCCACAGAGGGCTGGTCACCTCCTCCCCATGCTGTGCTGCCCAGTGCAGTAGTCTGGGAGCTGACCTTGTTCGTGAAGACAGAGGCAAAAAAAGCATTGAGTACATTAGCTTTTTCCACATCCTCTGTCACTAGGTTGCCTCCCTCATTCAGGAAGGGACCCACACTTTCCTTGACTTTCTTCCTGTTGCTAACATACCTGAAGAAACCCTTCTTGTTACTCTTAACATCTCTTGCTAGCTGCAACTCCAGGTGTGATTTGGCCTTCCTGATTTCACTCCTGCAAGCCCGAGCAATATTTTTATACTCATCCCTGGTCATTTGTCCAATCTTCCACTTCTTGTAAGCTTCTTTTTTGTATTTAAGAGCAGCAAGGATTTCACTGTTAAGCCAAGCTGGTCGCCTGCCATATTTACTATTCTTTCTACACATCGGGATAGTTTGTCCCTGTAACCTCAATAAGGATTCTTTAAAATATAGCCAGCTCTCCTGGACTCCTTTCCCCCTCATGTTATTCTCCCAGGGGATCTTGCCCATCGGTTCCCTGAGGGAGTCAAAGTCTGCTTTTCTGAAGTCCAGGGTCTGTATTCTGCTGCTCTCCTTTCTTCCTTGTGTTAGGATCCTGAACTTGACCATTTCACGGTCACTGCCTCCCAGGTTCCCATCCACTTTTGCTTTCCCTACTAATTCTTCCCGGTTTGTGAGCAGCACGTCAAGAAGAGCTCTGCCCCTAGTTGGTTCCTCCAGCACTTGCACCAGGAAATTGTCCCCTACATTTTCCAAAAACTTCCTGGATTGCCTGTGCACTGCTGTATTGCTCTCCCAGCAGATATCAGGGTGATTGAAGTCTCCCATGAGAACCAGGGCCTGTGACTCTAGTAACTTCTGCGAGTTGCCGGAAGAAAGCCTCGTCCACCTCATCCCCCTGGTCTGGTGGTCTATAGTAGACTCCCACCACGACATCACCCTTGTTGCTCACACTTCTAAACTTAATCCAGAGACTCTCAGGTTTTTCTGCAGTTTCATACTTGAGCTCTGAGCAGTCATACTGCTCTCTTACATACAGTGCAACTCCCCCACCTTTTCTGCCCTTCCTGTCCTTCCTGAACAGCTTATATCCATCCATGACAGTACTCCAGTCATGTGAGTTATCCCACCAAGTCTCTGTTATTCCAATCACATCATAATTCCTTAACTGTGCCAGGACTTCCAGTTCTCCCTGCTTGTTTCCCAGGCTTCGTGCATTTGTATATAGGCACTTGAGGTAACCTGCTGATTGCCCCTCTTTCTCAGTATGAGGCAGGAGCCCTCCCCTCTCACATGCTCCTGCTCGTGCCTCCTCCCGGTATCCCACTTCTCCACTTACCTCAGGGCTTTGGTCTCCTTCCCCCGGTGAACCTAGTTTAAAGCCCTCCTTATTGAAAATTAGGAGGGCTTCTTAGATGTCTCAGTTTGAGCATCCAAAAAGTGGGCAGCTAGTCACCTTCAAAATGGAGGCCAAGATATTTCACCTTGATACAAGATAAAAGTCTAAAGCCTGTAACAGTAGCAGAGTTCGCATCACTTCCCTATAGCACTGCTCTAGGAATTGGCCAGCAGCCTCCTGAAATATATTTTTGGAAATTTTTTTAAAGGATGTGTCAAGAAAGGACATAATCTGTTTTACACACATGGCCTGTAGCTAAACCTTTGTCATGAAAATATTTTATACCCTTAGCTAACACAAAGCAGAAAGTGAAGTGACATTGTTGAGTAGATTTTAACATATTCTATAAAGGAATAAAAAAGAATTTATTTTTGGAGTTAACTTGGTAATGAAGGAACAAATGCAATGTCTCAACCTCATTTCATTTCTATCTTAAGGGTTAATGATTTTATTGTTACTGTTCTTCATCATGGGCAGCAGTACAGCACTGGGTGAGTAATGGTAGGTGTGCCTGCCTTTATTTAAAGGGAAACTACGTTTACTTTTTTTTTCTTTTTTACAATTAGTATAAGATTTTCATTGGCTTGTAAAATTGTATCAATCACCAATAAAGTTGTTTACATTGTCATTAACTCTGATAGACAAAGATTATTGAAGAAGTGTCCTTCTTGCTTGTTTGATAGGGGACTGATTCTCAGAGGCACGAGATACCTGCCTCTTCTATTAATTTTAGGCAGAGCTGCAAGTGCCCAGGGCTGCTCAGGATCTGGCCCATAGTCTGTAACAAAGGAAATACCACTGAACTTTCTACTGCATGACAGAGTGTGGAGATACTCACAATGGCTTTAATGTAAGTTTATTAAAAATTGGTTTAATTACCTACATTTTCTATACATCATTTACTAGTAAATAACAGAACTACTGTGAAAGTCTGCAGCATCTCTTTTGAATTCTTTTGGGGTGAAATTTGCCTTTCTGCAGAGGGCCCATTGAGTACCATAAATCCCCTAAGACCTTTAAGACACTGAAATCCTACTTAAGGCCTATTTTGCCCTCAAAATAGGACTTCAGGGGTTCATAGAACTTTTGTGGGTCTTCTGCAGAACGGTGAATTTCAATCTTATTGATTAGCACTTCCTTTGTTACAAACTATCAGTGCAATCTTGCAAGTGGTCTGCATTCAGAACTCCCACTATATTCAATATATGCAATTAAACTGACTAGGATAAAAATTCATAAATACAATATGAACCCTTACGCTTCAGGATATAAAACAACTTCTAACTGCCTGGGATTGGGAAGAAGTTTACCCAATACGGATATTACTGCAAAGTTGTCCACTGTGAGAGTTTTAGACCTTCCTCTGAAAAATCTACTACTGGCCAATTTTGAAGATGGATCAGTGTATTAGATGGACCACTGGTCTGATCTCGTATTGCCATTCTTCTGTTCCAAGAGGAAGTTATGAGCAGAGCACTCATTGGATGAGGCCCTAAATGCTATGTAGTGACAGTAAAATGTCAGCTCTCCTTCAGAAACACCAGAAGCATTCATGGTTTAAAAATGACTGGTAAGTAAAAATAATGCTTTGAACATACCTGGGGTTCTTTGATTTTTTTTAATGACCGTATTTTCGTTTACAGCCACTGTAATCAATGGAGTAAGTTATTTCTCAGCATGACTAATAATGTTAGAAACTTACCCTTAATTTTTAACTGTCTAGCTTTGTCACCGTCTTGAATGCAGAAATCCTACAGGCATCAACTGAGTGTTTAAAAATATGTGGGCCCTAAGGTCCAAGAATTAAACACTGCAGTCTTAGAATTTAGCTAATCTTGAAAAAAGATTTCTTGTTAGCTATCATAGCTTGGTGATCCAGTTATCTGGACTGAGATTGCATCTGTTTGCTCAAACCATTGCTGTATGTTCAGCAGAAAATCTCAGCATCCTTCCAGGCCATGCATGGTGATAGACCCTAATAAGCAGAAGGGTTAACATACCATGGAAAACCATTAAAAACTCAGCACTCCATAACACAGGATTTCTAATTTCCTTTAAAATCATGGCCTTCCTATGCTAAAAACAGGAAACTGAGCTGTGTAGTGGTAAAGTCTATATGATAACTGGAGGAGCCTAGCAAAAATAAACTCTCCTGGCACATCACTATGTGGAGGTTCTGATGCCCTGGAGAATCTCTCTCTCTTCACCCACCCCTCTCCCCCGCCCAAATTGTTAATTTTGATTCTGACTCTGCGGTTTCTTTCTTAATCTGCATTATTGCTTTTCTCAGCTGGTCACTTTAATAAGGCAGCTAGACATTGTACCTCCCCATCAACATCAGTGGATAGTAATAACAACTTTCTCAGGCTGACTTCAGGTTCATACCTACTATTAGAGAGTGAAGGGTCCCAACAGACATTTTAGCATATTTATTAACTCCTCCAGTTATCCCATAGGCTTTTTCTGGTGAACAGCTCGGTTTCCCTTAGAAACATGTTTCATAATTTTCTGGTATTCCATAACCAAGGAGACTGTGGATAGATTGGACAACCCTTAAAGGAAAGCTGTGAAAAACTGCTAAGAAAGAAAGAAAGAAAGAAAGAATTATTACGTGCTGAATCAAATATCTTCCTGCCTCAGTGACTAATCACAGCTGTCTAAATATTAGATTCATAACAATATTCTGGACTTCTATTGTACTAGTGTTTTACAAGCATTTTTACCCACATTGTACACATGGGCTAACTGAGGCCTGGAGAGGTTATCATCAGCATTTTCAGACTTGGGAATTGTTGGTGCTGATCACCTCTGAAAATCGGGCTAGCTATTTAGGTGCCTAACTTTAGGCACCTCGGTTTTAAATTGTCGGATTTAGTGATTTACCCAAAAATCACACAAGTCAACTGAGAAGATAAGAACAGAATGTTGGATTGACTGCCAACCTTATACAGTTTCCAGTAGTCCACAGCTCTCCAATACTGAGGTTGAACACACTGTAGTGCACACCACCTTGAATTTCCAAAGCATTCAGCCAAGATATTTTTTTTAAAAATGGGTGCCTGAAGTTAGGATATTTAGTCACCAAAATAAATGGGCTGTTTTTCCAGAAGTCCTGAGTACCCCACAGCTCCCATTAAAATGAATGGGAGCTATTGGTTGATCAGTTTCACGGATAATCAGGACACTTAATTTGGTGCATACATGTGGACATAGGAACCTAACTTTAGATACTCATTTTTGAAAAATCTTGGCTTCAGTCATTTTATAGTGTTATTTTTTTTTTACCAGTTATGCCCAGATTTTCAAATGTAAGTACACATAAATAACTGCACATCTAATTTATGTGTGTAAATGGTAAGCATGGCTAGGGTGGCCCTGACACCTCCTCAGAATAGAGGATTTCCACTCCCCTGCCTATATAACCCCTCTCCTTCCTGCATCAGCCTGCCCATGTGGCCCTGCCCTATCTTAGCCCACACACTCAGCCCCACCCCCTTCCATGTCAGCCCCCTGCACTAGCCCATCCCCTGCATGACTCTGCCCCGCTGTGTGAGCCTTCTTGCATTGGTCCACCCATGCTTGCACCACTGCATACGGAGGTGCCACATTAGCCCCCGCCCCTCTGGCATCCTCCTGCATCCACAGTCTCTTCCTATTCTCTCCTCTCATTTTCAATGGACAAAGCCATGTCTAGTTCTAAGTCTCAGACAGGAGACAGGAACAGTACCGCAGAACTCTAGGACTGTCCGACTTTGAACTGGACAAATGGCCTCCTTACATATGGCAGGAAATAACATATTGTACACAGATGTGGCCATTCCCATCCATGTGAACCTGAATGTATGCACACATATTTGTGTGGCCACGTGTACAAAAAAATAACTACAAAAAGAACAGGCGTACTTGTGGCACCTTTATGACCTGTTCTTTTTGCGGACACAGACTAACACGGCTGCTACTCTGGAACAAATAACTGATTTCCACATGTGCACTGATACATACATGCACATATATTCGAAAGTTTGGCCCACTATGAGTTTTAAG
Source organism: Natator depressus (assembly GCF_965152275.1). Classification (NCBI taxonomy): domain Eukaryota; kingdom Metazoa; phylum Chordata; order Testudines; family Cheloniidae; genus Natator; species Natator depressus. Next base: position 138,050,430 of record NC_134236.1, read on the forward strand.
AGTCCTAACCGGGTTGCTTGCTTGTGTTTGAATCTCATCAGCAAGGAAGAATCACTACTTTTAAAGTACCTTCTGTTTCACTGAGACTTTGTCACCATATGTATTTACAACGTGCACAGCAATGCAATGCTATTTTTGTATTCCTGGATCACATTCATATTTGACCTCTGCCTTAATAAACTTTGTAAAATCAAAGCCAACCTTGAGCTGAGCATCAGCAGTTCTTGCACTGGGACTGAACAAGACACCAACAGTGTTTTTAATGGTTGGATGGCTAAACAAGACAGCCTTTAATAATGTTTTTATACATACAATACAAGACTCCTGATAGAAAGAGAATAGATATCCACACTGACCATAGTCTGTATTTTCCGGCTCCCAACAATTTGATGGCCAAAAATAGGGTGTCTATAGAATAAAACAAAATAAAACAAAAAAGCAGGGAATTCAGGTTAGACAAAGCAAGCATTATACAATTCCTAGACTGACACTGTTTTGTAAAGGTTATTTATGCTTTCTTGGGAAATCCACTATACTGTAAATCCAGCAATTTTGAAATAGGCATCAAAATGGCAAATTACTTTTGTATGCTTTTTTATGGTATTTGTGTAGTGTTCCAGAATGGCAGATAAGAAGAATGAAGTATTATTATTATTGAAAAACTACGGAACAGGTAAAGGGCAGCCCTACTTTCCCCAGGAACATGCTCACACCGACCTGAAGAATCAACGTTTAGAGGTGAGAAGTTTTTGCATTCTTTATGACCCATTCAATCTCTGATTTTGCAGAACTTGTGATTAATATATGTTAAGGTTCTAGGCAACTCACTAGTAGATATTTATTAGAGCTGGTCAAAAAGGACAGGCTGTTTTCACAAAAATATTCAAAATTTCAAAGTTGTATTACTGTCAAGGCCTTCAAAATGCACTTCTTTATTTTTCCATTTAAAAAAAATATCTAAAATGTTATTGACTTTTTTCTTTTATTGTAAACTAAATTAATTTTTTTATTTCAATAGAATTTTGTTTACATCGTTGGGGAAGATATCTTTAAGAGTTATTAATATTTTGTAAGAAATGAAGAAAATAATTCATTTTTGAAAAAGACTATTTCAATGAAAAACCTTGTTCGATGAAAAAATCAGACTGCTCTAGTATTTATATACACAGTATATTCATACGTATACACGAATATGAAATTTGAGATGTCATATTAGTATAGTCAAATGTCAGTATTGGTGTTGGTTTGAGCCTGCATTTGGGGAGAAAGAAGGAACTCTTCTGGGATTTCCCTTCGTTTTACTATGTATTTCCAGCCACCATCATCAAAGGCCTCACAGCACAATGAATCTGGTTTGATGACTTCAGAACCCATCAATGTTGCCCCAGGTGTCATCACATTTTCTTTCACAGGAAAGATCTTTTTGCAGAATAATGGCCTTTTGTCCAATTGAGAAATTTTCACAAAATATTTGTTTTTGAATTGTTTCCCCTGATGGAACTGGAAAATGAAAAATGTTGTCTTTTTTTAGGGTGGATTTTTTGTTTGTTTGTTTGTTTTATTTTTCCTTCCCCTCCCTCTCTCTGTTTTTCCTCATCCTCCCACACCCACACCTTTTCAGTGGTACAATGGAAAACAACGAGAGAAAAGGTGGTGAAAGAGAAAAAGGCAGAAAGTGAAAAGTGAAAAAGCAAAATGAAAAAACAAAATTTCAAAAAAAATGGTCAAAACTAAAAATTTCTGATTAAAATGTTCATGAAATATTGCTACTAAATGAAAAATCATTCCACCTGCAGAATTAAAATGACTTTGAAATATTTCACAGGAATATATTTTCCATTTGTCTGTCATTGCTAATTTATTGGTATTCACAGTTCTAGAGCTCTGATGTTAATTTACATTACAACTCATTGCATAAACTGAGGATCATTTTGCCAGGTTCCAATGATTAAATGTTAATCTTAAATAATGGCAGCCCACCCTGGGGAGAGACTCAGAGAGCCGTTCTCATAGCACTCCCATACATGGCGGTAAACAGACATGCCCTCCCACCCAAAAATCCATGCACAACTCTACACCTAAATTAGCAGAAGCATATGCTAATCCTTTTTTAAGAGATGCAGCAGGGCCCACTAATAAATATGTTTCCTCAAGGTACTTGGCAGCATCATGCCTGCTTTATCCATACGGAGACATACTGACTCCAGGCATGCCACTCTCAAAGCACACGCCTTCCCAGTCCCTGAGTCTGCATGGATGTAAATGCAGGAGTCTGAATTTAGCCCTAAAGCTGTACTAAAACAAGCTGACACTGATATCACCCAGAGTCTTGGACAGCAATCCCTTGAGTGGAACTGGAAATGTGTAAGCCATATGTTGCAGCTTTTCTCTCTTAGCCAACAAACAGTTCTTCCACACAGAGCAATAACATTGTCCTTTTCTTAAATGGACGCTATAGGTCTTAGTCTTATCTCAAACATGTGACATGCCTTGTTGCATCTCTGCAATTCAAGTATTTAGTTTACATCCTTCTCCTTCCTCTCCCAACCTTTCCCAGCATTTAAGAACTGGGTAAAATAGTGGACCATGAAGAATCTCCTGGAGATGAGGAAAAGTATGAACCCTAAAGACTTAGGAAAGGGGTTTAACTTATCCAAGGAAGGAAGAACAGAAGAGGGGGGCAGGTCTATAGAAATAAGAAACAAGAGATCCAGGGCATATTGTAGAGTGGGGTGTATGTAAGTGAGGCGTGGGATTCACTATAAGTGTGTGTGTGTAGAAGGAAGGGGAGACTAGCTGTTCACCTCTCAGCTGGTTAAGAACCTCCCAGAGCTATGCAAAGAATCTCTGCCCATGTTTATGATCTCCTCTGTGATGACCTGTGGTTTCCAAATGCGTGTGACTGCCAACCTAGGCAGAGTTTGAGTGGGTGGTGGAGTTTTTATCTAATTATTTTGCACACCTCAATCATCAACTGTAGTAGAATTATCTGCTGTGTACCTCACAATACAGATACCTTAGGGTACACACATTAAAAACCCCCTGAAAACCCCATTACATGTTCTACAATTTTCAGGCAATTGAAAGCTTTGACTGGGAGATTTACAGAGATATTGCAGTACAAGCATTTTGTACGATAACCATTTTCATAGAGAAGATTATCAAACATTAGCTTTTTTGAGTGGAATGTTGAAAACCTGAAGGACCTATCAGTCATTAAAAATTTCATTTTTCCTGAGGAGTGGCTGTCAAGTGGTTTGCCATGAATGAGTGGTAACATTCCCTATTTGCTACTTTGCCATAACATCCTATTTATAGCTGGAAAGAAGGCGGGCTGTGGAATAGTTTTGGGAAAATCAAATAGTGTTTATCAGCCCAGGCAGAAATAATGCTGCCAATTTACATCACTACAATTTTAAAGCATTTGGTCTACATGTATCTGTAATTGGGCAGGCAGTTCTATTCAGTCCTGTGGCTGGAGAAATAAGGTCATATCTAGCACCAAAAATATCCTCACAGACCCAAACTGATTGGTTTGTATAGAACAGATTGTCTCTATAAGGTCATTACAAGCTTATAAAAAGAGAAAAGTGGCTCTAGGTAAGCAATTTTATGTTGTCCAATCTGGATTATATTTTTATATTACTTTCTAAATTTAACCATAGCAATCTATATCCAGGCCCCTTCTGCTAATAAAAATGTATAAAACCAACTCCTGTAATCCAAGTATATATCCCCATATTACATTTACTTGCATTGGTATTTTGCTAGTAATTTAGCAAAGGAACAAAGAACAGTTCTATCTTGGCTCTACCATAAAACAAATCATCCTGCTCATCATCCTAGAATTTTAAGTATTGAAGGCACTTGCTAATTTTAGGGTTGCTAACCTTGCAGGATTGTCCTGGAATCTCTAGAAATTAAAGATTAATCTTTAATCAAAGATTATGTCATGTGATGAAATCTCCAGGAATTCATACAACCGAAGTTGGCAACCCTACTTGCTATTTCAAATAGAGAAAAACTTTGATTCAAACACAACACCTTTTCATAAAGCACTGTTAGTTTGTATGGTTTAAACTGTATTTTTAAAGGAGAAAGATACTATAGTTTACTTTAATCCCTCCCTTTGAATAGTTATAAAGGAAAGGTCTGTTCACCAGGGAACAGTTTAGTCTAATTAGTGTATATGGTGAGGAATATTCATGTCAAATGTAAACCTTTTGCTCCATATATTGTCATTCCTCTCCAGACAACTGCTAGGAACTGTTATGAACTCTAGAAATGGGGATCTATAATCTTAAAATATCATCAAATAAACAACAATTGATTATATACATATTAAAATGCCTCATGTTCTCTAACATCTGCATTGGAGGAACTCAAACATTTTCCAATGGTAGGTAAGTTTTGTTATCCACATTTTAAAGATAAGGAAACTAAGGCCAAGGGAGAGTAAGTGGTTTGCCCAGGATAAGGAAGTCAGTGACAGAAAGGAGTATGAAAACCAAAAGTGAAACCCCAGCCTGACTGAAATCAATGGGATTTTTGGCACTGACATCAACAGAGTCAGGATTTCATAACAAGGATCCTGATTCTCATTCTCACACTCGACTCATCAGACCACACAACATTCACTGTATGTATCTCCTGTAATGAATGGAAACCTTAACCAATAATCTCCATATTATACATAAATATTTAATTTTGTTTTATTTATCTGTTGTTGTAAGACTTGGTGATTTAAATATAATTTAAGAACTTTGACTGTATGATATTTAAAGGAAATACATTCATCTCCAAATATGAGTTGTACATTACTGATCTGTACATATTGATCTGACCAATAGACAGGGGTGGGATTATCACAAAGATACAGCATCCTTGGTCTTTGCTTAGAGACAAGGCACAAAAGTTATATCCTGGATTTCCTATAGATGCACAAATGGATAGCTGATACCAGGCTGATCAGACATGGCATAAGGACATTGGGTGGCGGGATGGGTTCCTGCTGTGCATGACAAAAATGAATATACACTCAATATCATTACATTTGTATATATGGTGCTGCACAAAACCTAATCTCCCAGAATAAAGTGATTTTAAAAATAGTACAAATGAAAGCATCTGAGTATTACTTGTGTTATATGAAAAGGTAGAGAGACTGCAAACATATTTTAAATATCTACAACATGGAAACTTAAACTCCATCCCATTCAACTGATATTGTTATATGTATTTCACATACAAAGAGAGACTTTATTAATGCAGTACTTTAAATTCTCTATCTTAACGCCTACTAAATTACTAGAACCACTCCATGCAGTAAGTAGCAAGTCTGACTCAGTTTAGCTTGTTAAAACCATAGCCTTGGGTGGCATAAACAACAGGAATAGATGAATATCTGACACAACAGATGTAAACTTACTAATGCCCGTCAACACTGATGTTTTGAAAATTTTTGTAGTTTAAGTGTATTTTATTGCATATGTTCATTTAATTTTAACAAATATATTTCAGAAAGAAATTATACCAAAAGCATGGTGGCCAACTTTTGACTGATGCCTAACACAAACACACCCAAGAGCAAACTCTCATACAGGCACAGAACTGCAGCAAAGAAGTTAGCTGCTATGCTTATGGGTCCTTTGAATCATCAAGGGCCTTTAATTCCTTCAAAACAGGAATGATGGAGGCATAAATAGGCATGCCCAGGGGAGAAAAGGCCTGCAGCCAGAACATGGGTGTAATGTTAACTCTGCTTTTGCAATCTACATGTGTGCCCTTTGAGAAGCTGCTTATAACACCTTCCTGTAATTTAGCCTTAAATCTTTATTAGGGAGCCATTTTTCCATTAATTAGAGTAGCAGCAACATCATCTCTTACAAGTTAAAGACTAAACCCAAGGTTTTCTATATGTTATGTCATGTTGTATAAACTTTTAGGCAGATATATCTATGTAAAAAAAAGCCTTAGGGAAAAATATGTTAAATATTTCATAAGCATTCAACTTGCAACCTCAGATGTTGTATGATGAAAATCGTCCATTAGGATAAATTGCCTCCAAGGGAAGAGATATTCATATTTTATTACAGTATACCATTCTTATTCTAGTACTATCCATCAGGAGGCACTGTATCCTAGTGGGGATAAGGCACTGACTGGATTGGGACTAAGGAGACCAGGTTTCTATTTGTGCTTCTATTAGCGACCTCAGGCAAGACATTTAACCTCTTTGTGGGTCTCTTTCCCCATTTTTAAAATGGAGACACATAGCTCTTAGCTGTTTTATAAAGCACTTTATGATCTATGGATGAAAAAGTGCTATGTAACAACTAGTAAATATTGTTTATCATCATTGTCCCGATGTTAGGCTATTTATTTATTTAAATTAAAAAACAAGTAAAATCCTTTCTGTACCAGGGATAGATGGTTAACAGTGTGGTTCTTGTTCAGACAGTACCAGTAAACATTTATCTGTTTTGGGAGAACACTTCCTTGAGACATTGGGAGCCCTAGGTATGCCAAGAAGTGCCTTCATGCACAAGAGACTTCTTCGGTATTTCTGAAGTTTTTAATGACTTATGGCAGTTCATTCAAATTTGGTCCTGGTGGACATGCTATATATCACCAGCTTGCCACTGAAGTGAGGAGAGCCAGGATGGGTATGCAGTTTGGAAAGTGGTCACACTCCTATCACTGGAAGGTTGTTCTGGGAAAGAAGAGTCAGGCACTTTTCACTAGGAAAGCAGACTTACAAACATGAGGCTGGATTAAAAGACTATTGGCTCACACGGAGTACAAGGAAACATGTAGTTGCATGACGTTCCAGGAAAGAATTCTGACAGGAATTCCCTCCTTCTGCTGGGGCAGGAAGGGAAGTAAATTACTTCCCTTCTTTCTAGGGTTCAGCTTGCTTCCCTCCCCACTCATACTTGGCTAGCTACACGTCCCACCCACTTGCTCATATGTTGGGGGTAGGTATTGTGTGTGCAGCTCCTGTTTTCTTTCAGTGCTAGGGCTGCAATGAAAAAAGCCCTGCTGCTCACAGACTTCAGGGGGACTCATTACTTTTTTAATTCCTTGAATGGCTGTGTTAGGGTTAGCCAAAATCTAGTCCTCTATGAAGTGTGCAACTATCTGGTAACTTTTAGATCTCCTCCTCTGAACAATAATATTAGGTGAACTGCCCCAGGAACAATTAGTGCTGATGCACCTAAAAATGGTACAAATTGAAAACACTTATTTCTATTCCCACATACTTTTTAAAAGCTGGGGGCACTTATGATTTTTACAGCCCTCCTGATGGCTACAGTAGTAATAGAAAAGCATAATTTTGGTTGCAAAAGGGCAATTGAACAAGAGGAACATAAGCTCCACTCATATTGTCAGCCATTCATACAGAGGAGTAGCTTGTTAAAAAAAAAAACAAAAACACCTGGAAATAATTACACTATCAAGAGAGAAAAAGGGGATTGGAACCCTTTGTCAGACATAGAAAAGGACAGAGTACATAACTGCAGCTAACCTATTTTCTGCATGGCAAGTCACTGCGCTGTAGTAGGAGAGTCTCTGCAGGGATGGACTCTGCAGTTTGAAGTATTGGCTACTACAAATGCTTTTTCTCTGTGTATCACAGTAGTCTAGAAATTGTTGGATTCTGTCCAGCCATGGTTCTATTTTTGATGCACCTGGGGAGATTTTCCACACCTCCCCAAAAAGTTAAAGTCAAAGTAAAATAATTTTACCTTTTCCTGGTTGAATGGGCCATTCCCAGCTCCTAATTTAACAGTTTTTGTATTGGTGTAATTTTGGTTAGAGCTGTGAGATTTTTACCAAAATAGTTATAAACTCAATTATACCAGTATAAAGCTGCCATGTATTGGTATAGCTTACCCCCATTATCGTCCATCAATAAACTATACCAGTGTAAGAGCATTTATACCTGTATAACTGTGTCCACACTAGGGGGTTGTACTGCTTTAACTCTTCTGGTATAGTTGCTGTAGTACAATTCCTCTGTGCAGACAAGGTGTAGACTAGTTAATGAATGCTCCAGTAAAGAGCTCCAAAGCAGCAGCAGAACTGGGCGACCACCTGGCATTAAAGAGACCAGCAGCCACAGCAGAGGATTGAGGGGCACTTTTAGAAATTACCTTATTTAATGAGTCATGTGTATATCCATCTGTCTTATATATGAGTATATGGGGCAGATCCTCAGCTGGTGTAAACTGATTAAAAGTTCCTCCCAAACATTTTCACCCAGAGTCACTGATTTATTTATTGGCCTATCTATTGTGAAGAAATGCATTCTACACATTATTGGTTTGCTATCAAATACTCATATCAGTAAAGAGGTTAAACACAAGGGCCTTCCCTGAAATACCCTGCACAGGCTGGCTACAGCTACTACCCCTGGATGGTAAGGCACACAGTTAATTTAATACTAATCCACCTTTTTTTCTGCCCCTGATTTGTTGTGTTATGGAAGCCTTATATTTCCCAGGTATGGGATATGAATAGATTAGTAATGGTGATTGTACTAGTATTGTAATACTAGTCAAATTTGTGCAGTAACACTCCCTCTCCTTGCCCAAATCAACTTCCGGTTCTTTCATGTTAGACTGACAGTATTGCAGGTATGTAGTTATAAATCTACACTACATTTTTGATACTGTGTGCTTTAGGCCAAAGATCATGCTGCTTTGCCAAAAAAGGGTAGTAGAGCAACAAGAGAATCATAACATATTAGTCTAGAATGTCAAAAGGTGAGGTGTGGTATACAACTAAAATGGTGATCATGATTTGAAGGTAGGATTACTCTCCAACCTGTCATGTTTCTTCTACACTTGAAAGACATTGCTCTTCTCAGGTATCTTTGAACTACATTTTCTTTTTTTAAAGTAAAAGTTAGTCTTAAATGTCTGGGGGATGATATGCTAGCACCCCATCAGACAGTCTTTTCTGGTTCTAATACATTTATCAAACGCCAGGATATCCAATCAATACTGTGGATCATATTTGTCTCAATGTACAGAACACGAAATCAAGCTGTTCATTGTATGAAACAGTAAAGAACTAATTTTAAAACTAGTGTAATAACATTTAAAAAGGTACAAATAAGTATGCAAATAAAAATAAAAACCTATAAATAATATATATAAAATCAGATGTATTCTCCTAATCTGCACTAGAACACCTGCTCATTTCTACCATGAACACTAGTGTGACCAACTGATCAACATAGAAATCTCTCACTATAAATGTGAGATCATAATCGAATATGTGCTGGTAGAAGACACACATGTACATCTCTCAGAAGAGGAAACATTCTGTCTGAAGTGCTCTACAGGGCCTGTGAGGAAAAAACCGTAATGTGTTTCATTCCACACCTCAGAACTCCATTGGATCTTTACAAAGGAGGGTCCTACTGAGGATTATGCTGTATGTAATTTTATTGCAGCTGTTAGACTTTTCAAGCCATTAGAGTTATTGTTATTTCAGAGAGGGACATTTCCACCCCCATATAATTTTAGGTACATATTTGTGATGGTCCTCAGTGTCTCTACATTTAAATTATTAACATACAGTTTCAGAACATAGTCCTATTAGCATTTTTAGGTATAAGATGAATTGATATCATTAACTGGGCCACTGAAAGGGGACGATACGATTACAGTTACAATAAATAGCATCTTGCTCTTAATATAAACCTTCATTTAAGCAACCCAAGAACATATTAAGCATACTTACTTGGAACCGGTAAAAGGTGCCATCATCCTTTAGTGTTAGAACATGGTCTGAGATTGGAAAGAAATAGCCATGGGCTGCCATTAATGTCCCCAAATGTAGGGCTTCCACTGTTGGGGTGTAGGGAAAGAAAAGAACATTTTTAAAAAATTAACCTTTTCTGTATTTACAGCAAGGGACCTTTATGTGACATTTCTTCCTGTCTCCTGTGAGTAAGCACCCAGCTCTTTTACTATTTAATATAGAGATGGTACCAAAATTATTCCTCTTCCTAATGAGTTGATTTGTATCTCTCCCATTCAACAGCTCTTCCTCTGCATTACCACTACCTTCATTACTGACTCACTCCATCCATTTCTCACTGAGAATTACTGCCATTGTGTTGTCTAACCCTTCCCTTTAGAACAGGTCTAGAAGATGACATGGTGTTAAAACAGCATGGGCTGGTACACCTTAGCGCGCCTCCCAGCTGCACCAGTGTGATAAGAGATTTCCCTACAGTCCTCAGTATAGACAATGTATTGAATGAAGAATGGCTTAAATTTATCTTAGCATACAAAACCACAGCCAATAAATATATATGCTAAGTGAAGGAGTACTTCTGGCACTTTAGAGACTCACACATTTATTAGAGCATAACCTTTCGTGGGCTACAGCCCACTTCATCGGATGCACAGAATGAAACATATAGTAAGAAGATTGTCAAGGTTCCTCCCCCACTCTGAACTCTAGGGTACAGATGTGGGGACCTGCATGAAAAACCTCCTAAGCTTATCTTTACCAGCTTAGGTCAAAACTTCCCCAAGGTACAAAATATTCCACCCTTTTGTCCTTGGATTGGCCGCTACCACCACCAAACAAATACTGGTTACTGGGGAAGAGCTGTTTGGACACGTCTTTCCCCCCAAAATACTTCCCAAAAACCTTGCACCCTACTTCCTGGACAAGGTTTGGTAAAAAGCCTCACCAATTTGCCTAGGTGACTACAGACCCAGACCCTTGGATCTTAAGAACAATGAACAATCCTCCCAACACTTGCACCCTCCCTTTCCTGGGAAATGTTGGATAAAAAGCCTCACCAATTTGCATAGGTGACCACAGACCCAAACCCCTGGATCTGAGAACAATGAAAAAGCATTCAGTTTTCTTACAAGAAGACTTTTAATAAAAATAGAATTAGAAATAAGCAATCCCCCCTGTAAAATCAGGATGGTAAATACCTTACAGGGTAATTAGATTCAAAACATAGAGAACCCCTCTAGGCAAAAACCTTAAGTTACAAAAAAGATACACAGACAGACATAGTTATTCTATTCAGCACAATTCTTTTCTCAGCCATTTAAAGAAATCATAATCTAACACATACCTAGCTAGATTACTTACTAAAAGTTCTAAGGCTTCATTCCTGGTCTATCCCCGGCAAAGACAAAATGTAGACAGACCCACAAACCCTTTGTTTCTCTCCCTCCTACCAGCTTTTGAAAGTATCTTGTCTCCTCATTGGTCATTTTGGTCAGGTGCCAGCGAGGTTACCTTTAGCTTCTTAACCCTTTACAGGTGAGAGGAGATTTCCTCTGGCCAGGAGGGATTTTAAAGGGGTTTACCCTTCCCTTTCTATTTATGACAAAGATATATATATACATACAGAGAAGGTGGAAGTTGCCATACAAACTGTAAGAGGCTAATTAATTTAGATGAGCTATTATCAGCAGGAGAAAAAAACTTTTGTAGTGATAATCAAGATGGCCCATTTAGACAGTTGACAAGAAGGTGTGAGGATACTTAACATGGGGAAATAGATTCAATATGCGTAATGACCCAGCCACTCCCAGTCTCTATACAAACCCAAGTTAACGGTATCTAGTTTGTATATTAATTCAAGCTCAGCACTTTCTCGTTCAAGTCTGTTTTTGAAGCTTTTCTGTTGCAGAATTGCCACCCTTAAGTCTTTTACTGAGTGGCCAGAGAGGTTGAAGTTTTTGAATGTTATGATTCCTGATGTCAGATTTGTGTCCATTTATTCTTTTGCGTAGAGACTGTCCGGTTTGGCCAATGTACATGGCAGAGGGGCATTGTTGGCACATGATGGCATATATCACATTGGTATATGTGCAGGTGAACGAGGCCCTGATGGCATGGCTAATGTGATTAGGTCCTATGATGGTGTCACTTGAATAAATATGTGGACAGAGTTGGCATTGGGCTTTGTTGCAAGGATAGGTTCTGGGTTAGTGTTTTTGTTGTGTGATGTGTGGTTGCTGGAGAGTATTTGCTTAAGGTTGGGGGGCTGTCTGTAAACGAGGGCTGGTCTGACTCCCAAGATCTGTGAGAGTGAGGGATCATTTTTCAGGATAGGATGTAGATCTTTGATGATGCACTGGAGAGGTTTTAGTTGGGGGCTGAAGGTGACAGCTAGTGACATTCTGTTATTTTCTTTGATGGGCCTGTCCTGTAGTAGGTGACTTCTGGGTCACCTACTACATATGCTAAGTATTACACATATTCTTATATTTACATTGTACCATTGTTCAGTATTAGGTCCCAGGATATTGGCTACACACTTTGCAATTATTACAATTCTCCTGTCAGGAGAGCAGAGCCATACTATAACAAGAGTGGGATTGTAATAGTTACACCTTGTACTTCCTATGGTAGTTGAGTTCCTTGGCCCACAAGGTTAAGCTATTTCTCCACCAGTCCCTCCATATAACTTTACAAGCCAAACCAGGCTCTGGAATATTTATATACCCATGAAATAGACACACAACAATTTCTGCCATTTGAAATTTTGACAATACTCTATCAAGGATGGACCAATGGCATGCATAATTTCACTCTGAAAAATCGGTTACAGTTTTATGTGCAACACAATGTTCAAACTGGTAAATGCCTATAGTTTTGCTTTCTTTATGTTCATATCATACTTTAAAAAGGGGTGACTCTATTGTTGCAAATTCCTAATACTTAATTACTAGGTTGAAATCCCATTCCTCAGTTTTTCAGGATGGATCTATATTGTATAGCCTCTCTAAACCCTGGACGTAGAAGTTTAGCACAGAAACACCAGCGAGTCTTTGAGGCATTGGAGGAGATTACAGTCACAACATCAACATGGGAAAAATATCTATTCAATCTGTTGTTTCTTGTCCTTGCTACAAAAGTTTAAGGATGGGTTAATATTGTGCTCTTTTACACTTTCTTCTGTTAGTCTTGGCTATAAGAATGAAACAGTTCTGTTAGCTCACCCATATTTCATGAGCAATATGTGCAAACTCTCTTTTCACCTTTCCGCTCACTTTAACACTTTCATCATGAGTATTTTAAATTTTTCAAGAGGATGAGTGGGAATTTGTAGCTGCCCTGAATCCACCCACCCCCAGAACCCCCTCTTGGGTTCAGGGACAGGCAACTTCCCCACTTAGCCCACCTAACCACAACCCCAATTCTGTCTCTGCTTCATGACAAACACCTCTTGCTCCCGTAATCTGCAAATTAGTCCCAGTCCTGCTGGCATAGCAACTGACATCCTGGAACAGACAAATGATTGATGTAGCCCAGCATGATGTCTCTGACAGTCCACAGTACCAGATGCTTCAGAGTAAAGAACCAAACCCTCATAACAGACATTCTTGGAACAACATGACCAGAAAGAAAGTTTCTTGACCCCAGGCTTTTAGTAGTTCTGCCCTGAAACATGATAGGATAAACTTCATATGGGTACAAACTATCTAATGTAACCACAGATATTCTTGTTTTTCATATATATTTATAAGCCATTAAATTCTATATCTTGTGCCAATGAATGCCAGAGGTTATTTTAAAAATAAACAAATAAACACCCCACCCGCTGTAATTATTTTAAAATCAAATGCCTTTTTATTTTAATATCCTCATTCTTTCACTGTGCAAATAGTGAGTAAATACCAGAAGACTCTCTTATCTAGCAGCTATTTAAATTATATCTCTACTTGTGTGGGGAAAAGGGGAGAAGAGAGAGTGACAGACAGATACAAATTGATTGAAAGAAGAAATCCACCAGTCTCCTTTTTTAAAGTAAGTTTGATTATGGATGGCTGGGTTCGCAAGGGGAAGGACAGAAAGGGTGGCTCAAATAGGAATAAATAGTTTTAAAAACTTTTAATAGGTTTATTTACAGTGATACAGTACAATAAAACAACTCAATGCCTTTTCTCACATCCATATCTCCTCAGTTTCTCTCCTCAGAGAGAGAAGGATCTGACTGGTCTCCAAAGGCATGATCCTGCTCTCATTGAAGTCCAAAGTAGAATTCCCATTGACTTCAGTGGTGCAGGGTCAAGCCTCTGGAGGGAAAGGAGAGCACTGAATGATGATATCATCATGTTGATGCATGTCAATAAGAAGCACCAGAAAGTTTCAAATCTTCTAAGTCTGAACATAAATTTACTCTTCTATACAAGATGTATGACTGTAAGGATTGCACATTTATATGGTTGGCAACAGTATAAAGAATTACAATAGCAAGGATGAAAAAAGAAAATATGAGGTTTGGAATAAATATAAACCCTCAGGGCATAAGCTAAACTAATGAAGGTTAGAAGGAAACAATCTGTAGGGTTCTTGTACCTTTCTCTACAGTAGCTTGCGGTGGCCACTTTGGGAGACAAGATACTTCATGAACTAGATGGTTTGATCCAGTAGAGCAATTCCTATGTAACTGAAGAAATGTAAATCCCATAGGAAAGCAAATTTATCTTTGAGAATTCTAAAGTGTTATTAGCAACATAACCAAGCAAAATCACCTTTAAATTTAAGTTTAACTTGGCAGTGTCCCTTTAAATATTTCTAATAATGCATACAATTGTTAATACAAAGTAACTTCATCAAAAGTACCTAAGTAGCTTAGGATTCTAGTCTCATTGACTTTCAAAGTCACTTAGGCACTTTTGAAAATTTTACACACTCTCAAACACACCTTAGCTATGTCTGCAAAACAATTCAAAAGTTATTAATCTCCTCGTGCGCTATGATTTTTGAATACACCAGTTAGCCCTTGAAGTTGGAGGTACTGAAAGAGCATATCTGAGATTCCGGCAGTGACTTCAATGAGGTTCTGCATGCAAAAAGTATTCAGGATAGGACTTGAAATGTGCCTTTACTCTGTGGTTTGTGAATGGGAGAGATATGGGAATAAGAACTCTAAACAAGACTATTAAATCATCAAGTCTATTGATTTAATATTGGTCATAAGGGACTCTCTAATCTTACAGAACAGCAAGGTGACACCAAAGTAATATGCTTTTTCCTTTCCCCCTTATCTTTCTTTCCGGGACTGCAGTCAGCAAACCCACAACCCATAAAATATTAACAGGTCTGACAGAGATTAGGCTGAAAATGTCTTTACCACACTGTTCGCTTAACTATTGCTAAGTCTCTCGACACTGGCTGATTTGACATATTATATACTGCATTGCCATCCATAAACATACGAGAGTGGGCTAGAAGCAGAGTTGCAGCCTCCTACACTGAGTTCTATTACTATAATACTTTGTTGTGAGAGTTGTCAGGTCATTTGTTTGGACACACTGTACATTTTCGGTTTTGAAAAAGATATTTGGGATAGGCCAGAATTAGTTACTGGTATGTGTGACATTCTAGTGCCAAATATAATATGGATGTAGCCCCAGATACTCAGAACTGTTGTGCTTGTGTGCTATGATTTTTGAATGCATCAGTTAGCTCCAGAAATCAGAGGTACTGAGAGGGCATATCTGAGATTCCATGTGGGTGTTGGAAAGAAGGAGACTGTGACTGTAAGGAGTTTGTGTATGGATAGAGCAGGGAGTGGGGGGACAGCAATAGCCAGGAGATGGAAACATCTGAAGAAGGAGGCAGTTAGCGGGGCCTGCCAGGTCACTCTAGATCAGGGGTGGGCAAGCTTTTTGGCCTGAGGGCCACACTCTAGATCAGGGGTGGGGAAATTGTATGCAGGGCCTGGGCAGGGAGTTGAGAGGCAGGAGGGAGTGCGTGGTGTGGGAGGGGGTGCGGTGTGCAGGAACGGGCTCAAGGCAATGGATTGGGGCAGAGGAGGTGTGCGGAGTGTATGAGGGAGCTCAGGGCAGGGGATTGGGGTGCAAGAGGGTGTAGGGTGCAGCAGAGGGCTCTGGGGAGAGAGTTGGGGTGCAGGAGGGGTTCAGACTCTGGCCCAGTGCTGCTTACCTAAAGCAGCTCCAGGGTGGCAGTGGTGTGCACCGGGGCCAGGGCAGGCTCCCTGCCTGCCTGCCCTGGCCCCAAGCCGCGCCGCTCTGGGAAGCAGCAGGAACCACGCCCCTGCGCGGCCCCTGGGGAAGGGGGAAGCATAGGGCTCCACGCGCTGCCCTTGCCACGCCTCCAGGTACCTCCCCCAAAGCTCCCATTGGCTGTGGTTCCCTGTTCCCGGCCAATGGGAGCTGGGAAGGCAGTGCCCGGAGGCAAGGGCAACCCGCAGAGCCCTCTGCCCCCCGTCGGGCGGCAGAGACATGGTGCCGGCTGCTTGTAAGAGCAGCGTGGGGCCTGCGGCACCACGGGGGATGATCCCGCAGGCCTGATCCAAAGCTCCGAGGGGCCAGATCTGGCTTGTGGGCCGTAGTTTGCCCACCCCTGCTCTCGAGATAGAGGAAGGTTGAGTATAGTGGGGGCAGGAGGAAAGAAGTTTAACGCAGCAGTCAAGAGTAAGGGATCCTGTCATCCCTAAACACAGTCCTTCCAAGTGAGCCTTGGGGTGCTTTGGCAGGACACTGATCCCACTTCTTCTTCAACTAGAGAGAGGACTTCCAATCCTAGAGTTATCAGTCCAACATCTTTTCAAAGCCCTGCTGCAGTGCCACAAAAATATATAGAAACACAAAGAGTCTTAGCTACACAGCAGATCAGAACTTTTCTAACCTGGGGAATCTGAGGAAGACATGTTACCAACTTTATAAAAAGCACATGTTTTTGTCTACGAATACTGATGCCAGAGGCATTTCACGTTCCAAGAATGCCTCAACCCACTCCCCACCAATGAAAGGCTAATACATGGGGCAATTATGTAATCTAGGCTTCTTCACGATACTTATTATTTCAGGAAGAGAAGGCAAATAAACTATCAATCAAATTCTTTTCAAGCAGGTGAACAACTGGCACAAAGATCTCTTACTGTCTAATATCAAATTAAGAAGAGACAAATGCTATTAAGCTTGGCAAATCAGCAGTAGAGCTTCTGCACAGAAAAAAAATCCTAACTCCCCAAAAGTTTCTGATCTCCAAAACAAAAAGTACTTGAGTGTACTGATGCATTACAAAACACCAAAAAGGCAACTCTTCAATAGGCAGCTTAGCTTCCCAACGTCAGATTCAAAAAGGAACATAGCAAGAAGGCCAAATGAAAAAGTATGGTAGGACTTAAAAAGCAAAATCATGAGCTTGAGAAGGAAAATTGAGCCAGCAACAGAATTGCCCTATGTGCCTAAATAAAGGAATTCAATCCAGATTCTGCATTTTTAGACATCACTGCAAGGGGAGTCAGGAGGTTTAGATTTGAAAAAGCTCCTTTCATGTCCAAGAATGACAGAGGAAGAGGGGATCACCACAGACTGCTGTGAAGTACACGAGAAGAGAAAGTTCAGTTGAAGAACTCTTCTCTGAAAGAGACCTTGACAAATACTTTAAAACATACTACCTTGCAAATTCTTCTTGGGTAAAAAGAAAAAAAAAGTTTGTATCAGACACTGAATATATATTCCGAAATCCTGGCGCATACAGCGAACAATGAGAAGATTCGGCATTACCTTATTGAATAAGTGCATACAGATATATACATGGATGTCAAGTGTGATACGCACACAGTTGCATGACTTCCAGTTCATCAGCCACTTCATCTAAGAATATCTGAACCAAATGATGCTCTCAGTTACACTCGACTAAGTTCACTGACGAGTTACCATTTAGGCATTGTCACGAATCTGTCATAGAATCATAGAATCATAGAATATCAGGGTTGGAAGGGACCCCAGAAGGTCATCTAGTCCAACCCCCTGCTCGAAGCAGGACCAATTCCCAGTTAAATCATCCCAGCCAGGGCTTTGTCAAGCCTGACCTTAAAAACCTCTAAGGAAGGAGATTCTACCACCTCCCTAGGTAACGCATTCCAGTGTTTCACCGCCCTCTTAGTGAAAAAGTTTTTCCTAATATCCAATCTAAACCTCCCCCATTGCAACTTGAGACCATTACTCCTCGTTCTGTCATCTGCTACCATTGAGAACAGTCTAGAGCCATCCTCTTTGGAACCCCCTTTCCTGTCCATGGTAGAGTGCCACCTTTAGGAGCTATGTGGGGAGCACATGTATCAGAGTCCATTTACCCCCTGCACCTCAGCGAGTGCTGCAGAGTGTGTCTTTCTAGCGGGTTGGCACTCAACCCCCCGGTCAAGACCTCTTGGCTGTTTTCTCCCCTCCTGGTGTCTCGGTGAAACAACAAACCAGCCCACAGACAGCAAACAAGGTAAACCAAAAGAAAGGAAAAGAAAAATCTGTAGGCCACTCCATCCAGGATATGTGCCTTTCTTACCTCAGAGGGGCCTGGAAGTATCACTGTGCACTTCAGAATTCACAGGGCTTCAGTGCAAATCTCAGTCTTTCCCCCCTTTTAGCTCAGGTGATCCACACCCTCCTTTCTACAAGAGTAGGGGCTCTGCAGACTGTCAGTTCTCTCTACGGGGCTGGAGAAGCTCAATAGTTTGTTCCTTTCTCAGGGTTGCCCCAATCTTGTCCTTTCCCCCCTGCTTTCCCCTCCACCCCCCCTTTTTTTTAAATAGTGAAGCAGATTTGACTGGATAGTCTATAGCAACCACCAACTATCACTCCTAAATACCTAAAAAGAAAAGGGGTACTTGTGGCACCTTAGAGACTAACAAATTTATTTGAGCATAAGCTTTCGTGAGCTACAGCTCACTTCATCAGATGCATATGCTCAAATAAATTTGTTAGTCTCTAAGGTGCCACAAGTACTCCTTTTCTTTTTGCGAATACAGACTAACACGGCTGCTACTCTGAATCCTAAATACCTAGCGGGTTATATTCTCTCACTATGCCCTGTGTCTTTTAGATAATGTAAAAACGCCTTTCTAAAATTACCTCATATTCCTGATACTTTGCTAAAGAACAATGAAACTTTTGTTACCTTAAGTCATTTAAATTTCTCAAAGAGCTTTTCCCCTTTCACTATAAAGATCTTACATACCCCAAGAAGGTGATCAATTGTTTCTTCTACGTTACAGCCCACACACAGCCTATCTTTGTGTTTGTTTATTTAAAAATATTTGTTTAATCCACAATGGCCAGTTAGTGATCGAAACAAAATCACTTCATTTTTCCTATCCAGCCCTGAAGTACATCATTATCCTCAACTCTGAGGCACAATTCAAAAAATATTGTTCACCTTTTTTAATTGATCCAATTTGTTGCCATTCCTCTTTTAAATTTTTCTGTAGTAGGCTTCTTGTGTTCCTTTTTACCCAAGGCATTTCTATGTGAATCCTTCCATTTCTTACAGCCCTTTTAGCTGCTTTGTCAACCATTTCTTTCCCTGTTATCCCAAGATGTGCTGGGATCTGAGCAAATGTTACATGTATCCCCATCTGTACTAACTCTGTTATTAGAAATATAATTTCACTGATTAAATCACTTGTACATATGGAGACACCCTTTTTTCTTGCCATAAGGCCTGATATTGAATCGGAAAAAATTACCACCACTGCTGGGCATACATCCCAGATCCAGTTTAATGCTAGCATTATTGCTACTAGTTTGGCAATATCAGATATTCTTTTAGATGTTCTAATTCTCAATTTTGGTATACAATATGCTGCCCCTATTCTTCCTCTTTTTTTTTGCATCCATCTTTATATAACTAACAAAAAGCTATTCCACTTTTCATCTGCATGCTGGTACACTTCATTTTTTATACCTATAGCCTTCTTTTTACTCCTAGACTTATAAAATAGATCTAAATCCACTTTGGACATCCATCCACAACTAATTTTTAATGATAAAAAGTTTTGACTGTCAATTTAACTTTTCCTGGTCTTTCAACTCCTGCATCCACGTTTTAACTGGAATGGCATGTGGAGTTCTAACATTGTGTGCAATAGGTTGCCTACTGAATTCCCCAAAATACTCATATTTTCTTGGTACTTTCATCATTGCTATTCCCATTAACTTTAGCCCAGAAATTTAGGTCCAGTTGTTTCATTCATAGTGCAACTGGCATTTCACTAGCAGCTATCTGCAGGGCGTATAAGGGCATGGTAATAAATGCACTGTACATAACCTGTACTAGTATGAAATCCAATTTTTTAAATTCTGATTTTGATGCTGATCCAAAAGCTGGGCAGCAACAGTTGATAAGAAGTCTGGATTAAAGCTCTGGAGACCATCAGCAGTGTTTTTTTACTCACCCCCCAGTTAGTGTCAGCAATACTTTTAAGGAGGTTGACCCTTCCTTTGCATTTATTTTTAACATAATCTGTCTGATCTTTCCAAAGTAATTTAGTATGAAATACTTCCACTAGACATCTAAACCTTTTAACTATATCTATTTCTTGTCCACACTGTTACAGATTCCTTTGTAGCTTTCTTTTTTGCAAATATCTATTCTTTGGTTAAAGCAATGGAAAATTTTAAATCCCACGCATTTCCCCAATCTGAGGTCTCTCATCACACTTTGTTGAGTCTCTTTTCTGCCACCTCAATATTCCTGTTCCTAACCCATAGAACATGACCATCTGCAAACAGAGTGACACGCACTCTGGCACTTACTCATTTTGGAAGATCATTTATCATAAGAAGCCTTGTGGATAGGGGGGGAGCAATAGACGTGGTGTATCTTGACTTTAGTAAGGCTTTTGATACTGTCTCTCATGACCTTCTCATAAACAAACTAGGAAAATGCAACCTCAATGGCGCTACTATATGGTGGGTGCAAAACTGGTTAGAAAACCATTCCCAGAGAGTAGTTATCAGTGGTTCACAGTCATGCTGGAAGGACATAACAAATGGGGTCCTGCATGGATCAGTTCTGGGTCCAGTTCTGTTCAATATCTTCATCAATAATTTAGATAATGGCATAGAGAGTACACTTATAAAGTTTGCGGATGATGCCAAGCTGGGAAGGGTTGTGAGTGTTTGGAGGATAGGATTAAAATTCAAAATGATCTGGACAAACTGGAGAAATGGTCTGAAGTAAATAGGATGAAATTCAATAAGGACAAATGCGAAGTACTACACTTAGGAAAGAACAATCAGTTGCACACATACAAAATAGGAAATGACTACCTAGGAAGGAATACTGTGGAAAGAGATTTGGGGGTCATAACGGACCACAAGCTAAATATGAGTCAACGGTGTAACGCTATTGCAAAAAAAGCGAACATCCTTCTGGGATGTATTAGCAGGAGTGTTGTAAGCAAGACACGAGAAGTAATTCTTTTGCTCCATTCCACGCTGATTAGGCCTCAACTGGAGTATTGTGTCCAGTTCTGGGCACCACATTTAATGAAGGATGTGGACAAACTGGAGAGAGTCCAGAGAAGAGTGACAAAACTATTAAAGATCTAGAAAACATGACCTATGAGGGAAGATTGAAAAAATTGGGTTTGTTTAGTCTGGAAAAGAGAAGACGGAGAGGGGACATAACAGTTTTCAATTATGTAAAACGGTGTTACAAGGAGGAGGAAGAAAAATTGTTTTTCTTAACCTCTGAGGATAGGACAAGAAGAAATGGGCTTAAATTGCAGCAAAGGAGGTTTAAGTTGGACATTAGGAAAAACTTCCTAACTTTCAGGGTGGTTAAGCACTGGAATAAATTGCCTAGGGAGGTTGTAGAATCTCCATCATTGGGAGACTTTTAAGAGCAGGTTAGACAAACACCTGTCAGAAATGGTCTAGATAATATTTAATTCTGCCACAAGTGCAGGGGACTGGACTAGATGACCTCTCGAGGTCCCTTCCAGTTCTATGATTCTCAGATTTCTATGAATGTTAAATAAGGTAAGGCAGATAACACTTCCCTGCGGTATAGCATATATATATATATATATAATAACAACATTCAACAAACATTTCCCAACTCTGACCTGCATAATCTTTGACTCCAAAATACTCAAATCCATGAGACATTCTTCCCCTTATCCCTATTGTACCTACTTTGTACAATAAACCTTCTCTCCATAGCATGTCATATTATTTTTCAATATCTAGAAATACAACTATCATGAAACCTCTGTTTCGCATACTTTTTTGTATTTCAGTTTCCATGTTAGCAGTATTGTTCATGGTTCATTTCCCTCTCCTAAGACCACCCTGCACTTTATCTATAATACCATTGTTTTTCAAATAGGAAACCAATCTTTCATTCACCATTCTCTCCATAGTTTTACCCAGACAGGCTATATGGGTAATTATCCACAAAAGTGGATCAGTTTGCCAGGTTTTCTTATTGGAATTACTACTACATATTTCCACCCTAGCAGTATCATTCATTTTTCCTATGAAGTATTATATACTTGCAAATTGCTTTCAGGAAGATATCTAAACATCATATTGAATATACTATCATTAACTGGGGATGTAATTTTGCTTATATCAATAACTTTCTCAAGTTCCCGCATATAAAATCTTTAATTTATTATAGTATCTTCCTGTTTTCCCCAACTACATAATAGTTTATGCCTCTCTTCAATTAATTGTCTTTTAATCTAACAGAAAACTGCACTTTAATTTTCATCATTACTCACGCCTTGAAAAGTTTCTGCTAAAACTACTGCTCTCTCATTTCCTAGATTCTAAGTATTTTGTCATTCCCAAAAGACTTGGGATGTAACTACTCTTATTCTGAATTCCAGTCATTCTTCCAATTTGCCTGTATATCTCTCATGTTTTAATATCTTTATTTAACCTCCCACAATACTTCTTCCACTCTTTGATTTTTTTTATAATTCTTTGTGTTATTGCCTTATTTCTTTTATACTTCATTAGATCTTCACTACTCGTTGTATTTTTCACTTTCTTATAGGCTTTGTTCCTTTCTTTAATGGCCACTCCTCATTTCACCCCAGAAGTGAATTGCTAGTTTTGAGGTACTTCAATATCTTTGGTAGGGCTACAGTAGCTGCTGCTATTATTCCCTTTATTACATTGTTGTTGAAATTCTCTCTGTCTTCACTCACACAGTTATCATTCACAAATTCAATACATTTACTTGTAAATAGCTCCCAGTTAGCTTGCTGAAAATTCCAGGTGGGCATTTCTCCATTACCTCAATCTTAACTTGTCCTTGAAAAGTACTAAGTATAGGGAAATGGTCATTTCCCATTCCTTCTTCCTGCTCATTGGGGATAATTTAATTAGGTCATATATTCAAGACTCCCTTCTTCATTTCCTACTTCTATGTAGTTTATTATTTCCCTTTTGAAAGTACAAACACCTTCCCCTCTATCTAGTTTTCGGTCTTGCTTAAAGGCAATATATACGCTGGAATTTTAAAAGCAAGCTTTTCAACCAACCATTCTTTCCTAGATACATATGATATCTGGTTTAGTTTTGATTTCCAGTATATTTTCTTTTAATACTTGGCCATTGCACCCATGTGAGTGTAGTTCCCATCTTTTACCTCCTCCTGAAGTCCAGACATGATTTGCAGGTGCAGTCAGGTGGGGATACTCCAGCACAAGGCCACTCCATAACCCCTTCCAGGTCAGTGTGGATTTATATACCTTGTCATGGGCATATTCAGTACTATCTTCAATTGTTGTACAATGATTAGATATGACAACTAGAAGTACCTTGCGAAAACCTGAGAGATAGAGTGTAATGGGGTTTAAGAGGTGTAACAGAGTAGAATTTGACTTCCTCTGTGGATGAATGATTTGCCTTTGAAAAGGGTCACTTGTCTGTCATAGATATAAGCCCTCTTCACTTTACTATGGTGTAAATTTTTGTGATTGAATATGACAATACTCCATATTTCCAACATGTGTATCATTGATTCCAGAGTAGACAGCCATCCATAACTAAAGCAGAATTGATAACATATGTGCAACTCTGTTGAAAATGGTACATATTAGCAGTGTATATACACATTCATATTTTAGTGAATTAAGCATTTGTTTTTTAAGCTTTATGGGTACTTTCGCCTTTGATTCTGAACTACATTCCAATTACTATACTTATGATGATGACTATCTCTCTGCTTCTGCTGATGTCACCAGCTGCCATTGTCTCTGTGCTATGCATTTAGAAAAATCCATTACATCTGAGCAGGCTGCTATATTGGTAATGTTCTTTGTGATGGGTGTCCAGGAGTCAGAGATGACTGTTTTTAAACAACATTTGGGTGCCTCTTCCTTCTATGGAACCTCTGTCCTCACTGAAACCACACTCACTGGGTGCTGCTCCCATTCCAAATTCTGTAGACTAGGTGGGATGAAAGGAAACAGTTTACAGTGTCTTCTATTTGAAGAAGTGTTTAAAGAATTTCTCTCCCTCTGTGTGCTTTTCCTCCTATAATGGGAGAAAGCAAGTCCACAGAGGTAATGTGAATTCTCTCCTGGTCCCAGTGTGAGGGTGGAAAGTAGGTTGTATTTTAGTATTTTAAACTACAATTGATCATTTTGCTTTTGCCTCTCCTGTTCAGTCCGGCAGTGAAATGACAGCAGACATAGAAGATAGCTGAGAATAAAGGCAGGTCTAAACTACAGCCTAAGTCGATATAACTTACATCACTCGGGGTGTGAAAAAGCCCTCTCCTGCCCCCATGAGTGACACATGTTTCACGCTGTCCACACCGGCTCTATGTCGGTGGGAGACGCTCTCCCGCCAGCATAGCTTCCACTTCTCGCTGAGCTGGAGTAATTATGCTGATGGGAGAGTGCTCTCCCATCAGCATAGCATGTCTTCACCAGACATGCTACAGCGATGCAGCTGCACTGGTGCCAATGTAGCACTGTAGTGTAGACTTGCCCTAAGTGATAATGACTTGGCATTCAGCACCTACAATGCTTCTGAAGTTCTAAGTCAATGATCCCTTTTCCAGGCATCAGCTCAGCACAGGAATGGATTTTATTACTGTGATTTATTCCAGATTCCAGAGTCAAACAAACAGGCTACAGGCTGGAACACGATTTGCTGAGGATGCAGGTCAGCTTCCAATTACATTTTGAGCGAAACCATCAAGATTAGGTATGTAGGTTTTATTTTCATCCCATATAAAAACTTTATTATAGAAGAGTTAAGGTTGAAAGCATGTTTTAGTAGAAGCCTGCTAGCATCCAAAAGCAATATCACTTTCTTTAGAGCTTGTCTACTCAGAACACCCAAAAAGTTAATCCAAATGAACTGAAAGTGTGAATTTGAAGTGGATTAGTTAAATCACATTAAATCCCTGTTTGGATGCTGTTATTTAGAACTAAAGTGGCCCTAATTTGTTTAGTTTAATTGACTTTGAAGGGGGGGGGGCGCGGAGAAGACCGGTGTTTAATGAGTGTGTCATCAAGATCACTCTCCCAGTAATGGTGCAGCAGATGGCCAGGCAATCATACACTTCTCAGCAAAATAATTGCTAATTAATCTGCTTGTACCTGCATTGTTCTCTTCACCCACACAGCTAAATAAATTTCAGCAGCAGAATGAACCACACAATTTTAAGCTTTTCTATGGTTTTTGGCACACAGACAATAAACAAATTAAGAACCATAACCGACACTATCAATTACATTTTGAAATAATTCATATCTTGTGAACATGAAGCAGCTCTGTCAAAACACAGCTCCATTTCTACCTCTGATTGGAGGTCATCTTTTGTCTTAGCCACCATATTTCACAAGAGAGTTACGGAAATGGTTGGAGTTGCTACAATATATTGCTTGACATTTAATAATGCTATGGTGAGGGTCTGGGCATTTTTTTTATTTCTTATATCCCCATTTGCTTTTCAGTATTATCACTTTTACAAAGCTCTGCCAGCACCATCAGGTCCTATCAATCATATTGACAACCCAACATCTTATGCCAATGTGATGTATGTAGGTTGAGGTGGGTTTCAAACCTTCACACTATAAACACCATGGGTTTATTCTATATGTAGCGGACCAACAAAAACAATGACATTGTGAAATATACACAGAAAAGTGGGACCTAAGCTACAATTTCTTGAAGAAACTTCCCACTCCCACCCCCAAAGCAATAAAAGAAATGAAAATATCAAATTATGGAAAGGAAGATAGCCCCAGAGACAAGAAGTTAAATCCTATTGCAGCCTAATCAGTCACATACCCCTGTCGCTAACATACCCCACCATTTTTAAGTTCATGAAATATTTGGCAAATATTTGTATAATAGGGTTTAAATTTAGACTTGGATCACTTGGCTCCCAAGAGCACAAATGAATTAGTTACTGTCTCCTGTTAAAACCTGGCTTTTCATCTCCTAAGAATACTAAATTTTGAAGGACTGTCCCAACTGCTTCATTGACAAATAGGCAATATGTTGTACTGCTGCATGATGCCCAAGGGTTTGAGCTAATCTCAACCCCATGCATCATGTTGGCACAAGTGGAAAGGCTGGCATTATGATTTGCAAGGTCCCAAGGTGGTGGCAGGAAGAGAATCAGACCAGGAGTTGTCTAGTGCTGCAGGTGTAGCATGCAGCAAATTTCTCTATCCCTCTTTGGTTCCACTTCTAGTGAAAGAGTCCGAGTTGGGGTATGAATTGCAGCATTTGTGGGGCGCTTAAAGAGAAGAGCCTCAAACATTTAACTAGTTTGCTGTGTGGTTAAGGCTAGATTTTCCTGAAGGGCATTGAAATCAAGCAGCCATGTGGGGCAAAAGAGATTCTCCCAGCTGCAAACATCTAGTAGACTCACTTGTGTTTCAGAAAAAAAAATCACTATTTGGCTGGCAAAAGTTCTGCAGTCAGATATCCATTTCACTAAACATAAAGGGATAAAGGAACTGGCCCCAAACTACTGGGGCATGGACACAATTCTTGCACAAAAAGACTAAGTGTTTATTTACATCAGATTAGCAATTTTACAGAATGGAGAAAACTGTTTGGCTCCCTGTCCTACCCATTGCTATAAGCGGTGGTATAAGGACTATGCATTTGTTCTCATTTCAGTACTATGATGGAAGATTTCTATTTTCAATTTTATTCATTAATAGGGTTCACAGTCTTTGTTTTATCACTGATATTTTCTGGCCCTTTAAATTTAAAAATCTGGGGTGGAATCCTGGATCCACTGACGTTAATAACAAAACAACCATTGACTTCAGTGGGGTCAAGATTTCACCCAAGTTGCCCCCTGGCACTTCCTCAGAACTTAAGGTTTTAGACACGAAAAGGCTGAGTTCTGTGCTCTGGATTCCTACTATGCCTGTAACATTAAGAGCACCTCTGGCTGGCTAGTAGCATCATACAAACTATGTTTCCAGTACTTAGAAAATTCCCCTGATAGCTGGTTTAACATGCCATTTCAGTCTCGAGAAGACAGCTAGTTCTCTTAACATGGAGATCATGCTCTTCGTGTTAGACTCAACATACATTTGGAGGTGGTGGAGAGGAGGTTAAACATGGGGAAACGAGAGCCCAAAATGAAGAGAGATAAGAACTTCATGTGTTATTTATAGTCCTGAACTCCCTACCTCCAGAAGGCAAGAGCCTCTACAGCACACATTGCTAGCAGAGTCTAGCTGAGAAAATGAAAATGAAATCCTTAGGTATTTGGAGCCTCTCAATAATACAAAAACCAAAATGAAAAGAAAAACATCAGCACACCCTGACCATTGCATAGGGTATATTTTTTTCTCTTATTTCTGGGGGATACAATCCTCCTCTGCATCTCCAGGGAGTCACAGAAGATCCAGTGTTGAGTGTAATTGGATCATTTTTGCTCAAAGAAGAGAGGTCATGCAAACTGGATTCTGCAGCCCATGCCACTGACTCTATGGATTCAGAAATTTCAAGGCCAGAAGGGACCACTGTGAAAATCTAGTCTGATCTCCTGTATAACAGAGGCCATAGAACTTCCCCAGGATAATTCCTTTAGCACTGAGCTTAAAAAAATCCCATCTTGATTTAAAAATTGACAGTGATGGAAAATCCACCACGACTCTTGGTAAATTGTTCCAATGGTTAATTGCTCTCAATGCTTAATATTTACATGTTATTTCCAGTCTGAAGTTGTCTAGATTCAACTTCCATCCATTGGATCATGTTATACCTTTCTTTTCTAGATTAAAGAGCCCATTATCAAATATTTGTTCCCCATGTTGATACTTATAGACTGTGATCAAGTCACTCATTAATCTTCTTCTTGTTAAGCAAAATAGATTGCACTCCTTCAGTCTATCACTATAAGGCATGTTTTTCAGTCCTTTAACAATTCTCATGGCTCTTCTCCAAACCTTCTTCAATTTATCAACATCTTTCCTGAATTGTGGACATCAGCACTGGACACAGTATTCCAGAAGTGGTAGGCCAGAGGTAAAATAACCTCTCTACTCCTAGTTGAGATTTCCCTGTTTATGCATTCAAGGATTGCATTATCCTTTTGGCCACAGTGTCGCATTGGGAACTCATGTTTAGCTGGTTAGCCACCATGATCCCCAAATCTTTTTCCAGAGTCACTGCTTCCCATCCTGTAAGTATGACCTGCATTTTTTGTTCCTGGATGTACATGTAATGCCGACAGACCCCGTCATCGGTTGGAGGGATCGAACCTGGGACTTCTGGAGCTTAGTGCATGAGTCTCTACCGCATGAGCTAAAAGCCAACTGGCTGTTAGCTAAGGCTGTAGAGCAGTCAGTCTGCCTGTCTGTCTCTCCCTCCCTCCCACCCAATGGGACAAAACACTATACCCGGGAGGTGTGTGGGTTACATATACATTTAGCTTTATTAAAATGCACATAGTTTGCTTGCACTCAGCTTACCAAATGATCCAGATTGCTCAATATTTGTGACCTGTCCTGCCCCATTTTTTGTATGTGGGTGGGTATAGGTAATAGCTAGGGCATGACCAAATGGTCCAAGCATTGTTTGAATCTGTTGGCCACCCATACTTTGTAATGGCAGCAGTGATCGACCTATGATGTTTAAAGTGAACAAAAAGAAAAGGAGGACTTGTGGCACCTTAGAGACTAACCAATTTATTTGAGCATGAGCTTTCGTGAGCTACAGCTCGTGCTCAAATAAATTGGTTAGTCTCTAAGGTGCCACAAGTACTCCTTTTCTTTTTGCGAATACAGACTAACACGGCCGTTACTCTGAAACCTGTTAAAGTGAACAAAACACTTGTTCTGGAGTGGGCTACAACAGATTATTTTGATGACTCAGGGAGGTGTGGAAGAAAGCGTTTTTGTGGCTGGGGGATGGCAAGGAAGAGTTTAGCATGAAAATCTTGCTATGATTACTTTTGGCTAAGATGAATCAAGCCTGTTTTGATATCAATTACTACTACATCAACCGTTAATTTTGTTTCATTGTCATGAACTGCTATAATAGTCACAGAACACCCACTTGTGACCAAGCAGTTCAGATAACAGAAACATGCAACAATAGCTAGAATAATAGCCACCTCTTCAACTTGTCTCTATAGTAAAGAAAAAAAACGATTTTCTTTTCATCTTCCTTACATCAGTTTCCATACCATACCACACTGCTAGCTAACAAAAGACAACATCATTTGTTTCTTTTCATGAAGACAATACTGTGCTTTATTGTCCAGCAGGAGTAAAAAGCATGATGACTCAAATGGTGCCGTGCAGACATATGAAAAATAAAAATAAAAGCTCAGGCATAGGTAATAATAAAAATACATTGCAGAGGCAGCTGTCCACAGATCAACACAGGTATGTGCTCCCAATTAAAGAATTTTCTATCTGCAGTGATGGTTCCATTTGAACAGCTGGTAAATATTATATAGGTCAGCCTCGCAAAGAACTATTCACCCACTCAACAGAGGCAAACATTTTATTCTGACAGGAAAGTAAAATATTTTTTATCATCATCAGAGTAACGGATGAGCCAGTAAATTTCCATGACACTTTTGCAAGGCTGCCTTTTATCATCTGATTTACATATCATTCTAATAATAATCCACTCCTGTATGTCAAGGTTGTCCACTTCCCTTAGAGTGGAGGATTTGCACAGCAAGCTGTGGAGGTTTGACAAAGCTCTCACTATTATTAAAAACTAAAGAAATCCCTCTGACTTTCAGACAGATGTATAATTAACTAGCCAAAATGGCTGAAGTGATGCCCAGCCATGCATTACAGAAACTTCTAACAGAGTAGTAGTTGCAGAAAGGGAGGTTCATGGCATGCCCCACTCCTTCTCCAGTGGCAGCAGCAGACTATGGAAGCCAGGGAAGGGGAAATGACAGCCTGCTCTTTGTTACCATAGACTGCACTGGAATGAAGCTGCTGCAGAGAAACGCGTGCCCTGATTGCTATTGATTGGTGAACTGGTATAAAAACATATAAAAACTGGGCCCAAATCTTTTACCAATCTCCTGAAATCAACTTCAAACCTTTTTTCCCCCAGACTGACAAGAGAGATGGAGCAATATACACAGTACTCATGGTCACAAAGGGTCCAATTTTGCCCCTTCATCTCCAATGTTAGAGGGATTCTTACCCATTTATTCCGGTGCAGAAAGAGGGGGCAGAATTTGCACACTCTGAACAGCAAGTCTGTATCCTCGTGCACCGTGAAGCTTCACAATGACCTCAAAAGAGTTGCTTACAGCAGTAGTGAATTTGGCCTAGGAAATTTGGTGTTAAAGATTCAGTCCCAAATTTTCAGACCTGGATGCTAAAATTTAGCTCCTATATCCATATCTGGACCTTGGCTATTTAAAACTTGATTCTGGAATTTACTCCCCACTTTGATCTGAAATGACCAAAATCTGTTGATTTGGGGGCATGTTGCACAGGGAGTTTTGTGAGGGAGTTCTCCAGGTGAAGGAGCAACTACATGACCCTTGAAGTGAGTTTCTTGGTTTGTTGTGTACTTGCTTGCTTGAAGATTATATTATGGTCTCTCTGGGGGCTGTTTGCTGAGCCAAGCAGCCTGCAAAGCTAGGCTGAGAGCTTACTCAAAAGGCTCTAGCCTGCTATCCTTTGATCCCTAGTCCCTTTAAGATTCCCTTGACAAGGGGGCAAGCCTAATTCAGGGAGAACAAGGGTTTATGAAGGCAGATCCTAAGTGACCAGAGATGACAGGCAACAGGGGCAGCAAACAAGGGAGTTTTCTGCGGGGCAATGAGAGGCAGACACACCTCACAAACATATTCTCAACTCAGGATAATAAACCCACCTCAAAAAAATACCCCTTCAAGAGTAAAAATAATGCAGGCAAATATCCATCAGCAGAACAGGGACTATTGAGTTTATTGCATTGAATGCAGTATGTACGATGGGCATGTGCTGTACGTGTGCGTGTGGTGCAAGCAACTCATGGCCCTCAGAGACGGAGTACAGGAGACAGAAAAATAGATAGATGCCACTTTCAGGGACACAACAGAGTGTCTGACAATCTCTGTGCTGTTAAGGAGGATGAAAGTCTTAGGGAAGGAGAGCATCAAGCTGGAGCAGAGGGAAACAATACCGTACTTGGGACCCTCCTTTCAGATGATGTCATGGTATCCTCTCACACTAAGGATACCCATCCTGGGGAGGAATGCCAGGTACTAGGACGGAGGTGGGCAAACTATGGCCTGCGGGCCACATCCGGCCCACAGGACCATCCTGCCCGGCCCTTGAGCTCCCGGCCGGGGAGGCTAGCCCCCGGCTCCTCCCCCGCTGTCCCTTCTCCCCCGCAGCCTGAGCACTCCGCGTCACCAGCGCTCTGTCTCGCCGCTCTTGCTGGGCAGCACGGCGGTGTGGCTGGCTCTGGCATGGTAAGGGGACGAGAAGCAGGGGGTCCCAGGTCTCAGGGGACAGGGAGCAGGGGGCGGTTGGATGCAGTGGAGGTTTGGGGGGGGGGGTCAGGGGACGGGCAACAGGGTGGGTTGGATGGGGTGGGAGTCCCAGGGGTCCTCTCAGGGGTTGGAGGTGTGGATAGGGGTTGGGGCAGTCAGGGGACAGGGAGAAGGGGGGGGGTGGATAGGGGGTGGGGTCCTGGAGGGCAGTTAGGGGCAGGGGTCCCAGGAGGGGGCGGTAAGGGGACAAGGAGTGGGGAAGTTGGATGAGTCAGGGATTCTGAGGGGGGTGGGAAGTGGGAGGGGGCAGATAGGGGGCAGTGCCAGGCTGTTTGGGGAGGCACAGCCTTCCCTACCTGGCCCTACATATAGTTTTGCAACCCCGATGTGGCCCTCGGGCCAAAAGTTTGCCTACCCCTGTACTAGGAAGACCCAGGTAATAATAATGGGGGACTTGATTATTACAAATATATTGTTGGATTTGTGATGACCAGGAGAACCGTGAGGTAAATTGTCAGCTGTGAGGGTTGCAGATTTCATGAGATACCTAGACCATTAAAAGGAACAGTCACAAGGGTGAAATGCCTTCAAACTGCATAGAAACTGTTTAAAAACAATACCATGATATAGGCTCAAGCTAAATAAATAAAAACAAACAGGAAGAGGAATAAAAAATGCCACCATGGCAAAACAGCTGAGTCATAGAGTCAGTTAAAGGCAAAAATGCATCCTTTAAAAATTGCAAGTCAAATCCTAGTGAGGAAAACAGAAAGGAGCATGAACTCCAGCAAGTCAAGTGCAAAAGTATAATTAGGCAGGACAAGAAAGAATTTGAAGAACAGCTAAGGACACAAAAACTAACAGCAAAAAACATTTTTAAGTACATCAGAAGCAGGAAGTCTGCAAAATAGTCCGTGGGGCCACTGCACAATCGAGATGCTAAATAAGCACTCAAGGAAGACAAGGATGGAAGCTAAATGAATTCTTTGCCTTGGTCTTCACTGCAGAGGACAGAGTGTGACATTCCCCACACCTGAGTCATTCTTTCCAGTTGACAAATCTGAGGCACTGTCTCAGATTGAGGTGTCAATACAAGAGCTTTTGGAACAAATTGATAAATTAAACGGTAATAAGTCACCAGGACCAGTTGGCATTCACCCAAGGATTCTGAAGCAACTCAGAAAAGAAAGTGCAGAACTACAAACTGTGGGATGCAACATGTCGGTAAAATTAGCCTCTGTACTGAATGACCAGAGGATAGCTAATGTAATGCCAATTTTTAAAAAAGCTCCAGAAGCAATCCCGGCAATTATAGGCTGGTAAGAATAACTTCAGTACCAGGGAAATTCTCAGACAGAAGTATAAATGTGGTATGTTGGGGAAGAGACAACACAGCCTTTGTAAAAGGAAATCTTGCCTCACCAATCTATTAGAATTATTTGAGGGGCGTCAACAAGCATACGAACACGGGTGATCCAGTGATATAGTGTGCTTACTTTCAGAAAGCTTTTTACAAGGTCCCATACCAAAGGCTTTTAGCATAGTAAGCAGCAATGGCATAAGAAGGAAGGTCCTCTCATGGATCAATAACTGGTTAACAGATAGGAAACAAAGGGTAAAAACAAATGGTCAATTTTTACAATGGAGAGAGGTAAATAGTAGAGTCCTCCAACAATCTGTACTGGGGCCAGTGCTATTCAACATATTCATAAAAGATCTGGAAAAAGGGGTAAACAGTGAGGTGGCAAAATTTGCAGGTGATGCATAATTATCCAAGATAGTTAAGTACAAAGCAGACTGCAAAGAGTTACAAAGGGATCTCATAAAACTGGGTGACTGGGCAACAAAATGGCAAATGAAATGCAATGTTTATAAGTGCAAAGTAATACATATTGGAAAAAAATAATTCCAACTATACATACAAAACAATGGGATCTAAATTAACTGTTACCACTCAAGAGAGAGATCTTGGAGTCACCATACACCAAAACATCACACACTGCAGTGGCAGTCAAAAAAGCTAAGAACTTGAAATTGCCCTGTTCTCTTTGTTCCGTCTGAAGCATCTGGCACAGCCCACTGTCAGAGATGGGATACTATACTAGATGGATCATTGGTCTGACCCAGTATGGCCATTCTTAAAATAACTGTCAGGGCACCAGGAGCTGGGGATAGGAGTCTTGTTCGGTATTAAAATTGAAATATAAATACATGCATATATATTTCTATAATTGCTGTTCCCTAGTGATCTTCCATATTCTAAATATAATTTTCAGAAGCATAAATATAGCCTTCTCTTCAATGTGGCTCAATCTGTCACAGTTATGATGGTAATTAAAAGCCAATACCAGATGGATCCCCTTTGATCTACATTTTGTGAAAGTAAGCTTCCATTTGCTAGGGATGGCTCGAAGCATGGGCTTAGCAATGTTTCATTAATATGTGCTTTCAATTACTGGTGATATAAAATTATTTTACAGTTGGAACTCTA
This sequence comes from Natator depressus, assembly GCF_965152275.1. Lineage (NCBI taxonomy): Eukaryota > Metazoa > Chordata > Testudines > Cheloniidae > Natator > Natator depressus. Next base: position 138,084,640 of record NC_134236.1, read on the forward strand.
AATGTCTGACCATTTATTTACATATCTTATTCAGCTATGGTAGCAAACCTCATTACTAAGTGTACATCACAGTTTCTATTGAAGGTTTGTGACTTCCCCCCCCTTTCTTAAACCCTCTGTTCTTCAGGAACATTTGCATGAGTCAGGTGGCAAACATTTGGAAGACTTAGTGGCTTCAAGATAGAACAATTTCAGGGAATGAATTTTTTTTCATTTTCTGAACAGTTTTTTGTTTAACATCTTGTTATTATCTGAAAGAGCTTGGCCTAGAAACTCCAATATTATTTTGTTTATTTGCCCAGAAATCACTAGTACAGAACATTAAATTAGTATTAATTATTATTATTGTTGTTGTTTTAGTAGACTGAGTGGTTAATTTTGGATATGTTAATTAGGAATATTTGAACCATACCACTCAGCAGAATTTTATACCTTCCTAGTAAGCCTTATAGAGTTTACCAACTCCAATTAACAAAAGATAAGGTCCAAATTTTCAGAAACAATTTCCAATTCTGGATATATCAGTTTTTGACTGCCCAACTGGATAACATAGATCTAGATCCACAAAGAGATTTAGGCACTTAACTTCCACTATGGGCATCTATGTACAAAATATATATCCTTAAAATCCATGTTCATCTGCCACATAATTCTGTGGGTGCCCAAAGTCCCTAGGCACCTAACTTTCCACTGGTGAAGTCCCGTAAAAAGCCACTCAGCTCACACCTAAGCCCAGCAGGATCCATAAACTAGTCGTTGCCCCACATATCTCTGAAGCCACTTACTGGAATGGGCCCTGCACAAACATCACTGCAGAGTGTCCTAACCACTGGGCTGTGGGTTATTCTGGAGCACATAGTTCCCAATCTCTGCAGCTGAAGCTGTTCCATTGTATATACATAATTAAATATCCCCTGGAACTGGGGGACTGGAACCCATGTAGTTATCCTAACCACCGGGCCGCACAGTCACACACATGCTCTCTGTCCGAATTCATATTTAATTATGTATACAAAGTCTAACACAATTAACAGGAGAGCTTGAGCCAGAATAGCCCATAACCAAATAGTTAGGGTTCTCACCTGAGATCAGAGAGACCCAAATTCAAGTCTATTCTCCACATCTGGCAGATGAGGGAACTGAACCAGGGTCTTCTAAATTCTGGGGGAGTGCTCTAATCAGTGAGCTAGAAGTTATGAGAGCCATGGAACCACCCCCAGCTTCTCCTCCTTGTTTTTTGAAAGAAAGGGCTTTGCTGCCTAACTCCAGGAGAGGGATCACGGCTGTGAAATCCAAGAACAGGGAGGTGCCTCCCTCCAGATTAGACTTCAGTGCCTATATCCCTTTGAGGGCTAGGGGTTGGGCTACACCTCACTCCTCAGCATATCCTCTTGGCTTGCTTGGGTAACTCTCCACTGAGCATGCTGGATCCCATTCTTAGGTGCTTAGCTCTCTCCATTCATTGTTTAGGGGGCCTTGGCATCTAACTCAGGGCTGTGGACATAGGCGACACGAGATCAAGTCCCCCCACCCCCAAATTTCTGCCCAACCTGGTGCAGGAGAGGGGCTCTGTCATTCTGCTGCTGTCCTCGCCCCCCCCCCCCCCGCCTGGGCTTGGCTGCCAGGGAGAGGGACCGAGCAACCCGGGGGCCCCCAGCACATTTCTGGCTCACTCAGCCCATCCCCAGCAGCAGGGCCTGGGCGGGGAGCAAAGAGGGCTGACCGCCACTGCCTACCCAGCTGGGTTCTCTCTCAGGCAGCTGCTGTTCTGTCCCACTCTTTACAATGTGACCCTCCCAGTATCAGGAGGCACAAGTCATCTATGGCTGTGGATTATACCGGGTGGCACGGTGCCTAAAAGTTAGACATTGAGATGCTAAGTCTAAGTCCCCTTTGTGGATCTAGACTTTAAGGTCTGATTTTTAGTGGCATTCAACTCTTAGTATTTCAACAAACTCCAATCGGAGCAGCAGGAACTTGGCACCTATCAAACATTTTATCCAGTGGTGGAGCCAAGTGACCCCAGTCAGGAATAGGGCCCTGTTGTGAACGGTACTGTGCAAAAAGAAGGTGGACTTGGACTCAGCCTGCAGCACAAACAGTGGAAGGAAAAACCAGAGTTTCACAATTCCAATGACTGCCCTTCCTTCCCTGTACAATGGCTGCCTTGAGAGTAGGGGGAAGTGGGTGGGTGTAGCAGCTGAAGACACCAGCAGAAATTGGAAGAGGAGAACTATGTGTATAGGAGAGAAGAGAGGGAATTAATAGACTTCTCTCTTATTACAGAAGTGCTTCCTAGATGGGGAGTCTAAATCTGGTGAGCAGACTGGCTAGTGGCTCTCTTTAAAATGCCTAGCTGGCTTCTCATCTTCTTGTGAACATGAGAAGCCACACGAGCAGAGATCCTATTCCTTTATCCCACAACACATAAATAGTGCAGAAGCACCAAGGGATTTTCTGGAGAGTGAAAGCAGAGAAATGAATTAGGGGGAGGAAGAGGAACAGAAGGAAGGGAAAACTGCAAAGGGAGAGAGAAAGAAGAGAGACACCCCACATTAGTGGCCATTTCTGAAAATTTAGGCCATTTCTGAAAATTTGAGTTGTGCAAGGTAACAACCCAATGTCCTATACTTAATCTACTACACCACAGTGGCTCCTAGGGAAGTCACTTAACATGGGACCCTCAATGTCCCCATCTGTAGTGTGGATAGCTATACTTACCTATTACTGCTATATGAAAATGCAAAATATTTTTAATGTCAGTCAGTGGAAGAGTCAGGATTGGGCCCTATATTAATACTGCTGTTGTGAAGTACAGTTCAAGTATCCAAACATAATACTAATAAATAAAAATAAAACTGTCATCATCATGTTTAGTTAGACCTAATTAACTTGCACCAGATCTGGGCAAGATGAAATAGGACATCACTTGCCCTTTTTGAATATGTCCCTACAGCATCTTACATGCATTATACTAGGTTTCTATAACATTATCTAGACATACATTATAATAGGTTATATAGTAATATACACGTGTTATAACAGGTTTCTATAAAATTACCTATATCTTGTTATACTGATAATGGTCTATGCCTTACATTGCCTTTCATTATCTGTCATACAAATAGCCTCCAAAGAGATTTTCAAACTTCAACAGGCTGTACAAAATATAGATTTTGGAATGGTTTTACTTACTACTGGGATGCAGATGTCTCTGGGAAGAAATATGCACAAACTGTTTACAGAGCACAGGGAAACTGCACAGAGCAACTGCAGCATCTTAGGTCAGCAAGGAAAGGAGAATGCTGTGTCTTCCTGGAACTGCAGGCAGACTTTAGGCACAATAAGCATGATGTAAATACCAAACTTAGAATTTGGCCAGGCAACCATGATTAGCAGCCCAACTGTTGTGAAAGATGCCAAAAGATACTCAATCACCATAAGTGCTTAGGAACGTGGGTTGTGTTTCATCCAAAAAGAAGCAGCACAGTGCTTCCTCATAACAGTGTGATGGGGATTTGGGGGCTAGGAAGGAAGAGGACCACCTCTCGAAACACCACAACCTGAGGCACTAGGGGATCCTCTAGAACTCTCCCATCAAAGTATACTGGCCTACCACAGTGATTCTCAACCCAGGGAGTGGGGTAGGAGATCACGCTAGTCCAGGTGCTTGTGGTGAAGAGGAACATGAAGCAGAGAAGAGAGCAGTGGGGGTGGGAAGACCTGAATGATCCTGATGGGAACTTAAGTGATGCTAAGCCTTGCCCTTGCCCCTTCTTCAGGGGTGAATTTCACCCCATGTTAAGAGCTGTTCAGATTCCATTGTTCCCCACAGGGCAGCATTCAGAAACACTGACATTCTCTTCTAGTTTTTTAAAAGAAAAAGATATGAGCTACAGCAAAGGATTCTCTAGTGCTGCTAACACCATGACACCATGTGTTGACAAGCCTTAATGTTGTCTTCTTCACACAGTTCACTGCTAAATTCTGAGAGTAGCTTATCTTGGACCAGTGCAGACATTGTTAACACTGAGAGGAATAATACTTTGCCATTCCTAAACACTTCAGCCATAGATTTTAGACAATGTTTCTCAATATCTACAAATGCAGTAGTAAAAAACAGCATTTTTTAAGACGAAACTCTATTCTTCAGATGGACCACTTTTATGCATGCTTTACTGTTATACTGTAGAATCACATCTTTAGTTATCCATGAAATCCGATGTATATTATTTTGATCATTTTATTCCCAATTCTGCACACCCATCTTAATAGAAGGCTCACGCCCAAAGAGTTTGTCTTCTCTACAGACTTGCTGCAATTGAGCCAATTTTGAGTTACTTATCTTTCTCGGGCCTAACTTAAGGGAATGTGATCACACTGCACACTGTAAAAAAGCAGCTGAGTTCCACACACTTGCTTTAATGCCCTGTGTCCACACTGGCCCTGCATCTAATCATTGGTGATACAAAGGTTTTTAAGGACCTATTCCATGCAATATACCTTCACAGCCAACTGCGCAGTTCTATGATGGGTTTCATGGGCTATAATGATGGAACTTATCTGCCCTCTCTGAGGATCATGGGCAGAAATGATACAGCCCAAGAAACCCTTCAGTTCAACTTAACTGGCTCCTGGCAGGATTCAGATACTTTGCTGTCATCTTATGTTGGAAGGTGTGGTTCCTGTTCATCCCAATAACCTGGGCTGTCTCAATATATGTCTTAAAATATAAAGATTCTTCCGAACTGAGTTATCCAGCGCCACTTCCAACAGATAACTCTCCTTTGTCCTTACTAATTGGTTTAGCATTTAGCTCCACTGTTTAAAACAAAACAAAACAAAACAAAAAACCAACCCCGCCCCTCAAACCATTATGGTTACCGATATAAGTACCTTCTGATGACTTGAGTTTGGGATCCTGTGACACTTTCTCAGGCACCCAGAAATATGAATCACCTTGTTATCTTCCTGCCTCAGTGAGGGAGATATTTGCTGGTGCCAAATTGGATGACAGCTCCTAGTCACCTCAGACTGTTAGCCACCCCAGACAAACTTCTCAGGATTCTGCCTGCTCTTACTTTGTCTTGCAGGGTAATATTTGGTGCACCCCAGGTCCTGAGCATTTCCTTGGAGTATCCAGCCTTTGTCACAGAAAGTATACACACCAGCTTGTTTCATTCAACTAAGAATTCACGTTGTGCATAATATTACAGCACTGAGATCTACTTATGACAAAACAAAGAGGAGTTCATTAATGGAGTTTTAAGTGATACTGAGTAAGAATAGTAGAAACAGTATTGGTTATAAATGATACAAAAGTATAACAGGCTTTTAAGGCTCCAAACATAAGTTTAGGGAGCTACAATCCTTTGGCTAAAGTAGTTTGCTCACCCTCAAAGTTTTTCTGTAGAGCTTGCTGATTTTCAGTCAAATCAGGACCCAGATTTTCATGATTCTCCCACATCCTGTCAGGGGGTCCCTTCAGTAAATAGATAAACTGTCTTTTTGCTTCACCTTATATTTCCCTAAAACTCACTGTTATGACACCAGAGACTAGACAAACCCCTTTGACCTTGGTCTCCCATGCTGAATTCACATTTCCCTCAAACCCCATCAACCTATTTTCCTGTTGCATTAATATGCAAATAGGGCTTCATTTGTGTTGGCTTGTCCTGCTTACTTTACCTCAGAGATCTAGGCTGATAGGTAAATCAACATTCCTTCATCTGGGAAAATCTTATTTATTAACCCTGGCTGTTTAAACAATTTTTTTTTTTTACATACAGACAACGTCTTGTGTGACACCCATACATACATCTTGCAATGCTTATGATGACCAATACAAATAATCTTTTATTTCATAGTTTAATTATATTCTTTATAGATAAAGACTATGACAACGATGGATTAGGCATAGTGAGTTTATCAGGCCTGATAGGAGTTGCTGTTGTGACAGTGAACCCTTTATCAGTTGGCACTGAGGGGTTCATCGGGTCATAGATGCATTAACTAATAACTCTAGCTACAGGGAAAAAGCTTCAGCCCCTTTCTCCTGCTGATTTACAAGGCTTGTAGAGAAGATATTAGAGTAAACCAATTGCCAGAGCTGGATTTTACAAGAAAAATGGGCCAACCAAAAAATGAAATGAAATAAAAATGAGCAGGGATACATCTGCTCCTTCAGCAGCAGAGAAGAAACTGTTTTAAAAAAAAACCACAGGTAAATTTCTTCTTTTAGCTAAGATTACTGAGGGCTTGTCTACACTTGAAATGCTGCACCACTACTGCTGTGCCACTGTAGTGCTTCAGTGTAGACACGACCTATGCTGGTGGGAGAACCCCTCTCATTGGTGCAGGTAATCCCACCTCCCCGAGAGGCGGTAGCTAAATCGACAGAAGAATTCTTCCGACAACATAGTGCTGTCTATACTGGGGCTTAGGTCGGATTACCTACGCCTCTCGGGGTATGGGTTTTTCACACCCTAGCAACGTATTTAAGTTGACAATTTTCTAGCATAGACTAGGCCTCACTTAAAGAGAAGTATAGAAATTTTATATGCTTATCTGGATTTTTGGGAACTGATTCAGATTCTCCAAAAATATAACGTAAACACGATTTACATATAATTCTGGCTAGATTACATTTTTAACTAACAGTGAAATTTTGGGATTTCAGAGGAGACATCAAAAGAGTGACAGCCATATATCAGGTGCAAAACCTATTTTGCTGTTGTAGGTCAAGATGACTAAGTTTGGGTAGCTATAATGTCCTGCCAGGAGAATTTATTATACCAAGCCAGATGTTTCTACATGATTTGTTGTTTGAAGCAAGATTACCCTTAGTAAACATGGCTGCTGTCTAAAATTGTGTTACTCATGAGTGTCCTCAGAAAATGACTGCCCCTTGTACTTTCGATATTCTGATACATTTGCTTTTATTTTTTCACTGAAAAAAATCACAATCATCATAAGCCTGACGGTAACAACAAACAACAACTACAAAATCCACTCATGCACTGCATTCCCAGAGACATCAGAGAGAGAAGGATGCTTCCTAGACATGAAAGAAATACAATTAAATGGGAATTTATGAACCAGAGAAATTTCTGGAATGAAATGGGAAATCCTGTGGAGAGGAATCTCAATCTTCAGTCACATACCAGACTCATACAATCTTTGAAAAATACCAGTGATAGAATAAGAAGAAATGTTAAGAGGAGTTATACATTTTAGTTTACCAGTACTAATGTACATTAATACAAACACCCCATATGTAGAAGCAAATTCTGTCTTTTGTTGCATGTCTCCCATTAATCCCAACAGGAAGCCCATATGCATATGTAACATCCTCCATCCCTGAGTGGGTCATCAGCATCTGGGACCAAACCTGGGACCTCTGAATCTAAAAGCAGGAGTCTCTATTATCTGAGCAAAAAAGACCCAACATTCTTAGCCATGGCTGTAACAGGATTAACTAGTATATGGGGTATATATTATAATATCTAAAGGCTAAATTTGGCCTATTTTTCTTTATTTTATTTGGATACCACAGTAAGGTGACACTTCACCACCACTAACAGTATTAAGGCGAGTCAGTCATGGAGCTCAGCATAAGTAGGCAGTTTCTATTCTCAAACACCTTGAAAGTTTTTTTTATTGTTACTTTCTAGTTTCTATTCATGTGAGATCACACCCAGAATTTCATTTAGACTTTACATGACCTCACAAGTTCAAAGCAAACTTACCCAGTTGGAGAGAGGGGTTTCACTTCAAACTTGGTCAAGATTCATTGAAAAGATTTGCAAATCTCAGAATCTCATTCTACAAACCTGGCTCAATTCAGGTAAGGACACATGAAATCAGATTAGTTTCCTGTAACTTCAGGTTTCATAATGAGAGATTCATGGCTCATCTGCAGCCAGTTTATTTGATTTAGGTTTATTTAGTTAAATGGGTAGGTGGGACAGTTTTCATTGTGGTTTTATTTCAAGTTATTAAATCATATTTAATTGACACAAGGATGACAAATGTGCGTGAGACATTTTGCTCCTCACTTGATCACATTTTTTTCCTCCCCATAAAAGGTTAGTTTCCTTGTGTAACAAATTCTTGAATGAGAGATCCTAATTCACCTTCTAACTGCGCACAGCAGTGAAAAAGTTTTTCCTAATATCCAACCGGAACTTCCCCACTGCAACTTGAGACCATTACTCAGTGATGAGCTGCCAAAATCTTAACAACAGGTTCCCTCCTCACCCCACGAGGGGGACGTTGGCCACCCCCGCCCCCGGGACTCCTGCCCCATCCAACCCCCACATGTTCCTTGATGCCCCCCCAGAACCCCTGCCCCATCTACCCCCCTCCCCTGTCCCCTGACTGCCCCCAGAACTGGACAGGAGGGTCTCGTGGGCCACTGTAGTGGGTGCCCACCCCACCCCTAAGAGCCAGAGGCACCTGCCGGGGGGCAAGGTGGGGAGTCCTGGAGGTGCTTACCTGGCGCAGCTCCCAGGAAGCATCCGGCAGGTCCCTCTGGCTCCTAGGGGTGGGGGAGCATAGCTAGGGTGGGAGCAGGGGGAGCGGCCGCTCCCCCACTGATCACATCAAAAGTGGTGCCTTAGGCGCTGACTCCCTGGGTGCTCTGAGACTGGAGCCCCCCACGGGGAAAATTTGGTGGGTGCAGAGCCCCCACTGGCTGCTCCCTGCCCCACCCCCGGCCCCAGCTCACCTCACCTCCACTCCGCCTCCTCCCTGAATGTGCTGCCCCGCTCTGCTTCTCCGCCCCCTCCCCAGGCTTCCCACGAGTCAGCTGTTCAGCAGGAAGCCTGGGAGGGCTGAGAAGCAGACAGCAGCTTCCCGTTCAGGCCGAGGGTGGTGAAGGTGACCTGGGGTGGAGAGCGGTTCCCCTGCGCGCCCCTCCACCCCCCGGGTTACCAGCTGCAGGGCGGGCAGCCCTCCTCGTGCTCCCCTACCCTGCCCCAGCTCACCTCCGCCTCCCTGGGCCTGAGCGGGAAGCCACGGCCTGCTTCTCAGCCTGCCCCAGCTTCCCGCGCGAACAGCTGGCTCGCGGGAAGCCTTGGGGGGCAGAGAAGCAGGCGGCGGCTTCACACTCAGGCCGAGGTTGGCGGAGATGAGCTGGGGTGGAGAGCGGTTCCCCTGCGTGCCCCCCCACCCCCCGGGTTACCTGCTGCGGCGCGGGTGGCCCTCCTCGCACACCCCCCCCCAGCTCACCTCCGCCTCCCTGGGCCTGAGCGGGAAGCCGCAGCCTGCTTTTCAGCCTGCCCCAGCTTCCCGCACGAACAGCTGATTGTCCCTCATGGAACAACCAGTTCTAAAAGGGCTTCTAAATTTAACAACCAGTTCTAGTGAACTGGTGCAAACTGGCTCCAGCTCACCACTGCCATTACTCCTTGTTCTGTTATCTGCTACCACTCAGAACAGTCTAGATCCATCCTCTTTGGAACCCCCTTTCAGGTAGTTGAAAGCAGCTATCAAATCCCCCCTCATTCTTCTCTTCTGCAGACTAAACAATCCCAGTTCCCTCAGCCTCTCCTCATAAGTCATGTGCTCCAGTCCCTTCATCATTTTTGTTGCCCTCCGCTGGACGCTTTCCAATTTTTCCACATCCTTCTTGTAGTGTGGGGCCCAAAACTGGACACACTACTCCAGATGAGGCCTCACCAATGTCGAATAGAGGGGAACGGTCACGTCCCTCAATCTGCTGCCCCCACTTATACAGCCCAAAATGCTGTTAGCCTTCTTGGCAACAAGGGCACACTCTTGACTGATATCCAGCTTCTCATCCACTGTAACCCCTAGGTCCTTTTCTGCAGAACTGCTGCTGAGCCATTCAGTCCCTAGTCTGTAGCGGTGCATGGGATTCTTCTGTCCTAAGTGCAGGACTCTGCACTTGTCCTTGTTGAACCTCATCAGATTTCTTTTGGCCCAATCCTCTGATTTGTTTAGGTCTCTCTGTATCCTATCCCTACCCTCCAGCGTTTCTACCACTCCTCCCAGTTTAGTGTCATCTGCAAACTTGCTGAGGGTGCAGTCCACGCCATCCTCCAGATCATTAATGAAGATATTGAACAAAACCGGCCCCAGGACCGATCCTTGGGGCACTCTGCTTGATACTGGTTGCCAACTAGACATGGAGCCATTGATCACTACCCGTTGAGCCCGACGATCTAGCCAGCTTTCTATCCACCTTATAGTCCATTCATCCAGCCCATACTCCACAAGACTCTGCCAGTCTAAATCTCGCTTGGAGGTAACAACCAGTGATCCCCAGTTCCCAAGTTCCCCAGAGATGTGTCTCTGCAGTCTCTAGACCCTCTCACTCGACACTGACAGAAATTATTAAGCTTGTTGTCTCCAAAGAGACAGTGCTCACCCCAGCCTGTTAGGTTCACTAAGGACTCACTCTTTACTTCAATGTAATGGCACTGAGATGGTTTATAGTAAACCTAAGAATAACTTTATTAATAAAAACCAGAGATTTGAATGATACCAAGCAAGGATAAAGGAGATAGAAAAGGGTTACAGACAAAACAAAAACAACATCCTTTCTAGTGCCTAAAATTTAATTCTAACAAGCTATGTCATTGACCAGCATCCTCACATCCAATTAACTAGCATCTCCAGCCCTTCCTGGTAGGAGGATCTGATGTTCCCAGAATCAGAGGGTGTTGTCCTCAAGAGCCAGGAAGACTTTCTGTCCCCTGGTGTGCTCACTATACTATTTCCTCCACTGCTTGTTAGCGTGATTGCTTTGTTTACATGATATGTAAATATACTTTCATAGCCATCTGTTTGTAATCAAGCCGGTCACAGAGATAAATCCACAGTCCTTTGTCTATGGTAGGCTTGACTTATGCACGGCTTCCCGAACACATTTTAGGAACATATTTTCAGCACACATACATAACTCTTTATACACACGCCGTACATAACACACAGTGCTATTCCTAACCAGCGTGTCACTAATTTCCTATGATACTTTACTAAATACACTTTTATAATATGATAATATTGTATACAATCACTTGATTCAATTGCATATTTTGGGGTTCAGACCCCCTGTTTCTCCACTGGGGTGTCTGGAGCCTGATTGTCATAAAAACCTGATAGGACATTATCCAAATTCAGCCACTCCAGTGTTTTGTGTTAAGTGTTTTTGTAATTATTATTATTTTATTGCGTATTAACAAAGGGAACCATGCTTCACCTTTGGTTTAATCTTTTTTTCATTTGGAAGCGTCTCTCTGTTGATGAGAGAACTGACTGACAATTGATCCCAGTACTGTAGTTCAAGGGCAAGTCAGTTACTGCTAATGTAACAAATCACCATAGTCTGACAATTGGGAGTCTCATCCCAGCCAAACAGTAAGACAGACACAGACTCAAATCATAATACAAATGGGCTGCTGAACATTTTTGTATCTGACAAACAAGGCAAAGAGAACAGAAGTAACAGTAGCTCAAAGTCAAGTCTCAAGAGCTCACATTTTACTATCTGCACTGAGCATGATCAACAGAATTAGGCATGCGAGCACTCTTTGTATTGTCAGTGTTAGCTGGTTGCTGGAATGGGTAAAGTTATGTTAACCTAGAAATGATTAGGTTAGTGACAGGTTAGTAACACTTCCAGGTTAGTGATTAGTAACCATCCTCTTTTTTGAGACAGTTCTGTAGTTAGTAAGATTAGGTTAATGATTAGGTTAGTAACACTTCCAGGTTAGTGATTAGTAACCATCCTCTTTTTTGAGACAGTTCTGGTAGGTTCACAGTTCATAGAATCATAGAATCATAGAATCATAGAATATCAGGGTTGGAAGGGACCCCAGAAGGTCATCTAGTCCAACCCCCTGCTCGAAGCAGGACCAATTCCCAGTTAAATCATCCCAGCCAGGGCTTTGTCAAGCCTGACCTTAAAAACCTCTAAGGAAGGAGATTCTACCACCTCCCTAGGTAACGCATTCCAGTGTTTCACCACCCTCTTAGTGAAAAAGTTTTTCCTAATATCCAATCTAAACCTCCCCCATTGCAACTTGAGACCATTACTCCTCGTTCTGTCATCTGCTACCATTGAGAACAGTCTAGAGCCATCCTCTTTGGAACCCCCTTTCAGGTAGTTGAAAGCAGCTATCAAATCCCCCCTCATTCTTCTCTTCTGCAGACTAAACAATCCCAGCTCCCTCAGCCTCTCCTCATAAGTCATGTGCTCTAGACCCCTAATCATTTTTGTTGCCCTTCGCTGGACTCTCTCCAATTTATCCACATCCTTCTTGTAGTGTGGGGCCCAAAACTGGACACAGTACTCCAGATGAGGCCTCACCAGTGTCGAATAGAGGGGAACGATCACGTCCCTCGATCTGCTCGCTATGCCCCTACTTATACATCCCAAAATGCCATTGGCCTTCTTGGCAACAAGGGCACACTGTTGACTCATATCCAGCTTCTCGTCCACTGTCACCCCTAGGTCCTTTTCCGCAGAACTGCTGCCTAGCCATTCGGTCCCTAGTCTGTAGCGGTGCATTGGATTCTTCCATCCTAAGTGCAGGACCCTGCACTTATCCTTATTGAACCTCATCAGATTTCTTTTGGCCCAATCCTCCAATTTGTCTAGGTCCTTCTGTATCCTATCCCTCCCCTCCAGCGTATCTACCACTCCTCCCAGTTTAGTATCATCTGCAAATTTGCTGAGAGTGCAATCCACACCATCCTCCAGATCATTTATGAAGATATTGAACAAAACCGGCCCCAGGACCGACCCCTGGGGCACTCCACTTGACACCGGCTGCCAACTAGACATGGAGCCATTTATCACTACCCGTTGAGCCCGACAATCTAGCCAGCTTTCTACCCACCTTATAGTGCATTCATCTAGCCCATACTTCCTTAACTTGCTGACAAGAATACTGTGGGAGACAGTGTCAAAAGCTTTGCTAAAGTCAAGAAACAATACATCCACTGCTTTCCCTTCATCCACAGAACCAGTAATCTCATCATAAAAGGCGATTAGATTAGTCAGGCATGACCTTCCCTTGGTGAATCCATGCTGACTGTTCCTGATCACTTTCCTCTCATGTAAATGCTTCAGGATTGATTCTTTGAGGACCTGCTCCATGATTTTTCCAGGGACTGAGGTGAGGCTGACTGGCCTGTAGTTCCCAGGATCCTCCTTCTTCCCTTTTTTAAAGATTGGCACTACATTAGCCTTTTTCCAGTCATCCGGGACTTCCCCCGTTCGCCACGAGTTTTCAAAGATAATGGCCAAGGGCTCTGCAATCACAGCCGCCAATTCCTTCAGCACTCTCGGATGTAACTCGTCCGGCCCCATGGACTTGTGCACGTCCAGCTTTTCTAAATAGTCCCTAACCACCTCTATCTCCACAGAGGGCTGGCCATCTCTTCCCCATTCTGTGATGCCCAGCGCAGCAGTCTGGCAGCTGACCTTGTTAGTGAAAACAGAGGCAAAAAAAGCATTGAGTACATTAGCTTTTTCCACATCCTCTGTCACTAGGTTGCCTCCTTCATTCAGTAAGGGGCCCACACTTTCCTTGGCTTTCTTCTTGTTGCCAACATACCTGAAGAAACCCTTCTTGTTACTCTTGACATCTCTTGCTAGCTGCAGTTCCAGGTGCGATTTGGCCCTCCTGATATCTTTCCTACATGCCCGAGCAATATTTTTATACTCTTCCCTGGTCATATGTCCAACCTTCCACTTCTTGTAAGCTTCTTTTTTATGTTTAAGACCCGCTAGGATTTCACCATTAAGCCAAGCTGGTCGCTTGCCATGTTTACTATTCTTTCGACTCATCGGGATGGTTTGTCCCTGTAACCTCAACAGGGATTCCTTGAAATACAGCCAGCTCTCCTGGACTCCCTTCCCCTTCATGATAGTCCCCCAGGGGATCCTACCCATCCGTTCCCTGAGGGAGTCGAAGTCTGCTTTCCTGAAGTCCAGGGTCCGTATCCTGCTGCTTACCTTTCTTCCCTGCGTCAGGATCCTGAACTCAACCAACTCATGGTCACTGCCTCCCAGATTCCCATCCACTTTTGCTTCTCCCACTAATTCTACCCGGTTTGTGAGCAGCAGGTCAAGAAAAGCGCCCCCCCTAGTTGGCTCCCCTAGCACTTGCGCCAGAAAATTGTCCCCTACGCTTTCCAAAAACTTCCTGGATTGTCTATGCACCGCTGTATTGCTCTCCCAGCAGATATCAGGAAAATTAAAGTCACCCATGAGAATCAGGGCATGCGATCTAGTAGCTTCCGTGAGTTGCCGGAAGAAAGCCTCATCCACCTCATCCCCCTGGTCCGGTGGTCTATAGCAGACTCCCACCACTACATCACTCTTGTTGCACACACTTCTAAACTTAATCCAGAGGCACTCAGGTTTTTCCACAGTTTCGTACCGGAGCTCTGAGCCGTCATACTGCTCCCTTACATACAGTGCTACTCCCCCACCTTTTCTGCCCTGCCTGTCCTTCCTGAACAGTTTATAACCATCCATGACTGTACTCCAGTCATGTGAGCTATCCCACCAAGTCTCTGTTATTCTCTGTGGTTCCTTTAAAGCATCTATCTTAGGTACTTCACACGGACCCCATTGCCATAGTATCTGAGTGCCTGACAATTTTTAATACACCGATTGGAGCTGGGGAGGAACTGAATTTTCCCTCATGGGAAATTCCATGATTGGGCAGGTGTGGGTGTGAGGGCGGGAGGAGAGTGTCATTCTAAAATAGAACAAAGCCAAAATATTTTTAATATTTCCTGTTAAACCAATTTCTGGAGGGAAAATGTTTCAGGTCAATCAAAATATTTTGTTTCAATAAAATCAAAATGTTTCATTCTGACTTTGAGTTTTTAAAAATGTTATATAATACAAACATTTAAACATTGAAACAAAATTTCATTTCGAAATGGAAAAATTGAAACGTTCCATTCGGAAAAGTTTGAAATGAAACCTTATCAGCATGCACCATTCTGTTTCCCTCTTGTGCAATTTTGTCAAAATGCCCATTAAATGTTTTTGCTTTTGACTAATTTCCTGCTGTAAAAACATTTCCCCAGAAAATTTCTGACCAGCACTAGAATTTATCCTCACAAAACCCCTCTGAATAGGGACATACCAGACAGGGAACATAGGGACTAAGTGACTTGCCCAAAGTCACGGACAGAGGAAAGAATTGAACCTGGGTCTCCCAAGTCCTAATCTAAGCACCATAAAAACTGGATCATCTCTCCTCACTGCATTTGGTGGGCTGCATGGATTGTATCTTTCTGTTCAGTCTTTCCACTTAAGAGACCCATAAAAATATCTGGAGATTGAAAATACAATACTGCACTGGATAACAGTGCAATAATAATAAAAAAGACTGAATAAACATCAAACAAATGTAATTTTAACCTACTGACCACTTCAGTATGAAATAGATGAGAATTTTTTAATTTAATTTATTTAACAACTCGCTAGATGCCATTTAACATGGGGTTGGGTGAATGTGTACTCATGGAACTGAATTGATACGACTATTTCCCCAGTTAAAGCAATAGTCATTCCTATTCTTTACCATTAAGCTAAACTGATTTTCCAGAAGTTACACTAATAAAGTGTTGCATCCGATGAAGTGAGCTGTAGCTCACGAAAGCTTATGCTCAAATAAATGTGTTAGTCTCTAATGTGCCACAAGTCCTCCTGTTCTTTTTGCGGATACAGACTAACACAGCTGCTGCTCTGAACTAATAAAGTGTTGCATCCCCGGTAATGGCTCTTAAGGAAGGTCTGCAGGATTGAATGCTGTACGCTTTGCTAGTAAAATTGAACCCCCGAGAATCCATGGATCAAATTCTGTCCAGTTACTAGCTGGCATCCCTACAGGGCCAGAGAACAGAAGACCTTAGAACTTAACAGACCCACCAAGCAGAACTTTTTAATAGAGAAAAAACAATTTACCTGGATCTTCTATAGCTAAATTCTTCGTTAACCACTGAACAATGTCTGAACCTACGAGAAAAAAAAATATTTTTAGTTTAGTAAGCTTGCCCTTTCTATATTCTTCAGTCATACCTCCCTGACACCATAAATATCCAGGTAACATGTAAACGGGAACTAATGTTGAGTTTCTCCAGAATCAACTGGACCATTTTATTTTTATAGAACACCCCACAATTTCAACAAAAGAGACACATTATGCAAACTATTTTTTTTTTCCAAATCAGGAATACTGATGCACAATTTCATCGTGCAAGAAGCATGTTACTTATCTGACAGTAGTCTATATTTTAAAAAGAATAATTATTGTAAATTTTCAGGGACAAACAAGCAAACATTGTATTACATTCTTGTATTGGCGTGCAAAAACAAACAAACAAAACCCTTTATCAAACAAGACTTAAAAAGGGTTAATGCAGCACACATTGTAATTGTATATATACACACTCATATCTATGGAACAGCTCAAGTCTGTATTCTTTTTTTTAGTAATTTCCAAAATCTCTATTTAAAGATGTTACTGAACACCTAACTCTTTGATTTAATATGTGCTAATAGCAGCTCCATCCAGGAACCTCTCATTTAATCTCTCCATGATTTCTGTAGGAGACCTCTTCTGGTCCTCTATCCTTAACCACCACTTCTATTCTGACACTCCCAACTCTCTCTCTCTTCCCCTCACAGACACATACATTGTTGGTCCTATCATGTCCCACCAGCAACTCTGGTTGCTGACCAACATCCCAGCAATATTTCAAGCTATCTTTAAAAATATATTTATTTCCTCCTGACCCCTCTGCACCTATTTTTTCCCATATCTAGTTGTTTAAGATCCTGTCACTTCTTATTTTATATTACCCAGGCCCACCTTTTTTCTCATTATCCCCACTTTGTAGCACAATTCTTCATCATTTCTTACCATGCCAAAGGTAACCTTTTCACCTCTTCCGACTTGAGTTGCTCGAGTCCTCTTTCTTTCCCACCATTCCAATCTTTCTATCGCTTTGGTTGCTTCCTTTTCCAAATTTATGTTTCTGTCCATAAATGTACCCAACCTACATCTCTGCTTTCATATTTCCCTACTCATATCCCCCTTTTTCATTCCCTCTCTTCTCATGCTCTTGGCTTTGCACCTTCATTCCTTCAGCGTGCTATGCTTGGTAGAGCCTTCTACACATAGCATTACCTGAACTATTCCCAGGCTTGTCTGTCACACTGTAAGCCACCCAGTGGGAACTGGCCTATTATAAACATATTTAACTGTTTAGTTTAAACAAGGGACAGGGTGATTCTCTGGAAAACAAAAAGGATACTGACAAACAAAAATATTTTAAATAGCAAATATAAATTTTAAGAAGAAAATCTTTTAAAAACAACAACACACTTATGTGCATTTCCTGTCTATTCCATGAAGGTTGCTCATGTTACTGTTTCAATCAAGTGGAGATACCTAAGGTATAATGGGAAGACACATAATAAATTATTGCATCCTTATCAAACCATCTTGTAAAGGAGCCACCCACTTCACAGCAGAACTAACACCATTTTTTTAAAAATCTTTGGTTTTACGGGCAGGAGGCAGATGTAAGACTCCAGATTTACACAAACATTAGATAAATTAAAGTAACATTGAGTGGGGAAAGGACAGTAAGCAAACAATAGTAGGAGTTAGTACAGGTTCCTTCTGGCATTACCCACATAATCTAGCTAAAGGTACAGGAATAAATCTGCAGAAAAAATCCTATGCCCCACCAACTCTCCAGAAGCCACTCTCCCAAGCATTTATTAATGTTAATTGGTCGTAGACTACAGCAGTTCTCAGCCCTTATCAAGATTTGGACCATTTCTTAAGGTCAAAATCCTCCCATGGACCTAGACATTGACAACTAGCATCCCAATACAGATTCCACACTTTCCTTTAAGCAACTACTACAGAGTTTGATTACACCGGAAAGCAATATCAGGACAATATTAAACAGACAAGAGGAAATTAAATTCTCTTTCATGAGAGAGGTTCAGTCCTATGGTCACATATTCACATTGTCTGTCTATGCTGTTCATTTCCTCTCCCTGGACAGGAGAATTGACAATTACTATCAAACTTCCCTGAGGTTCCTCCTCTAGCATCCCCCCTTTACTTTGCATTTTACCTCACTATACCTAAGTTTTCATCCCCTTTTGATGCTGTGTGCACATTTGATCACTGTTGATTTACATCAAACATCCAAAAACATCTAGGAAACAACAGTTCTGCATGCTTTGACATATTTTTCTTTTTGATCAGTCGAAAAAGTCTCTGGAGCTATAAAGGCTCATCTACACTTTAAAAATGTACCTGTTTTACTACATAGGGTCTACACTGGTAGGTAGTGCAAGTGCAGGTGGTTTTACCTCTATGCTATCAAGCCTTGCAGGTCCAATAGAGCCAAGTAGGTTTTTAATTAAGATCAGGTCACACTCAATTATTAAAGGTCAATGCACTACTTATTCCTTAATTGAAATAAATAGCTGGTATTTTGACTTTGTTTTAGGTGATTCAAGATGACCCGTAAAGATTCTAAAGAGATCTTATTTCCATTTTTGTTTTGTTGCTCCTTTTCTGTACAAAGAACAGATAGGTTAATGGCTTTAGAGACATGTATGAATAGCTGTGTGTTTTGTATTAACGACTAAGGGGATGTTTATAAGAAGCTATTTTATTTTTTCGAACAAGGAATTGGGAGAAGATAAATCACTGTCTGGCATTTCTGAAATTGGTTCTGTTTGGGATTCAAGGATCCAGATTTTCCTTTTGCTTCATTTGGTTTCAGACCAGACTTATTTTACTAAACTGAGTTATTTGGTACCAGTAATCCACCAGTACAGCATAAAGGAAGAGAGACGGGGATGGGTACCATCCATCTCTTAATGGGCTGAATCTCATTTGTAGCCAAGAAGCGATCAGATTAATTTTTAGAAAACACTGAATCTTTCAACTTTTTCAAGGTTCCATCTTGCTCTTAACTACCAATGAAATCTCCTGCAGAACTATTTCCCCGCAGACATATAGTCATGAAGAGCTGTACCTGCTACCAAGTGTTATCTTCTTTTTTTGAATAGCAGTATGATGAAGGAGCTTCTTTTATACTAAATACTTCCTTCTCCTAAGTAAATGGTGATGTTTAAAGAGTAGCACTGCAGACTTGTGGGTTTTTTAGTATTTCAGCTTCAGTAAAAGGATCCCAGTGACTATCCTCCATCACTATGATTTATTATCACAGTGCTGATGGACTACATAAAGTGGGAAGTTCATGGTGGAGGTCTGCAGAAGAGATACTGATTACCAGGCTATTGCGTCTCTGTAGGCTCTGTGCAGATATAATCCAAAAAGAATATTAGTTGAGTCAAACCAGAAGCATTAATGCCTCTCTGAAATTCAAAAAGGTTTGGTTCAAGGGAAGTTAAAGGTTTAGGATGATTATTCTATCTGAACTACCTTATGAAACAATTAAAATACAATTGCAAGGTGTTCTCTGTAGCACCTTAAACAAAGATTTCAAAGCACTTTACAAACATTAAACAAGCTTCTAAAGCCCTTGTGACATTGATATGATGAGCAAACCCATTCTACATATGGGTAAAGCAAGGGAGAGAGGTTAAAGGCCATGTCCAAGGTTACATAGGAAGTGGGCGGTGGAACTGGAACGAGAACTTTGAGACTTCTGCTTTACTCACTACACAAGACATGGTCTCACACAATACAGTATGGTGTACAAAGCCATCATAACTTCATGGTGCTGTTTACATATCTGGTCAATATACTCTGGTTTGAGGTATATGGATATGATAGATTTAAACAGAGTTGTTCTAACTATAATTTCTCTTTCTTTTATATAAATAAGAATAGTACAAACAAACCAAAGGTATCTTCTTAGTGCTTTTATTGTAGATAATTATTATCATTAAGCTGCTTCTATTTTACCACATTTATTCACTAAGCTTAACATGTATTTTCCAAGCCTAGTTGGTAATAATTATGTATACTATGTAATCACATTTAATGTGCATATGCGCAGTACTAAATGATTACATAGGAATGCAGTCTTCTTAGAATGCATCATTTCCAAATTATACAGGTCCCACAATCATCCCTTTTGCAGAGCAAATATCTTTACTACTTAGTTAAACTGTGCATTTTGATTGCTATTAGACTTCAATGGCCAACTTCTTGCTCTCATTTATATTAGTGATTTACCTATCACTGAGAACAGAAGCTGGTCAGAAATATATATCAGGCAGATACTTCTACAGTTTAAAAATTGTTAGGCAGGCAGACAGACAGACATACAGATGGAGAGAGCATTTTAAATACACAGTGTGACTTAATTTATACCCATTGGACTGCAGTGAAGTCAACAGGGTTGCAGACAAATAAATGAGGAAAGAATTTGATCCCAATTCTTTGGCTACCATGAAGACCAAATTATTTAGACAAACATTTTTAAATCCCATTGACTTCTGTGAGGTAATTCTAAGCCCAGAGATGTCTTGCTACCAATTGGCTAGCAAAATAAATAGCAGTAGGTAAGGAACGACATAATAACTTAAGTACTTCCCTCCCATGGAAAAATTCAAGAGCAAGGGCAAAAGTAGTCAAACAATATGAGCTTCAGATTGTGGAGTTTCAAACTCCTGATCCCTTCAAACCTTCTCTTAGACTAGGCACTGGGAGAGCCTTCTTATTCCCATAAACTAAGCACTTCTTTTTTCGCTGTTCAAATCCCCCTTTCTACCCTTCTTTCATGAAATATACCCTCAGTGACAGCCTTACCTCCATATCTGCTCACAACTAAGCTGCTTACATCATATTTGTAAGGGAGCTTTACGGATCAGTGCTCCCATCTTTCTATATGTTTCATACAGTTCTGTTTACATTTATCGTGCTATTTAAATAGTTAAAAGAGACAACAGTGATGAGTCAGAGCTATGTCGTTCAGAATTGGATCTGGAGGGAGGCACTCCCCAAGTTCAAGTGTGGTCAGATCTGAGCCTGATTCTGAATGATGCCAAATGCCCCCTAGTCCCATTCTATTCATATTCTTATACCACAGCCATCTCCATGGTATCCGAGTGCCTGAGAAAAACAGCATGGTTTAAATCTGTTCTCAAATTCCTATGCCCCATTGATTCAAATTACATGCATTCAGCACCTCAAGTTCAGGCCAAAAGAAGCAAAATATACAAAAGCATTTGCTAGTATGAATCATATTGATTTGTACTCCCTGTAACAAAGTATGTGTTCTCCTCAGGTTATTCAATTAAAACTACAAACAAATTACAAAATTGGAAGTTATCAGTTCTTCATTCGGGGTTACCATACCTTGTGGGCAATTTTGTTACTGAAAAGAGTGCTAAAGGAAGTCTAGTCTTAAACAGCTTGTTGTGCAGTTTGTAAGCAATTTTTAAAATATCTAATCAACAAAATGATCTTAATTGAGTCAGTTGCCTGTGACTTCTGTGCCCTTTCTGAGCTGCTTCATTACTTATGCAAATGTGTTTCTAAAATACTGAGAATATCACTATCAGTTCTTATTCATTTAGGGGGTCACAAAAAGAACAAAGTAATAAAACAGCTGGATGCTTTGCAAGGAAAAGAGAGACTCTTCTTTTGTATGGTAGTAAATTGAAATGTGGTGGCTGGTAAACATATTAATTCAGATGTTCCTATACCACCAGAAACATACACAGAACACACCCTTCAAGAGTCAGGATCAACGTTCACAGGTTCAATTGTTCCAACACAAGAATTCTTTAAATAGCAAGTTTATTCTTTCTTCTTGCCCTTCTATCCCACCTTTCCACCTCCATTATCAGCTGGAAGTCCAACTCAAAGAAAAGCCAGTAGGATTTGGTATATGGACAAAAAATTTATGATAGGGAAGATATTCCTGTAGTTAGAGTTAAGTCTAGGACTTGGTAGAGCTAAGTGTAATTCTCTTCTCTGTCACACGTTTCAGTGATCTTGGTCAAGTCACATCTACACTGCAAAGACAATCCCACAGCACCAAGTCTCAGAGCCCAGATCAATTGACTTGGGCTTGCACAGCTAGAAGTAGGAGTGCAGATGTTCCCACTTGGACTGGAGCTTAGTGTCTGAGACGCTCACCCCTCGCTGGGTTTCAGAACCTGGGGTCCAGCCAGAAACCCAACATCTACACTACTATTTAAAGCCTCGCAACTGACTCGGGCTCCAAACCTGGTGCCACAGGTATTTTATTGCAGTGTAGACATACCCTCAGTCTTTCTGTGCCTTGGTTCCCCCTATGTAAAATGAGCATGATAGTACTTCCCCATCTCA
The DNA here is from genome assembly GCF_965152275.1 of Natator depressus. Taxonomy (NCBI): domain Eukaryota; kingdom Metazoa; phylum Chordata; order Testudines; family Cheloniidae; genus Natator; species Natator depressus. Next base: position 138,106,977 of record NC_134236.1, read on the forward strand.
TAGGGTTGTTATAAGGATAAATATATTAAAGATTATAAGGCACTCAGGTGTTACAGCAATGGGACCATATCAATGATAGATTGATGGCCCAAAAGTCTTGAGCCATTGGCTAATAAGTAAGACAACCCCAAGCTAAAAAATTATGAGGAAATCTAGACTGTAAAAGACAAAAATATTTACAAAGAGCATTATTAAGGAAACATTAAATGGTTTTGGTTTTATCTTTTAAGATGTGTTGGGGAAGGGGACTAAAATATCCCAAAGTATGGAAACTCAAAAGGACAGTAAGTTGTTAAAAATAACAACAACTTTGTAACCTGTTATAACATATTGCGTATATTAAAAATATAAACTACCATTTTTACTAGAAAGCAAATATAATTTGGAAATAGGAATTGTAATTCCTTAAGAACAGGGACCAAGCTAGCACTGAGAGAGAGAGACAGATTGTCAGTGCAATACTCAAGTAGTTTAAAGCTACAAGCGAGGAAGGAAAATGCTTGCAATTTCACAAATATAAGCATATTTTTGTAGCTGATTTAATACCCACCTACAATGAAGAATGTAAGAAAATCCCTGTAATAAAACTATAACAATTATTTTTCCTTGAAAGAACTAGCAAGCCGGACTTTAAATCTTGGTAGGTGGGGATGGTGGTGCAGGTAAATTGCTATACCGAATTTTAAAAGCCCAAGAGAAAACTCACCTGCAATACTATAAATTTACAGCACATGTGGCTAGACAAGACAAAACAACCTATGCAAGCAGAGAACTTTAGAAGAAAGGTTTTACTCTTGAAGCTTTTGAGAATACATATTAAGATTCTTTAAAATGTCAAGGCCTGGCTAAGGGAAGGAAATATTGTACCATAAATAAGCTCTTGCTCACACCATTAGGTGTAAAGGCCTTTTTTAGTTATTTGTAGAAAGATATCTAATCTATTTTTAATTCAGTGAACTGGCACACCCCCCACCCAAATATCCACAATCAAATGAACACATTCATACAGTTTGTGTTATTTTCTGTAAAACATCACACACACACAGAAATTCAAACATGTGGTCAGTTGTGGCTTCAAGGGACCTGCAGATATCAGTCACTTCAGTTGTCGCAAACTGTAAGGAAAATCTCCTGATCAAGGAAAAGTTTGATTTCTGGATGAACTCTTCAGAGACAGCTGTGAGACCGAGAAAAAGGATTGCGGCAACTTCAGAAATATATATGTATGCATGCAGAAAACGTATTTTAGACTAACCTGTATAAAACACAGCTAAAAAGGTGTTAATTGCATTTCAAGTTGTGAGCAAGCCTTTCCAGGGATTGTAAACCCACTTCTTTTTATGAAAAACTGTAACGGGATTAATAAAACCTTACTGACAGGAAAAACTTCAGGGCAGTGTTTGTGGAAGAGTACATGGAAACAAACCAACATCCTAAATGCCTTACCAATTCTGGAACTTCCCAGAATGTCTCAGCATTTTAGAACATGTCTGTGAAGTTATCTGATTAAAATATGACCGTATAGATCATTGTTGCAACCACTGTTATATATTTGCAGCAAATATTTTACAAAGGTTGTCGAGTGAGGTGTTTATGAAAAGGTTATGATTATGCTATCTGTATGCACGTATCATGTTTGTCTGTGAAGTTATAAGTATTGGAATATCCACCAGCTTTATGGGGATTGTCTGCCCCATTCTTTGCAGTTCTCTCTAATTGAGTGACTATAGCTATCCCCCACTGGGACACCAGTCCCAGCCAGATATGCCATGTAAGATATCTGCAAAAATGTTATGATTTGCCAGATACGATCATCTTGTTTATGTTTGTATCACCTTTGTATTATGAGTTATAGTTATGTATGTATGTCTGTATTTCTAACTTGTGCTATGCTTCTGGGGGACACCCCCAGACAGTTTGGGTATCAGCTCTGCCTAGTCTGCTTGATGGCCCATTAAGACCATCAGCTATACAATGGACCCACTGAGAGAAGGCAGATACACCTTATGACTCAGCAAGGCATGCAGAGACATGCCTATGGACAGAACTCTAAGGCTTCCAAACCATGTGCTGCACAGCCGTGTTTGAAACAAAGGAAGCACAGGCCACAATGCAAAAGACTATAAAAGGCAGCTGTATCTTCTCCATTTTGTCTTCAATCTTGCTTCTGACTTCTGGAGGAACCTTGCTACAGACTGAAGCTCTGAACAAAGCACTGAGTGACTCATCCAAGCTGCGGATGTACTTCAGAGACTTGACTTAAGCCAGCAGTTTATTCCATCACTGGTGTCAAGTATCAGAGGGTAGCAGTGTTAGTCTGTATCCACAAAAACAACAAGGAGTCTGGTGGCACCTTAAAGACTAACCGGTTTATTTGGGCATAAGCTTTTGAGGGTAAAAAACCACTTCTTCAGGTTGCATCTGAAGAATTGGTTTTTTACCCATGAAAGCTTATGCCCAAATAAATCGGTTAGTCTTTAAGGTGTCACCAGACTCCTTATTCCATCACTGTTACAAGCCTGAACCAAGAACTTTGCCATTACTGTATGTAATTGATTCCTTTAACCAATTTTAACTCTCACCTTTCTTTCTTCAGATAAACAAACCTTTAGATTTTAGTTAATAAGAATTGGCTGTAGTGTGATTTTGGGGTAAGATCTAAGTTATATATTGACCTGGGTGTGTGGCTGGTCCTTTGTTATCAGAAGAACCAATTTTTTGATGAGACTGGTTGTAAAGAACCACTCATCTCTGAACCCAGTGTTTTTGGTGGTGATATAAGAACTGGAATGTCTGAGGAAACTGCCTTTATGTTTTCTTGTTAGCCAGTGTGGTGGAACAGGAGTTTACTTTTGTGGCTGGTTTGGTATATCTTATAAAAGAATAACCATCAGTTTTAGGTTGTGTTTGCCCTATTTCTCAGCAGTTCATCCTGAATTTGGCATCTTCAGTTGTGACCCACTAAGGCATGGTTGCAATGTCAGAAACACACAATAGCTTAAAAATAATCGAGTTTTGAGAAAATACATTTTATTAACTTTCTGCTAATTTGCTATCAGAACTACAAACTGTCTAACCATGGAGTGAAGTTGACTGATATTATTTCATAGGAGCCAAGATCTGGTTTAAAAAACCCTCAAACTATTCTAATACTACTAATTCCTAGCTCTTATCACTTTTCATTGTAGATCTCAACCACTTTGCAAAGGAGGTAAGTATCATCCCCATTTTCTAGATGGAGAAACTGAGACACAGAGAGTGACTTGGTCAGCCAATGGTAGAACCCAGAATAGAACAGAAGCCTTTTCAGTCCCAGTCTAGTACCCTCTCCAGCAGGCTATACCGCCTCTTGCTAGGAAATGGACGTTTTGGCTGTAATCAGGGCTCTGTATAGCCATGACATTCTCATTAAGGCTCTGTCCCTGCTCTTGACATCTAGACTGATGGGCACTATGTTGCTTGCTTGAAGAATGACAGTGACAGACCACTCAAGAGTGTCCTGTGTCGCATCTATATATGCTACGTCACCTTCAGTGTTTCACCACACTACTGCTTAGTGCAGCAAACACCCTGCAGAACAGTTCATCATGCGGAATATGCTTTGACAAACTTTACACTGCAAAATAACTCAGCTTTTTTTTTTAAATTGTACACAACATTACCAACAGTAAGAGTATTTTTCACATACTGCTCTCTGTGCTTGCTGTGTTTTACTGCTTCCTTCAGCAGTATTACTTTGTTACACCTGCTGAGGGTTGTATATCATAAAAATATGTTACAAAATATTGATACATACAAGAAAATCCTGGTTCATGACTGGCTGAAGCATTGTCAACCCACGTCTATGGGATCCAGGACTGTGGACTCAGTGTTTCCAAAGCCATGGTTGAGCATCCACACTGCATTGTAAAGGTGGGTTTCCAATTGCTGGACTCAGGTCTTACAGTCATGATAACATGTCCATACTGCAGTATGCACACCTTCTGACTTTGGTCTGCGGCTTCAATTGCATCCACACTGCAAACTGATATGGCTTGGAACTGAGTCACAGCAGAACTTGGGCTCTGACCCAGCCATCCAGCATGTTCCTAGGACCTGGGTCCTGAGTAAGTGCTGACCTGAGTCAGACTGATTTGTGTGTGGAAGGAAGGGGGGCTTGGGCTCAAACCTGAGTCAGAGCCTGGGTTTAGTGTGCAGTGTAGTCATAGCTTAAGAGGCAACAGGTAAGAAGTAGTTGTAAACACCTCCTCTCTACTATTTTGACTATTTGTTTGTTAAAGAATCCTAACTTGTTTCTTCACATTTTCCGGACTATTCAGACCTCTTTGTCCCTCTGTCTGGTCTGAAGTCACTTCACCAGAAGTCTGTGGCCCTGTTGCCACTTACCTCTCACTTTCTACTGGAAAGTGGAAATACTAGGAGTACTTGTGGCACCTTAGAGACTAACACATTTATTTGAGCATAAGCTTTCATGAGCTACAGCTCACTTTGAGCTGTAGGTCATGAAAGCTTATGCTCAAATAAATGTGTTAGTCTCTAAGGCGCCACAAGTTCTCCTGTTCTTTTTGTGGATACAGACTAACACGGCTGCTACTCTGAAACCTGGAAATACTAGATAACTCACAATGGAGTTTTTAATAACAGAAAACAAGTCTGAATTGGCCACTGACTGCTGCCTAATATTCAGCTGGACTCATAAGGGAAAGAGTTTAAAATACCACTTTCTCTCTTCACAGTACAGCCATTTACCAACACTCCTCCAATCACAGGTACCTGCCTTTAAAGGTCTCTAGCTTATTCAGACTGAACTGGAGAGCTTTAATGCACCTCTCTCCCATCAGTCTTTAACAGTTCTAGGAAAAAGGAATCGCTACAGCTGCTGCGCACACCACAGCTGACTTTCAAGGGAAGCAGGAATTTCTCTTTGAAGCACCACCATTGAGGGGAGAATTAGTGGTGACACTTCAATGAGAAACTGCTACCTCCCCTTTCACTGTGGCTGCAGCACTCAGCAATGCTACACAGGCAGCAAGACTGCTCTTTAATTCAACTTGCTAGAAGCTGAATTGAAAGTTGCTTTAAATGTCCCAGTTCATTATTTAAGGTGGACAGATTCCCCTCTTCTTTCTCCATCCATTCATCCTATCAGTCCAAATTCCTACCTAGCATAAACCCATGGACTTAATATAGTGCTATTGACGTCTATGGAATTACACCAGCAATGAATTTGTGCTAATTTGCATAGGTTGCTGATTGACTTCACATATTTAACCTATTAACCTTTCTGCTTTAATAGATTAACCTTTACAAAGGAACATCATTAATCAAATCAGTTTGATGAATGGAATTTGCATCTGAAAAAGTTCACACGTACTTATGTCTCTGATTCTAAATGATGCAGTTTTCCACTGATTGATTTTGCAGTAGAAATATGAACTTGGCAACATTTTAACCTGTCACAATCAGAGATGGAAAGGAACCAGAACACTGGACTGAATCCACTTGGACCTAGAGGAAGCTCAGATCCAGATGCAGGTCTGAACTTCAGAGCTCTGTCTCCTCTCTGAAATGTAACATATTTACCTCTGCTCCGCAAAGATAAGGAAACTGCAAACCAATAGGTTAAAGGCTTTAGTGTATATGACTGTTCAGAAGCAAACACAAATATTGTTATACCTGGTAATTCTAAGAAAACATAAGATACTCTGCAAAGAGCTAAAGGTCAACAAAACAGAAGAGGAATTTGCTGAGGCTGAAAACCTGACATGAATCACCATCTACTCTCTGTTTGGGCCCCTTATCCTAGATTGTAAAAAATTCAAGCCAGGACCTGCACAAATGATCCATATGCCTCCTGTATAGAGCAACCCAATGAAGAACAAGTGTGTTCACTGATAATGGAAGTTATCAACACCTCCTTCAGAGAAGTGAATTTGCCAATACCTGATTGTCTAAGAGCTAATATCTGATGTGGAAAATCTCTCAAACCTCCCGTGCCTACACAAAATCATTCAGAACATAGTGACAACCAAGTTCCAGTAGTGTGAACTTTGATGACATGCTCAGTGCTTCATAATCAGGCTTCAGAGTGGGGCATAGCATAGAGACAATCTTATCACCACTAGAAGACAACCCCTCATGTCTATAGACAGAGGCCATAAATAAAAGCCCATTTTATTAGGCTACTCTTCAGCCTTCAATACAGTATAGTACAGTGGTACTGCTAGCCCACTGGCATGGACATCCCAGCACTATAATGGCTCCAATTCTTCTCTAATGGAAGCTAGAAAGTGGTGATTGGCAGCTGCCTCTTCTCCCAAAAAAGCCTTCACCTGCAGAGTCTCTCAAAATCTATCCTCTCCCTGCTCCTCTTCATTATCTATATAAGACCACCATGACAGGTTGCAAGGCTGTGTTGCCAACAGCAAGCTATTGATGTCCAGCAGTATATAATTTTCCATGGAAGCAACCGCTATCATCGCACAGATGTCAAAATGTCTAAAATAAATTAGCACCTGGGTCAAACTCAACCAGCTGGCTCAAACTCAACCAGGATAAGACCAAAGTGATGCTGTTTGAAAAAGATAAACGATTTGAAGAACTAACATGGCCACTGGTGTTCCCCTTCTATTGAAAGAGCCTTTATACCATTCTTTAAGTTGTTGTGAAATCTTGGGGTCTTGTTTGACTCACCACTATACTTCAGTGCTCAGATAGCATGGGTGGTGAAAGAAATCTCTATTCTACATTCAACTAGCTAGGAAAATGTGCTGTTTCTTCCAGCTAAGTCTGGCCACAGCAGTTCCAAGGAGAAAACTAACTGTACCTGGGATTGATGATGGAAGTAATGTAGATGTTATAGCTTGTGCAGAAATGAGCCAATCCATATCAGTTGGACAGGCTGTCATGAGCTTATCATGTCTGCATTCAGGTCACAGGCAATTCTGAATAATAAATAGTAATAATAATAATAATTAATAATAATAAGTTCATTTCACATGGAACAGACATTAAAATTTGTCAAGACTTAAGAAGCCACAGGGTTTGAGTCAGATCAGAAGGGAACATTTCATTTTGACATTACCAAAACAGTTCCATTTTTTTCAGTTCAGTCAAAACTATTCAGTGAATTTGCACCTTCATTTGGGTCAACTGAAACTGCCTCTTTTTTGGTGAACGAACTAATCACTGAAAATATTTTGCCCGACTCTACTCACAATGCCTAAGACAAAGCACATGATAGGTTGGGACAAAACATTCCCATCTGAAGGACTCATTTGGGGAATGAAGTTCCAGAGAATATTAGACTAAACCATAGTCGGACCATCTTTAGGGCACATCACAAGAACAGTGTCCCCCTCTATAACTAGAAAGATTATGTATTTTTTAAAATTCTATGTACACACTCCAAGCAGAACGCCCTAACATTTGGGAAAAACAAAGAGCAGAGAAGATTCGGAAGTCTATTAGAGACTTCATTATGTACATCTAATTTTCCTGGAAAGCTCTTTCATAATATAGGGTTCCATAATACAGATTTAAAATACTTGGTGTTTACTGTTACGGCAGGAGTCACCAGATGGCACTGTTATACATCGTCTCACAAGTTCTTTTCCTTAGTATGCAAGCACATTTTTATAGTCTTGGATGAAATGCTGTATTGTTGTTTTGTTATGCAGAATTCCTTGGAGAGAAGCTATGGCAGATAACAAAATCTCTGCTCTTTATTTGGATGCAATTCTTTGGACAAATATGCTTCCTTGGAATCAGGCATTGGAGCGTAGGCTGAAATTTCTGTAAGAAGGGATTGCCTGTGTGCTGTTTGTGACTGCCTTTCGTGCAGGACTGGTGTATGTGTTTAAATAAAGCAAGTTACACTTGGAATACACCCAGACTCCATGCCATGGGTTTTTCCTCTAGTGGGAAATTGATCTGCAAGACTCCAGATTTCTCCTCTCACTCACCTGAGCTGGTATTAGCGGTAGGACAATGGTGCTGGAGGGACTGGGGAAATATCTTGCAAGGTGGGTGGTTAAAGGAAGTCTCATTGTAAATAGGCTTCCCCCAAGATTTTACAGTGACTTTTTGGCAGAAGCAGGAATAGAACAGATGTCCACACTCCCAGCCCTGTGCCCTCAACCCCAAGACCACCTGGCATCACAATTCACTTTGTTTTATTACCAATCAGGACAACTCTTAATGTGTCAGATTTCACACTTCAATAAATTGAAAATAGTTACATTTTAAGAACTTGTGTGAAAACACTTTGCTTCTGGTAGAAGGCCCTGTTTGTCATGTTTTAGCTAAGTGCAAGGCAAGCTGAAAGAACCAAAGCATAGCAGCAGAAGCACAGGCTGGGGACACTTTAATAGCTCTTGTTAGTGTTGTCATCACACACCTCAACTTTTCACCACTTAGTTTTTCCCCAGTTACATCTCACTTCTAAGCCAAACAAGCTCTATATCTTACGTGCATCAATAACAGTCTGCAATGTGCACTTTAATAACCTCCTTCATAACACAGTAACAGCTGCTTGAGACTGCTAACTCTGCTGCGATAAGCAGTTTTACTTTCTTTCTTAAAAAAAAAAATCAGCAGTTTGGAAGTGCTCTGGAAAAACAAAAGCCTTTCTCTTCAACCAAAATGTTTTGTCAAATAATTAATTTCACTCTATTCCTTTATTTGGTTCTGTATTTTTTTCCTTCATCATATTTTCATTGCAACCTGTCTATGTAATATGATATTTTTCCTTTTTACTCTGTTCACCAATTTCTTACTCCACTGACACCCAAAGACAGCCTCACAACAATGGCAATGGAAGGAAGTAGTACAACAATGTAGTTCTTGCCACACAATTTACGCTTATAGGGGAAAATCCTGCAGTCCTTATTCAGACACAATTTCCACTGCAATGCCATTTGTCTCATGCTGACCCAAGATTCATCGATTCAAAGGCCAAAAGTGCCCATTGTGATCATCTTGTCTGACATCCTGAATGCCGTGGGACATCCCCAAAATAATTCTTAGAGCAGAGCTTTTAGAAAAACCTCCAGGCTTGATATGAATCCTCCATATCCCTTGGTAAACTGTTCCAATGGTTATTACTCTCACTGTTAAAAATGTACACTTTATGTACAGTCTCATTTTGTCTTGTTTCAACTCCCAGTCATCGGATCTTGTTACACCTTTCTCTGCTAAATTGAAGACCCCATTGTTAAATATTTGTTCCCCAGGTAGGTACTTATAAAGTGTGATCAAATAACCTTTTAGTCATCTCAGTGATCACATGACTGCCAAATATAATAGTAAAATAATCTCTCTATGCCTACTCAAGATTCCCCTGTTTATGTATACAAGGATCACATTAGCGTTTTTTTGGCCACAGCGTCACACTAGGAGCTCATGTTCAACTGATTGTCCACCACAACCCCCAAATCTTTTTCAGAATTACTGTTTCCCAGAATAGAGTCCCCCATGCAGTAAATACGGCCTACATTCTTTGTTCCCGGATACATTTACATTAATCCATATTAAAATGCATATTGTTTGCTTTCCACCCATTTACCAAGCAATCCAGATCACTCTGTATCAATGATCTCTCTTCATAATTTAGCACTCCCCCAATTTTTATGTCATCTGCAAATTTAATCAGTGATGATTTCATGTTTTCTTCCAAGTCATTGATAAAGATGTTAAATAGTATGGAGCCAAGGATCGATTCATGGGATGACCCCACTGGAAAGAGACCCACTCAATCATGATTTCCCATTTACAGTTGCATTTTAAAACCAATCAGTTAGTCCGTTTTTAATCCATTGGTGTGTGCCATGTTAATTTTATATTGTTTTAGTTTTTTAATCAAACTGTTGTGCAGTACCATGTCATATGCCTTACAGAAGTCTAAGTATATTGCATCAAAAATATTACCTTTATCAACCAAATTTGTAATCTCATTTTCTGTCTTTCATCTGTGCCCTGAGATTATGAATTTATTTATTTAAAATTTCAGTAGAAAGACTAAGTGTGCCATGATATTAGCTAATGCAGAAACTATCAGGTTTCCACAGAGGAATAAAAATCAAATGGCTTTTCTCATGGCAGCTCTTTTTTATTTGCATGCTAAGCACATTGTCACAACACAAGCAAAAATCAATTAGCTCTAGAGGATAATTCCCAATGACTCATTGAAATGTAAGTGATGCTCACAATTGAGAGTCTCTAACATGATTTAACTGTCAATGGAGATTGATCAGAAATTAAAATAGATGTGAATTAGCATTTTAATTTTCAGTCAACAGCTGCTTTGATTTAAAATAAGCCTCATTATTTTTACACAATACCCATCCACTCTAAATACTGTATTTGTCTAAAAAAATAAATCTAAAATATATACTTACATATTATACAGGGGTACATATTTATACTGGCTGTTGTCCTGCAAATCATCATATCAACTAATCTCTCACAAATGATGGTAAAGTTAAATAGTGGGAAAAATTCTAGGCAAATATTTTGGCAAACATGAAACTCAAATTTCAACTGACCAAATTCATTCCCCTTTTATACTCAATTTCATGAATATTCATACAAGTGAATATTTGTTCATACAGGCACTTGTGGACAACTAATTTCAGTGTAACTAGAAGTGGTTTCATGACTTAATTACTTTTTTTTAAATGCAAAAGCAGACTGATTTTACCAGGCATTTGGAAATGCAAAAGCATTCTGTTACTCTGCTGCAAGAAGTCAGAGCCTGCCACCAGCAGAACTGTCGTATTGTGACCATGGAACTACTGGAGTAGTTCCATACTAGGAAAGTCTCTTTGGTGCCCTCATGGAGCCTAAAATGTGTCTTTACAGCAAACCCCTTCCTTCCTCCACCTCTATCAACCTGCTCACTATGGCCCTGAACCAAAATCCATTAAAATCAATGAGAGACCTCTATTGACTGCAGTGGAACTTCGGGTTAGGTCTTGCGTAAGGTCAGAGTGATTGTGAAACATTGTTTGTGTTTTGGGAATGGCAGAGCCACTGTGACATGTTAAGCACTGTATGTGTGCCAACCCACCGTAGAGGATATGAGAGAAGAGAAAGTAAAAGGACGCTATTTTCTGCTGCTTTCTGAAGAAGAAAGCAGAAGGCATGGTAGGAACGACGAGGACGAGACAAAGCTCTGCCACTACCTATCGTGTGACTGCGTGCAAGTCACAGCCATTCTGTCTCAGTTTCTTCATCTGTAAAAGACGGATAATAATTCCCTACCTCATGCACAGGGTGTTCAGGGTTGATAGAGTGGACAACAGCACTTTGAACATATTGATTTGTAGGTAGTGGTGTAATCAATAATATTGCATATGTGGGAGTCTGTACCCTATTCTTTGTGTTATTTCATTCTACAGACTACGTTTTATTTCATTTGGAGGAGTAACTGATGATGATTGTCTCAGTGTAACTGCAGAATGGGGATTTTATGGCTTAGACTCATGTGTTCACAAGCTTTTTAGGAGGACTGTAAACTCTGGTTCACTGCATGTCACCATCATAAAGCACCTTTTTTAAAACAATGTAGAAGGGGAAAATATTAAGTGCATAGTGTTGTCTAGGAGAAAGCACTGATGTGAATGACTATTACTTATAGTACCTTTGGTATTTGCAGTGTCAGTGAGAGAACAAATATTATCATGTTGTAAAAGCCATCAGTTTTTGTGCACAAAATCTCATTTGCTGTATATTTGTTAACCTGCCTTTCCATGTATCATTTTAATTCCTTTGAGCATTTTGTGGCAAAGCTGCTGTTGGCTGCTGTTTCCCCACAAATTCAGTCAGTTACTTACTGGAGCATACCTGAAGCAGCCATGAGGTTTCTCCTGTGTTCGTACAGCAGCCAGAAAAAACAGACTTCTCAGTCATTTAAGGAGATATGAGGGCTAACTATGTAACTGTTTTTTGGAGTCTGTTCTTATTTTTTTACAAAGTGGGAAGGGCAGGAGAAGACTGGTACTCTCTCACACATAGGAGAGGTAAGGTAATAGGGTGATTGGAAGAGGAAGTCACCCGGGAAAGAAGAGGAACATGGGTCACTTCTTACCTTAGAGCTAACGGTCCAGCTAGAAGACTACTCCCCACTGCAGATCTCAACTCAACATTGGGTTGGACTGATTTATGGTGGGAAGCTCACAGATTTGCATGCACTTAATCAATTCTCCTTTTTGTAATACTAATTCTATATCAATTGACATAAATCATAAGCCCCCGTTTTGCATCACAGCTACTCCACCAACATCGTTTTCTGCCTCTCTGGGACTAGAACAAAGAGATCCCTCGGCTTCTAGATGCCCATTCCCTGATTCCTCACATCAGAAGTGCTCCTGGCTTCTACACTGGTATTCTCTGAAGGGGGTACTTTCTTAAAAGGGATCTACAGAGCACATGACTGTAGACCGTGCTGCCCTGTACCGCACTCAAAGCTATGACTCTTACTTGTCGACATTCTTCAAGAGTGAGAATTGTGTACAGCAGCTGTCCTCCACTAGGTCCTTTTCCCATTACTTGTGGAAATGAGTTCACACAGATTAAGGGATACCTTTCCCTTTTGTGGTGTCATTCCCTCCATGCTATGCAGTAGAGAGGGACAGGGTGGCCTAAGACCTTGCACTTGATCTGCCTGCGCAGAGGAGACAGAACAGAATCATGGGTGAGTAGCATCTCATTTCCCACCCTCAACAATAACCGAAAGAACATATTCAGCAGAAACAGCAACCTAAGCATCAGGGCCAGCCTTAGGGAAAATAGTGCCCTGGGCAAACTTGTATTTTGGTGCCCCTGGCCCCAGTGGGTGTGGTGCCCCCCCCCGGCATCCATGGGTGACCCCATTGCCTCTGGCCCATGGGATCCCATTCCCTCTTCACCCCAACCCGTGCATCTCCCTGCTGCGCCCCCAACTCCTGTATCCACATGGGGAAACTGACCAGGATGCACGGAGCAGCTGACATTGCTGCTCCCCTTCGGAACACTGCTCCTCCTCACACACCTCTAGGGTGCTGTGAAGGGAGCAGTGGGGAGCAACATCAGGGCTCCCTGCATCCAGGTCACTTCCCCACCTAGGCTGCATAACGGGTGGGCAGGAGAGCAGCAGCTCCTGATGCTCGCCTCACAACCCAGCCCAGCCCAGGTGGGGAAAGTGACCTGGATGCAGGGAGTGCTTGGTGTTGCTCCTCACTCCCCCGACCACAGTCCCCTAGGGGATCACGGAGGACCATTCAGGGGTGAGCAGTAGCTGTTTGTCACCGCTCCCTCACCCATGTTCCTCCACTGAGAGGGAGCAGGGAGACGCCCCCCCGCCCATGCAGCTCTCCCCAGGGAACAATTTCTGACACTACACCAGCAGCGTGTACCTCTGCACTGCCACATGGTGCCTCCTTGACCACTGGGCACCCTGGGTGGTCACCTGGGTGGCCTATCACTAAGACTGGCCCTGACAAGCATACATGGTGGTGAGACAAAGCAACCAGAAAAAGCAAAGGGTAGGGCTGGCTGGAAAACAATTCATTTTCAAGAAGAAATTAGGTTTGAAGTTTAATGCCTATGTGGATGAAAATGAGACTGTTAAAAAACTTTTCATGTAAAAAACACAAGAGAAACCCAGTAGAGAATAGCCATTAACCTGGTGGTGAGGGCACTCACCTCAGCATACATGTTGGTGAGACAAAGCAATGGTTCTACTGTAATACAAGTATATTATCCTCCCTCTGGAGGGCTAGATCCCTACTATATATCATTGTTGTAAAGAGAATGCTTCTGAGCATGACCACACCAGTGCCAGATTCCTTTACAGTTTAGTAATGTTATGTGCATTAAACCACTTACCACGGCTTACAGGAGCATCATTTGCTTGCTGTAAAGCATTCTTTTCTTCTCAGCGAGCAGGATGAAAACCTTACTTACGAAATCAGCTGTACAACCTGAGTCTTCGGCGGAAATACTGACCCTTTCCTGAAGAGCTTATAAACAGCATTTCATGTGTTACATACTTAACTGCATACTGTATGTTGATGCTCATTGTTTATGAGTACTTTGAAAAGTTCCCAATAGCCTGAGAGATAGAGATAGCTGTCTGGTCAATGAAGTTTCCGTTTTTCCTTTGGAATTCTGAGACTGGAATCCACACTGCATCACTAGCTGCCTCAAAACTAGGGTGACCAGATAGTAAATGTGAAAAATCGGGACCGGGGGGGGCGGGGGGAGTAATTGGCTTCGATATAAGAAAAAGCTTCAAATATTGGGACTGTCCATATAAAATCGGGACATCTGGTCACCCTACCCAAAACAGATGCTTCCTGGAAGAGTTATTCTTTCAAATTAAGAGCTGGAAATGGCTTGAATAAAACAAGGATGAGGTGAATTTATTAAACTTTGATGGTCTCATCTTTCTGAATTGAGTGGGGGGACTAGTGCCCCGTTTGCTGTAATATTGAATACCCAGATACAATGATATCCAGGGATAAAAATGAGGTTCTAGAAGAAGGGTGAAAATGAAAAGAGAAAGAGGGGCATCCATAACTACCCTCCCCCAGGTAGCACTGGAGACAGGATGTTCCATGTGGTAACACCCATCAAAATGAGTCAACATTTTTAACCCACGCTATGAAAATATTCCCAATTTTTTCTCCACTCGTATATTGGCCAGGTACTGGTTAGTTTGTAATATTTCCACACAAAAAAAAGGGTGATGTGTCATACAAGCAATAAGGTCCAGAGAGGTAGTGCTACTGGCTGAGGAACCTTTAAAACATCTTTTCACTTTTTTATACAGGTGACACTCTTCAGAGACGGTATATTAGTAAAATCAAAACTCCTGTAACAAACAGAGCTGTTTCTTAACTGTGAGCTATGGGATCTTCAATATCACAACATTATGTTTAGAGAAGCTTTAAAGGTTTCTAAAATGTGCTAACTTAGAAGATAGATCTTTATCTCACAAATGGACACTAAGTTCCGTGTTAAACTTGCCCAAAGTTCTGTATTTTTGGATCTTCAGTTTTGATTCAAGGCCATCTCTCATTTTGAATATAAAACAGAGTTTGAATTCCATAATTGTGAAATATAAAGTGTAAACAGTAGAGAAACTTCTGGTCTTAGCTTCTCTGGTGAAATTCATAACAACTCCATTGAGGTCAGTGGATATTCCAAATTTACACTGGTAATTGATTTGGCCCTTTATCAGATTTTGCTTAATATTGGTGGGGATTTTGTGATGCTATTTTTGCTCCTGCATGGAGCATGAAACATGCTGAGAATTACAATAAATAAAAATTTTATACAAAATTGAATGAAAATTCAAACAAGGCATGTTTTCTAGTTCTTACCAAAGTCTATCTGCATATAAAAATGTATGAAAGTCATATATAGCTACTAGGTATTTAACAACAACACCAGTGAAGTTAGTTTTATTATACAGCAAATGACATTCTTTCCCCCCTTGCAATTAAGTAACCCCAACAAAGTCTATGGGGTTGCATGATTGCAATTCTGGGCAGAATGTGGCTCTTTAGCTATATATTTCTTCACAAAGAGGGAAGAAATTAAATGGTTTTGCTTGTCTTATTACAACAACTAGATGTGTGAAAAACATAAAAAGATTAAGGCTCCAGTTGTTAATATGATTAGGGAAACATCAAAGTCAGTTCTGCTGTGAAATTAACTGCAATAATCATTCTCTGAATGGTCCCAAGTCACTACTGTGGCTATTTATAAAGAGATGGGATTCAAGCTACTCTGACACAATGGTTTCAAATATTTTTGCTATGAAGGATACACTGAAAATAGCATCTTTTGTTAAAGAAGGTTCTTTTGGCAAAGGTATGGGTGCTGCCCTCTTAAAATGATAGGGAAACTCCCTACAAACCAGAAATACATTTGTAATTGCAGTCACACAAGGTAAAACAGATGCTGTGATTCCACACAGGAACTATGTTGAAAGAAGCTAGAGGAGCTGGTCATTTGAGGCATATGTAAAACAGCTGAACACTTTTGATAGAGTTCCTAAATCAATGCTTGGAAAGAAAGAGCTCACTAAAGGCCAAGAGTTAAAGGACCCAGAATCACCCGTAGAGGATAGAAAGGCACGACAGCAAATAGAGCATCTCTTTAAGCGGCAAATACTTTTGCCCACTCCTCCGCTATGCAACAGAATCAGTGTACCTACCTACATGGGGAAGGGCAGAAGAGAGACAAGATTCCAGGACTCTGGACATGTCTTACATGTCTCTTACATGTAAGACATGTATCTGCATGTCTTACATGCCACAGATCCTAGGCCCATAAGGCTTACTGTACTCGCAGCATGCTGTAGCAATTAAGCCAAAATAAAGAGGCACCAGAGGGCGTATGTTTCTACTACTACTTTCCTCCCACTCTGTGTTTGTGTGCATACATGCACATACATGCAGGGAGAGAAGTGGGGGTGGGGGGGGGAAAGAGTGTAAGTGCTGTGACATGTCTTGCTCCTCCATGGACTGGGGTTGGATGATAAGGCCAGATTTTACCAGGCAAGCCTGGCTACTCAAGTTTGGCACACGGATAGATTTTGCCAGAAGTACTGATCTCAAAACCAGCCCAGCATTTGGAGCATCCTTCTAGAAGAAATACCATTTAGAATGAGCATATTTCCAAAAGAGTTAAGATTCATCATAGTTACTAGCAGGAGATTGAATCATAGAATCATAGGACTGAAAGGGACCTCAAGAGATCTTCTAGTCCAGTCCCCTGCATTCATGGCAGGACTAAGAATGATCTAGACCAGTGATTCTCAACCAGGAGTACGCATGGGGGTTACGCAGAGGACTTCCAGGGGGTACATCAACTCATCTAGATATATGCCTAGTTTTACAACAGGCTACACTGAATGCACTTGAGAAGTCAGTGCAGACTAAAATTTCATACACACAAAATGAGAAAGTAAGCAATTTTTCAGTAATAGTGTGCTGTAACATTTTTGTATTTTTATGTCTGATTTTGTAAGCAAGTAGTTTTTAAGTGAGGTGAAACTTGGGGTACATAAGACAAATCAGACTCCTGAAAGGGGTACAGTAGTCTGGAAAGATTGAGAGCCACAGATCTAGACCATCCCTGACTAGTTTGTGTCTAACGTGCTCTTAAAAATCTCCAGTGATGGAGATTCCACAACCTCCCTAGGCAATTTATTCCAGTGCTTAACCACCCTGAAGGAAGTTAGGAAGTTTTTCCTAATGTCCAACCTAAATTGTCCTTTCTGCAATTTCAGTTCATTGCTTCTGGTCCAGCTTGGTATCATCCTCAAACTTTATAAGTGTACTCTCTATGCCATTATCTAAATCATTGATGAGGATATTGAACAGACTCAGAACTGATCCTTGTGGGACCTCACTTGATATGCTCTTCCTTCTTGACTGTGAACCACTGATAAACTGTTTGGAAAACGTTCCTAGTTATGCACCCACTTCATAGTACCTCCATCTAGGTTGCATTTCCCTAGTTTGTTTACGAGAAGGTCATGCGAGACAGTATCAAAAGACTTATTAGAGTAATTGACTAGAGAAAGGTGGAAAATAATACGTTTGGCTTTACAATTTACAGCAGAGTATCTCAAAGAACTTGATACACTTTAGAATTCTAATACTTCCCCCCAGGGTAGGAAAGTTTCATCATTTTCATTTTATAG
The DNA here is from genome assembly GCF_965152275.1 of Natator depressus. NCBI lineage: Eukaryota > Metazoa > Chordata > Testudines > Cheloniidae > Natator > Natator depressus. Next base: position 138,124,675 of record NC_134236.1, read on the forward strand.
CTAGGGAAGCTGAGGTACAGAGACATTAAGGCCATGTCTACACTACAAAGTTTGGCCAACAAAAGTTACATCAGCATACACTTGCCACAGTTAGTGTATCACTCGAGCACATGCATACTTGGCTCCTTGTGCAATACTCACCAGGAATGCTTGTGCTAGTGCACAGTGTGGTGGCGCCATGGGTAGGTGTCCCAGTGTGAAACTCACCATCCTCTGGTTCACTGTCCTTTGGGAAATTTTGGCAATGGATGATGGGGCAGAGACAAATCACGCAGGAGTGACTGGGAGGAAGGGGTCAAGTTCCCATCATGCAACTTTCATTTCACTTTCATTGTGATGCAAGTATTCAGGGCCATTAATCATCTCTTGTTGTGCAGAACTGAGACTCTAGGCAATGTGCAGGACATAGTAGAAGGATTTGCAGCAATGAAGTTCCCAAACTGCAATGGGACGATAGATGGCATGCCTACGCCTATTTTCACACCAGCCCACGTTGCCAAAAAATACATCAACAGAAAGGGCCACTTTTCTTCAGTTATACAATCATTGGTAGGTCACGGGGATGCTTCTTCAGGAAAGGTGCAAGACACCCACATCTTTAAGAACACAGGACTGTTCAGAAAGCTTCTAACTTGGACTTCCTTTCCCAACCAGAGGATTACCAGTGGGAATGTTGAAATGCCAGTAGTGATCCTGGGGGACCCATCCTAGCCCTTGCTTCCCTGGCTCATGAAGCCAAACATGAGTCACCTCAATAGCAGCAAGGAGGTTCAGCAGGTGCGGAATGACAGTTGAACACCCTTTCGGTAGACTGAAGTGATGCTGGCATCGTTTACTCACAATACTAGATATCAGTGAGAAAAATATCCCAATGGTTATACCTACTTCTTGCGTCCTGCAGGATATTTGTGAGGCAAAGAGGGGGAAAATCTGCTGTAGGGGTGGTATGCAGAGGTGGAGCAGTTACCTGCAGAGTTTGAACGGCCAGACACAAGAGCTATTAGAAAATCTCACCACAGAGCTATATAGTGGAGGAAGGCCTTGAAAGAGCATTTTAAGACTCAGCAACAGTACCATGGTGTAGTAGACTATACTCTACTTGGCCCTGAAGTTTTGTGGGGTATTGGAATCCTGTGGTGCACATTTATGAATATAACACGGTCTCTGTTAATGCACCTATCAGTTATGTGGTGCTTGCTGTACATTAATTATTACACTGTGTTTGTCACTGATACTTTGAGTTCTGTCGGTCTGTAAAATTACAAGTAGTGGGCATCCTCAGTAGTACTAGGTGTTCTGCAGCATATGTTGGGAAATAATAAAGAAGAATTATTCACCAAAAATGGATTTTTATTGCATACCAAAACCAGTACAAAAAAGTGCAATAAGACAAAGACAATAAATACTTCTGAAATAAATTAATGGAACAGAACTTAAAATGAACAGAGAACATCTGTCCATTTTGGCTATGCATACAATAGCTGTGGCTCTCACAGGTCAATGTGCATGAAGCTGTGATTGTTTTCAGTGTCCCCTGGTGTGGAGTGGTAGGGGTATGGATGTCACCCCCAATGACACGTGGAATGTCAGGGGGTTGTAGGGAGACGCTAAAATGGAGTTCTCCATTGGCTGAACATGGAGGTAAGCCTGTAATTTTGTTGACCTACAAGTTCAATGAGTCTGCAGCATCTGAGTTTGCTGCTAGAGAAGCTCTATTATGTACTGGTGCATCTCCCTCCGATTCCTGCACCTTTCTCCTCTCCACTTTCCCACTCCATGCTGTCTGTAATATTCACTCTCTAGGCCCTGGTCCAATGCAGTACTGGTTTGTGGGATCTTGATGAATGTATCCTCTTCTTTCTTCTCATCTGGCTCAGTTGTTCTGCAGGTGTGGAGGGCGAGACCCCCCTCTAGGCCACAATGGCAGCAGCTACAGAGAAAAAACAGAGGTACTACTGTCAGTATAGAATAGGGTGACCAGATGTCCCGATTTTATAGGGACAGTCCTGATTTTGGGGGCTTTTTCTTATATAGGCACCTTATATACCTCCCATCCCTTGTCCCGATTTTTCACACTTGCTGTCTGGTCACCCTAGTGTAGAAACAATGGAAAGATTATTATGTTTCAGAACCCCCCTCCCTTGGTCCCCAAAAGTTTAAAACAATATATGGTTATTGACACCGCAGCTCTGGAGCACCTCAGTACAGCACCATTCTCCAGTCCAAACCCCAGCCCTGGTGAGTATGGCCTTCCATAGGGATGAGGGGAATTGTTCAGCTGCATGGAACAATACAATTTTGGCCTCAGTTTCCATGGGTCTGAATGCAGGGCAATGGCACAGAATACTGGCACTGTTGTCCACAGGTAGTGGTGATTTTAGCTGCTATCTCGCTCCCAAGGCTAACAAAGGCACAGACAGCACAGCTGCCACTGGTGTCCTGAAGCCATCTGGGCCAATATGCCACTAGTCTGTTTACAGTAATGGTGGCTGCCAGTCATTGTGGAATGGCTGGGAAAGTGTCCTACTATGGAGGAAGAAATAAGGAAGCAACCCTTAGAAACCTTCAGGAAAGGACTGCAGAGTACCTCCATGGAAGTTTCATTGAGCTCTTTCAGGAGAATACAAGGGACATCACTGTATACATAGACAAACTGCTCTGCATGCCCACTCCACAAGAGCTCTACAGGGAATGAAAAGCAGATATCAACTTCATCTCTTCTAGCATGAAGAAATTAATGAAAAGTCACTGCCTCTGGCCTGCTACACTGGGGTCAGGCTCCATCTATATATTTAAATATTGTAACAGGAAATGCATTCATACACTTACCTGAGGTTCCTTCCCCTGCATCGGGCTCACTCGTGCTCAGCTGGTGGGACTGACCAGACTGCAATGGAGTATTGAACAGATCCTGCCTTGTGGCAAAGCTGAACCCCCCAGTTGCATGTCCCCCATCTTCCTCTTCCTTCTCCCTGCAGTTCATGGCAGGGGTTTATCTCTCAGGTTCTACCAAGGCATCCACAGCACTCTGCAGGGTGATGATGGGATCTTCTCCAGGTATGGCATTCAGCTTGGTGTAAAAATGGCAGGTCCGCAGCTCGGCCCCAGATTGACTGTTGGCCTCCCTAGCCTTCTGGTATAGCTGGTGCAGTTCCTTTACTTTCACAGAGCACTGCTATTTATCTCTGTTGTATTCTTTCACCTGCATCTCCTGTGCAATCTGTTCATAGATGTTCACTTTTCTACTACTTCTCTATAGCTGTGCCTGCAGCTTCTTCTCCCCACAGGCCCCAGAGAGCCAATACTTCCTGTCTACTCCAGGCAGAAGTGCACCTGTAGCATGTAGCTAGCATGGTCAGTTGGGCAGCTGCACACAACCAAGGATTGCTGCTAAGTGTGCTTGCCCAGCTGGGCAGTCAATGTCATTTCAAAAATACGCAGAGTTTTTAAAAGGAGGTGTGTAGCTTCCCGTCTCTGTGACCCCTGAGCAGTGGAGTTCACAATTGTGACCAGAGCAGTCAGTGTCAAGCATTGTAGGACAGCTGCTGGAGGACTGCTAGGGTCAATATAGGTCACATGGTGTTGACCACAGTACATCAGCCATGGCTTAATGTCATTTGGGGAGGTAGTATTACTGTGCCGCTGTAACGGGGTGCAGACAATGGGAGTCAAATATGAGCATATAGACACATGTACAGCTAATTCAATGCATGGCAGCTTATGTCAACCTTTCTTTTTATAGTGTAGACAAGGCCTAAGCAAATTACCTACTGTCACAAAAACCAAGTTGGTGGCAGAGATTGTGAAAAGAACTCAAGAGTCCTTTATGCCAAACCCCTGCTGTAAACCTTAGGCTATGCTAAAGGGTATGGACACAACTTGAAAGACTGAAAGTTGCTTTCTGTTGTATTTGTGTGCTTATTGCACACACTGTACACTCAAAATGTTACAGAACACATTGAAGTACATTGAAATAATGGCCAATAAATTGTCCAATTTTTATTGCTATTTAGAATGAACAAGATCCTGTGGTCTTATTTAACAGTTTTGTAGAGTCACAATGGCTTCTTTAATAATGATTATCCTCAGCCCATTTATATGGAAAAAGACTATGTAAGGGGAAGCAAGATAAGGGAAATTTTGTACATAAGTATCCACATTCAGCATGTAGAGTTCAGAATAAAATAACTATCTAGCTTCCTAAGAAGATCAGATTTGTTCATACTGCAGAAATTTCACTTGAAAGAAAGGCATCTTTTGTGGTAGAGTCTGGGCATGAGAAAAAGGGTTGGCTTTTTTACCTGTCACATTACATCCTATTTCCTTTTCAGAGGAAGAAAGATCTTTTAAAAGGCTTCTTTTCAAGGGCAGAGTCTGTGTTCTTTTTAGATCATTGTGCTAAAAAATTCACAGGGACTTTGATGGCTTTGTGCTACAACATACAAAGCAGTGTGCACACTTTTCCCCCTCATTGGCCCTCATGCACTTATGTGAGTATTGATTTACATTGGCTGTCTTGCCAGTTATAGCAGCTTTAAGGATATTTATGTTGAAATTTGTTTTTGGGTTAGCAGATGTTGTTAGCATATGCATTCAAAATTTAGCTAACATTCCCTCCCCCATAATTAATTCACTTCACTGAAATATGCTGCCTGGCTGTTCACAAGCCCTGACTTGAACATTCCAAACAAGAGCTGGCTGCAGCTGCATGCTCTAGCCAATTCTTCTCCTCACCCCCACCCCCAACTTGCCATTTTATAAGCACAATCTCACCCTCCAGAGGTTCTGGTATTGCTAGATAACACACTTCCTAAATAATATGCCCTTGAGCCAGGTGTTATCTCATCCGAACATATGCTTTCTTGTGCTTAATTTTATCACTTTCTAAAATGAGAACTTTTTTTGTTTTTAAAAAGGCATTTTAAGTACCAATCTTTGATTCATCTTAACATAAAAGAAACCCCCAATGCTGCTAAAGTAGAGCCACAATATTTACAATGCCTATTTACCCTATGCCTATTCACCCCATACGGACTCTCATTTTAGATACATTAAATATGTCAAAGCTAATCTACAAAATTTTGATCCCACTTTCCTCAAAAAATAAGAAAACAAACCCCCCCACACTAAAATCTCAATGAATTCTGTGATTAGTGATAGAAGATATTAACAGGAAAGCTGCCTCCTGAGCTCCTCTTGTGGCCTGCGGTCATTCTGAATCCCTGCCTCTGTTCCCCCTCTTCAGAGCCCCTTAACTCCACACAGTCTCATCTAATAGCCACCCTTCTTGGCATCTTATTTTATTAACACAAAGTTCCAAAAGTAAACAACAAAATTCTTTCACCTAACTTTAAACTGGCCACAGCCCCTCATCTGAAGAAGCAGAGAGCAAGAAGAGACGATGTAGACCCTGGAGAAGATGTAGGGTCTGCCCTATCTTCTTCCAAAAAGGAAAAGATGACTTTCAGCTAGGTCTTCTTACCCAGCTCTAATTCCCTTCCTTGGGTACCACTTCAGGAGATCCTCTCCCTGCAGTTTCACTCTGCAGCTTTTTCCCCTTTCCACAGGCCTCTGTTTTTCTACCTTCCCAGAGGCCTGGTTTAATCACATGGTTTGCTTCATACTCTCAAACCCGAGAACTCCAATTAGTTATCTCATGGTGGGCTGGGACCTCTCCTCCTTTATAAGGGCCAGCCATACTGTGTCAGATATATAGTCAACACAACAGGAATAAAAACAGCTTTTTGACTTCAAACTTCATGTCTGCCTTTATGCTACATTGTAGTTACCTGCTTTCCTAAGTATCTCCCAGATTAAGACTGATAGAGTATAGTGGTTGTAAAATGCACATACAAATGCAATCAATAAAAAAGGTACAATGTGGTGCTGATATCAGAAAAGTTATAATATTCAGTAATATCTTTCATTTATATAGTGCCAGTCAAGAGATTTCAAAACAATAGATATACAAGGATCACTTCCCCTTCCAGCAAAATGCAGCCAACTCTTAGGTGGAAAACGGCAATTCAACAGTCTCAGCAATACTACAGTTGGGAAATCTGAAATAAAAATTCTGATCACACTTGTCCATGAGCAGCTAAAATTTCAAATTTAGCTGTTGGACAAGAACCACCACCACTTTTCAGGATGTAGTCTCATGTTTCCCGGAAAATTGAAGTGATATATTGTTGCAGCTGTGATTAGCAAATGGCAGTTCTCTGCATGCTGCCTGTACTGTTTTGAACTACTATACCAGTTTTCTAATTTTTTATTCTCTTTATTTTAGCATGTTTTACTCTGACTTGGACTTACATGTTTTGTTTATTTTTTGCTTTGATATATATTAACATTCCACTGCTGCCATCTGTGACAGAGTCCGAACTGAAATAATGCAATGTATTTAAAATTCTAACAAACTAAATAGTGGGGAATGTCCATCAGGTTTGAAATCCAGAATAGCAGCAATTTCGCCCTTCATAGTGCTGCCTGCTGTTGCTATGAGTGCTCAAAGTGATTGTGTTCATGAATGGTTCATTCTAAGTCCCCTTCAAGCTAATAGAGAATACCCCAAAGGGTTGAGATTTCACAAAGTTATAAACAACTGAAAACTGGGGATTATAATGGGAAGTCTTTTGTAACCTTAATAATAGTGGCTGCTATTCACCTATAATTAAGACAGCTAATATAAGTGGTATAATTTTCAGAAATGCTGAGTACCAACAACTCCCACTGAAGTCAATGGGAGTTGTAAGTGCTCAGTACCTTGTAAAATCACACCACAGTAATTTCGTGCCTAAATATGGCTACTTTGGGCACCCACATTTGAAAATTCTGACCATTGTCTGTATTGCTTGAGCAGAGATACACTCTAAGTAAAGTTTAGGATTGTAGCCTTCCCCCCCTCAGAATGATACAGGAGAGCAGAGAGGGAGAATACCACACACTAAGGGTGTGATAGTTTGCATTAGAATTGACAATTTTTTGGTGGTGATCAATTCTTATTCTTTATTGTCCCCACTGTTGGGGGCTCCCCAACTACTAAAGAAAGAGAAACAGTTAGGTGAAACAGGATTTAGCATTTTATTATAGTTGTCAAATTAGTTGATCAGAAGGAGCCCTATAATACTCAGAGCAACCATCCCCACGTATTTCTCCTAATGTTACCCAACGTGTGACTACTCTGTCATGGAGTGTTCTTTGCTCAAGGATGCTATGTATTTGAAAACAAGAAGCATTAACTGGTTTGCTGTACTTCCCTGCTCCCAAGGAACTTCATAACCTTACTCTGCTGCTAAAGGCCAAGTCTTTTTTGTCTTTCTAAAGTGTGTTATACGATGTATGATGTATCTAGTGAATTAAAACAATCCTTCCCTTGAGCATTTGGTCAAGTTCACAAGACTTTCACCTTTATTTCAAAATTCAGATGGAAGCCCAGCTGAGATAGAAAACAATGACAAATCTAGTCTAACAAAGATCCTAGGCCAAATGCATCAATGGTATAAATTCCATTCACATTAGGATGTTTAGTCCAGGGTTGAATTGGTTCCTGTGTTCTTAAAAATTCTTCAGCTAGGTCTACAGTAGAAAAGGTTTGCTCGTATAGCTAAATCAATATATGTATACAGGGAAACCCTCCAAGTGTAGGCACAGCTTCTATCAGCCAAAAGGTAGTTTTGCTGTAGCTTATACTGGTTTGGTAAGCATCTTTGGTAAAATGATACCAGCATCTACTAGGACTTTACAGGTCAGTATAGAAATGTCACAATAATAAGAAAATAATAAAAATCACACCTCTAATAGCAAAAGTTTCTCATATAGACCTGGCTTAAGAAAAAAGACTCACTGTAACAGCAAGCGCCCTCTTCAGGACAGCTGTGTCTGTAGTCTTTAGACAGTCCTGGCTCTGGTCAAGTCATACCCCCAGAACTGGAGGCAATGGTTTCACCTTCTTTGGGCCTTTCTGGCCCCAGCTTTACAGCTGGGCCACTAAGTAGTTCAGAGCCCTTCTGGGGGTTTATTGTTTTCCAATTGTAGGCCACTTCCCCAGTGGCCTATGAAGAGGAACCAGGCTCACCCACTACTCCAGGTCCCAGCCCAGAGACCCTAAGAATGATAGTCACACACCACCATGTCCCTTTAAAACTAAACTGTTTTCAGTTCCCTGGGCCACATCCCCGTAGCCCCAGCCTTCACTAATGCTTCACCCTTACTTCAGGTCTCTTATGTTCAGGCCCAGCAGCCAGCCAGGAGCCCTTTCTCACTTCCCCAATCTCTGCCAGCACTGAGCTGTCCATGGTGCTGCAATTTCCTTTGGTCAGCCAGGCACATAATCCACACTCCTCTGGCTCCAACAAAGAACCAACTGTGGGCTGCACTGTAGCTCCTTTTATACTAGCCTGCAACCCTCTGATTGGCTGCCTCATGTGTAGTCTCTCTAGGACGCTTGGAAGACTTAGTTCCACTTCTCCTCTCCTGGGACAGATGTGGCAGGACCCTGAGGCATCCAGCAGGGGACCTCTAGGCCTATCCCAACCCATCATACTCACTCAATAGCTATAGCCTAAAGATTTCTGAAGCTCTGTTAAAGAATGATAGCTAAAACAAAACTTAGCTGCACGCTTCAGATGGAGGGGTTTTTTTTAATGGAAATCTGATTTATTGAAGTTACAAGACTTGTAAGTCTGAAGAAGTTTAAAAGAGATGCTATCTCCCAAAGCCACAACTGGAACTGACCGTAAGGATCCAGGAGCGAAATCACTTGTCCCTGCTTCTGCTACCTTGTAAACTGTTATGGTAGACAGAATGGGTAGGTTTTGTTTTTCAATGCTAGAAGCTGCTTGATAAACTGTATATCATGCTGCAGTACTCTGGGCAGCCCTCCTTGTCAATAATTTCTATGATGATGCTGCTTGGCTTAACAGGCACTGGTCTCCATTCTATTTTTTCTTTTCATTCCATATTTATTCGTGAATTTGCAAAGCCAACGAAGGGCAACCAGAAAAACAGAAATGAGCTCCACTATAAATTTATGGTACCACAGGGGTCCAGCACAAAGTGATCTTCCCTTGCATTTCAATCCCCACCACATTTCCCCTTTAGCTCTTAGAGTTCTAGAAACAATCAGGCTAGCTAATATAGTAACCAGTTTAGAAGAAACTGCTTCTTTATTTGATGTCAGATTTGAACCAATCTTGCAGCTATCCATGCCCCTGTTAGGACAATTGGATTCTTTTGATGCTAAGATTGACACTGTTAATAAAATCTCTCCGGGGGAAAACAGTAGAGAGGAGCCTTGGGGATATAAAGTGTCCTGGGCTTTGGAAAAAGAATGACGGTCCCCAGACACTAACTGTTGTATTCATTGTTAATCACAATCTAGGCATGGTTAGAAAAGCCTTTAATATAACCACATACCGAGTCTGTCTTTAATAACAGGATGGATAGTGGCAGAGCTGGATTAAAGCAATCTAGACTGAGACCCTAAGTTTCCCCCTTCATGTAGATTTATTAGAGTCATTACTTTATCAGGGGATGGAGCTCTACTGTGCTCCATTTCTCCCCTTCCCTCCCCCACACCCTCAGGCAGCAACAGGGCCTTTTCTCCTCATCCTTCCACAAAACAGTGGCAAGGAGGCCTGATCTCTGTTGACAAGTGTGGGTGACTTCCTCTCTATTCTAGAGGTAGCTGCTCCTCCCCCAGATGGAGGTCATCTACCTCAGTTGCACTCAATTCACATTCTCCGGCCTTTTCCATAACCATAAGGGCTATAAACATATTTTCCCCTAAGTGGAATCGAGAGTTTTATATCATCACGTGACTCTTGGAGCCTAAACATATACGTGTTGTACCTGTGCCTTTATTTGACCCTCCATGGTGGAGGATCTAGCTAATGCTATGCTGCTCTTATTAAATTCTAGGTTGGATATTAGGAAAAACTTTTTCACTAGGAGGGTGGTGAAACACTGGAATGCGTTACCTAGGGAGGTGGTGGAATCCCCTTCCTTAGAAGTTTTTAAGGTCAGGCTTGACAAAGCCCTGGCTGGGATGATTTAGTTGGGATTGGTCCTGCTCTGGGCAGGGGGTAGGACTAGTTGGCCTCCAGAGGTCCCTTCCAACTCTGTTATTCTATGATTCTATGAAATTCCTTATTGTCTGTTCTTCAAGATACTGGATAAAAGTTCTGTGTACAAATCCTCGACATGTCTGTTCTTTAAGTTGGTGCTATAATTGTAGTGTCTGTGTCTTATGAGACTGTATGTTGCAGTTAGTCAGGGAGGAAATGAAATGTTATGTATAATAATAAAATATATATATTTCAAGATTTATCTAAAGCTACCCAAGCTCAGTGTAAAATAATATCTTTTGCTTACGACATAAATTGTTTTTTTAGGTTTCCTCTACTGCTTTTCTCTTCCCTGCCAAGTTTTAAATTAATCAAAGATCAAAAGCATTTTATATTTTTGGACTAAGTTGTTGGCAAAACATTTTGGCTTCCTAAATTCAGAATGGAAAAGATAACTCTGTTAATTATGATAATGTTTCTGACATTGATCCAATAGATTATTGGATTTGAGACAAATGAGTGTAATCTACTATATGACACAAAAAACAATTGTCAAATAATCAGAGATATATAGTATAAGTGTGAGATTTCACAAATTTCATGTTTTCATGTTACTACCCCTTCGGTATCTCTCTTGTTTGAGCAGCTACCTTTGTAGAGAAAACATTATGAATTCCTGATATTGATCTGTGCACAAATTTATTATGATTTACTATTAGTTTTGAATGAAGTGTCAATAATTTTGAAAAGAATTAAAAATTGGGTCATAGCTAGAGCAGGGCAAAAAAAAAATTAGATAAGTTTATTTGACCAAAAATGTAGCTTTGGTTGATATGAAACTATTCAGAAATTTGATGTGAATAGTTTCAGCCATTCACAAAACAGCCAAAAGAGGAGGAGAAGAAAGTAGTGATGGGGGCAGCTGAGGTGCTACTGCACCCTCATCCTTATAATCTTTAGTCCCATTATTAGGGCACTCACCTCGGATGAAGGAGAGCCATGTTTGAACCCTTGTGCCCAACCCATTCCTTTTTTTTTCAGAACTGCCACCAAACCAAGAAAAAAATGGTTATTTGCCCAGCTCTAGTTACAGATTTTTATGTCATTTTTGAGCGTATGTATACTTATGTAAGGGTTAAACAGAATTTGATCCAGAGCCTTTAAAACAGAGGTCACTTCTCTGGAGGACAATTATGAGAAGTCTCAAACAGACAAACAAGAGAATTTCAAGAAGACTCACCTCTAATACATTAATTTAAATAAGTGCCTTATACACTAGGAAGATTGAAAAAAGGAAGCAGGTCAATTCATTTTGTCTCCAATTATAATATTTCTGTAAATACTACTGGTACTGTATTTAAAGTGCTTCTATACCATGTGCTTCACAATGCATTAGCAGACCTCCCAGGTTCCTTTATGCTATATCACTTCCATTTGAATCGTTTTCTCCATACAAATCTTTAGTTGGGTGCTATCATTTTTCTGTGTCGCCATTAAGTATCACAAATAACAGGCTTAAAACTGCCCCTAGCTGATTATGTTTATCAGACCAACACCAAGCCACTTAAATGACTGGTAGGATTAGACACAACAACCTCAACACTGAAACAAGAGTTTTACTCAGGCCATGTCTACACTAGCAAGTTTACAGTGACAAGCTGTACCGATGCGGCTGCGCCACTGTTAGATCGCTTGTGTAGCCGTGCTATGTCGACGGGAGAGCTCTCTCCCATCGACATAATAAAACCACCTCCATGAGTGGTGGTAGCTGTGTTGGTGGCAGAAGCTCTCCCACTGACATAGCGCTGTCCACACTAGCACTTCTGTGGGTGTAACTTATGTCATTCAGGGAGGTGATTTTTTCACCCCCGAGTGATAAACTATACTGACAAAAGTGGTAGTGTAGACAAGCCCTAATGAGGAGTAGTTGACACAACTCATTTAACCTGTTATGAGGTGGGAAGGACTCATCAGTTACCCATCTACAGCCAGATACTGACCATATGTTACATGGAATTAAGTGATGCTGTAGTCCCTCACACTCTCATATATGCCAGCTCTGCACTTGCCTGAATGATCCTCAGGACTCAAAGGGCTGTGGGGGGGAGGGAATTAGTGCCTGCTCTGTGGTGGGACATTCAAAGGGTATATAGAGTTTCTTGCCACCCAGAGAAGCCTTCTGCAGTTCCTAGTCCCCTTTGGTCAGAGTCCAAGGTGATGCAGAACTGTCACAAAAAAAGAAGGGGAACATGATCGGATTCCTAAATTGTGATGGTATTTTTTTTATTTAAACAAACTATCTTTGTGACCTGGAAACCTGAGAAATTACAGGGATCCAGCTGTATTTCACTCTGCCTCATCACTGGCTGCCCGAATGGAGGGAGAGTGCTGGCCCAGAAATGTTGTCCACCTCATTCTTGGAACTACTTGCCTCTGTTGGTGGTTGGGATGCACAGAGCATTTAAGTTCCTACATGAGTGGCTGACCAAACCCACACTCTGCACTAGATCCAGGGGTGCACCGTACTGGCTAGAGGCCACCCCAGTGATATTCCCAAGAGCCAGGGGAATCAGAATCATGGACTAACTCTTGGGGAAGGAGTACAGCTTAGTTGACATGCATGGGTCGTTTCCTCTCCACCCACGTCAAAATATATTTAGTGCTGTACTGACATGGAGTTGTACCCGGGCTGTGGAGCTCTATGGCTGAGGTCAGGATTTGACCCCAAAATCCTCCCTCGAGACCATGTGCTTCATTGCAGTTCTGCTGTGGTTGCTAGCCTCTTCACAAACACTTGACAGAACACTTGCTCCTCTTCCCCTCTCTGTATCACTTATCTCATAGCACAGCCGTGGCAGAGCAACTTACAAAGTCTGAAAGTGTTCTTTGGGTGCCTTTTGGGAATAGGAGCTGTTGAAGCATCTCTATATTTAGAAATGTTGAGAAGCTATTGTGGAAGAGTGCACAGCAGACCGGGGCCAGGGTAACCTCCTTGCCCAGTGTGCTCTGCTGCAAAGGGGACTCTCAGCGGGCCTGATTTTCTTTCGCTTTCTAGTCTATATAGGGTTTTTATACCACTCTCATCCACATAGTCTCTGAGTGCCTTCCACTCGTGTACTAAGCAACATTACAATACATCTGTCATGTGTTTGTTGTCTCATTCTCTCCCCATAAGGAGAAGCACATAGAGTAGAGAGTCTTGTTTTGGTATGGTTGTAGGGGGGGTTGTTTTTTGAGTTGTTTTTTCCCTCCCCTTGGAGAGTGACTTCCACCTGTTGAAAGTGGGTGTAAAATCAGAACGGTGGCAGCTTACATTGTACTCACTTTAGGCTCTCACTTTCTACAGGTGTAAATAACTACATGAGATCTCATTTTCTTTAGTCTAGTACCTTCTCTCTTTCAGAGATGTCAGATCTTTCAACGGCTTTAGGAATTACTCTCAAAAAATGTTTGCAGTTGGGCAATGGGTAGACAGGACAGGAGGCAGAGGGAAAGTGTAGGATACCATACAAGTACTAATTAGTTCTCTTAATCTGAAATGCTTTTGCAAGTTGTGGAAGCAACCAGCCAGTTATTGATGAAGATACACCCAGTGTGATGCAAAACCATCTCTTCAGTAATCAGAGTGCAACAAGGATGTAGGGACAACAACTTTATCTGTCTTAGGTACTTACATGGCACCCATCACCACAGTATCTGAGCACTTCACAATATTCAATGTATTTAGCTTCACAACACCCTTATAAGGCAGGGCAGTATGATTACTGCCATTTTACAGATGAGGAACTGAGGCACAGAGAGACTAAATGACTTGTGCAAGGACACAAAGGAAGTCTCTAACAGAGCAGTGAACTGAACTTGGGTCTCCCCAGTCCCAGGATAGTAGCAAAATGACTGGTCTATCCTTCCTGTCCTATGTGTGCTTTCACAACATTTAAAATGTATTCATAAAAAGAAAGATAATGTATATGGATAACAAAAAATAATAATGAGTCCTCTCCCAAATCTATGTACCTTCTTTCAAGGCACATACCATAAATGTCTATCTCTAGAAAGAGATTTCACTCTAAGTCATCTCTCACTGAATACCATATTTGTTCATACATTAGTCAATACTTCAACATTCCTGATTAGCAACCTAGGCATTTGTTGTGAACATACAATAGTATTGTATGATAGATACATCTTGCTATGTCATCAGATTAGAAGATAAAAGCAAATGAAATGATCTCGAGTAACACAATATTGTAGAATTTATTTATTGTCAATTAACAAAATTTTGGTAATGTAAACCCGGGGGTTTGTATTTGAATTCACTGAGATTGGATGGGTGTATCTGAGAACAGAATTTGACCCAGTGTGTCTGTATTTGATGTATCAAGACATCCTTTTTTCCCCCCTCATCAGATGAAAGCCTCTAAATACCAGTGAAATGTTAAAGCGCAGTGAAGATTCACTATCAATTCTCCAGGAATGCATCAAATGATTGTGTGTCATGTTTAGTTTTAAAAGAATTATATACTACACTATGACTCGATAGTGTATTACTGAGTCTCCTAAATTTAGTGAACTCTGGAACGGGGGTATTGGTTTTATTTTCAATTCAAAAGCTTCTTCATTGATTATGATAACAAGAATTCAGTTGGAAAATTTGTCCTTTAAAAAAAAAGGTTTATGATAAATTTAGGTCACCTAGATTTTACCCTCTTTTGTTTCACCTAAAGACAGCCCAACTATTATCTACATAAATTGAAAATACCCCAGAATGCACACATGGGATGATGAGGTAGGATTTCAGTAGGACATTATGCCATTTTAGTTTTGTTTCAATTGTATACATTGTATCAGTGCCAAGAGTGCATTTACTACATTGAAAAGTTAATAAATGAATCTAATAATTTGCATGTACGCTTCACTGAGACATTATTATTATTGCAGCAGGCAACAATATTTGAAAGCGATTAACAAACATTTCAAGGCAAAAGTGTCTCTTGAGCCCCTATTAAATCAACTGGACTCTGGTTTTAGAAAGGACAAAGTGAAGACAAATAACAGGTTACAAAGAAAATAGCTTCTCAGAGTCTTATACTGAGTGATTGCTGAACACCCACAATTCCACTCATTTCACTGAGAACTGCAGGTGCTCAGCACCTCTCAGGGTCAGTGTTTATAAAGGGGAACAATTGAGATGAACAATGAAAGCCCTAAATGTCAATGAAGGCCATATAATCATATCAAGAGTATAGTACGTTATACCCCCAACAGACAGAAATGAGAGCAAGAACACTGAACTCCGATTTAGCCACCAAGAACATAGCTGCGGAGAGGGATGGTAGAAAGCAATGTGCATAGGGTTCCTCATGTGTCTGAACAGAGTGGGCATGATCTTCGAAAACAGAGGCAAAGGCAAGGCCAAATTCCTTCTGTTATGTGTTGCATCCCAGAAACAACAGTATACTGTAGGAATAGCGAGTAAAGAATGGAGACTTAAAACTTCTCAAGGCAGCAATCAAGTGCTCGTTTTCTCCTCTCCATGTGGGAATGAAATCATCAGCCAGGCCATCCCAGTCACGTGGCCTCAGGGGACACTGTACT
Organism: Natator depressus; assembly: GCF_965152275.1. NCBI lineage: Eukaryota > Metazoa > Chordata > Testudines > Cheloniidae > Natator > Natator depressus. Next base: position 138,140,334 of record NC_134236.1, read on the forward strand.
TGTCAGTTGGGTCTGGATCCTGTTGACAAAGTCTTTTATTTGAACTTTGGCTTTCCAGATGCACCCTGACTGGTACTCAGCTTTGAACTAGTTGAGTCTGGGGCACTTTGTCCGTGATTGACTCTGCTCGTAATAGTTAGCAGGTCTCACATATCTGATACATGTTCCTTGGCTTTGATCTGTAATAATCAATATTAAACAATCTTTTCCTAGTGGTGTGGCACAGAGCAAGTCTGTTTCCCAGGGAGCAACATCAGGCTTTCATGCTGTGCTCTGAAATGAGATGTTCAGTAGGTGGTGGCAGCAGCTGATTTATAACTGGCAGAGCTTCCCTACATAGTGAAGTACTGCCACAATCTCTGCTTGTGTCAGATAACCATATTGTGGAGTTAGGGGTCATGGCTTACTGCTAACCCCTGTAACCTGTTTGATGATTCATTCCCTATGATGGAGAACACTTCCGTGATTCACACAGGCCACCCTTCTTCTACACTCTTATCTGTAGGCTAGCCTAAGTGGATAGCTGTTTCCTTACATTGCCTCTTTGCTTATTATAACAGGGATCTCGCAGAAGCAGAGCTGACTGCTATTGTTCTGTGCCATTTGCTGTGTGCTTGGTTCGCAGGAGCCAAAAATGCTGGAAGGCTCTGGCAGCTGAGAAAGGTGAGAACACTTGTCACTCAGACAGCAGGAGAACTTTGGCAGCTGTGCGGAGTGTCAGGTTGGGCTTCTTGTCACTGGCAGGGAACGCTAAAAGAGGGTTCCTGGCACAGGGCCCACACTCTGAGTTTAACACTAGATGGCAGAATGCTGTAAAAATATTTTTTGCCAATTCACAAGAACCAAGGGAAAAATTTGTCTTTACTATCCACAATTACTGCACATTTCTGTGAAAATCTCTCCTCTCCCACCATCATCCCCTCCACCAACCCTCTCCTTTCAGCCAGTGATGCATTTGGCCTCCAGTAAGCTGTAATTCCACCCTAACCCGAGACTATTGGCTGGAGGCAGATCATGGATTACAGGGTCATTCTACCAACCCAACAAGAAGAAAGTCATGGAAAGTGTGGGCCCCTTACTGAATGAGGGAGGCAACCTAGTGACAGAGGATGTGGAAAAAAGCTAATGTACTCAATGCTTTTTTTGCCTCTGTCTTCACGAACAAGGTCAGCTCCCAGACTACTGCACTGGGCAGCACAGCATGGGGAGGAGGTGACCAGCCCTCTGTAGAGAAAGAAGTGGTTTGGGACTATTTAGAAAAGCTGGACATGCACAAGTCCATGGGGCCGGATGCGTTGCATCCGAGAGTGCTAAAGGAGTTGGCCGATGTGATTGCAGAGCCATTGGCCTTTATCTTTGAAAACTCATGGTGATCGGGGGAAGTGATTCACCAGGTGATTCCGGATGACTGGAAAAAGGCTAATGTAGTGCCCATCTTTAAAAAAGGGAAGAAGGAGGATCCGGGGAATTACTATACCCCAGTCAGCCTCACCTCAGTCCCTGGAAAAATCATGGAGCAGGTCCTCAAGGAATCAATTCTGAAGCACTTAGAGGAGAGGAAAGTGGTCAGGAACAGTCAGCATGGATTCACCAAGGGCAAGTCATGCCTGACTAAACTAATTGCCTTCTATGACGAGATAACTGGTTCTGTGGATGAAGGGAAAGCGGTGGACGTGTTGTTCCTTGACTTTAGCAAAGCTTTTGACACTGTATCCCACAGTATTCTTGCCAGCAAGTTAAAGAAGTATGGGCTGGATGAATGGACTATAAGGTGGATAGAAAGCTGGCTAGATTGTCGGGCTCAACGGGTAGTGATCAATGGCTCCATGTCTAGCTGGCAGCCGGTATCAAGTGGAGTGCCCCAAGGGTCGGTCCTGGGGCCGGTTTTGTTCAATATCTTCATTAACGATCTGGAGGATGGCGTGGATTGCACCCTCAGCAAGTTTGCAGATGACACTAAACTGGGAGGAGAGGTAGATATGCTGGAGGGTAGGGATAGGATACAGAGGGACCTAGACAAATTGGAGGATTGGGCCAAAAGAAGTCTGATGAGGTTCAACAAGGACAAGTGCAGAGTCCTGCACTTAGGACGGAAGAATCCAATGCACTGCTACAGACTAGGGGCCAAATGGCTCGGCAGCAGTTCTGCAGAGAAGGACCTAGGGGTTACAGTGGACGAGAAGCTGGATATGAGTCAACAGTGTGCCCTTGTTGCCAAGAAGGCCAATGGCATTTTGGGATTATAAGTAGGGGCATTGCCAGCAGATCGAGGGACGTGATCATCCCCCTCTATTCGACACTGGTGAGGCCTCATCTGGAGTACTGTGTCCAGTTTTGGGCCTCACACTACAAGAAGGATGTGGAAAAATTGGAAAGAGTCCAGTGGAGGGCAACAAAAATGATTAGGGGACTGGAACACATGAGTTATGAGGAGAGGCAGAGGGAACTGGGGATGTTTAGTCTACGGAAGAGAAGAACGAGGGGGGGATTTGATAGCTGCTTTCAACTACCTGAAAGGGGGGTCCAAAGAGGATGGCTCTAGACTGTTCTCAGTGGTAGCAGATGACAGAACAAGGAGTAATGGTCTCAAGTTGCAGTGGGGGAGATTTAGGTTGGATATTAGGAAAAAAATTTTCACTAGGAGGGTGGTGAAACACTGGAATGCGTTACCTAGGGAGGTGGTGGAATCTCCTTCCTTAGAAGTTTTTAAGGTCAGGCTTGACAAAGCCCTGGCTGGGATGATTTAATTGGGGATCAGTCCTGCTTTGAGCAGGCGGTTGGACTAGATGACCTCCTGAGGTCCCTTCCAACCCTGATATTCTATGATTCTATGAACATGCTTTGGGGACTTCCAAAGGAACGGAAGGACGGGGAGGGTACAGAATCAGGAAACTCCACTCTGTTCAGCACAGCACTCAGACATCACCACACTGTTTTTTCACCAGCATAAAATATATTTAAATAATGAAAACATGGTCTGTTGGGTTCAAGTAATCATGAAGGAGCTTGTGGCAAGCCACGTCCTTTGTCTTGTTGGGCTTAGCGTTTGCCCCTCTGGTGGTGGGGGCCTGGAGTGAATTAGTTCCACTCCAGAGATTTTGTTCCTCACTCGGGTTTTATTTTTAACTATTTTACAAGGTGGGCCTCAGGATAGGCACCAGGAGCACTCTTCAGCCAAACCAAATAAACAAATTACCATAACACAGGAAGGAAATGCCTTTCCCTGTCCCCTCTCTGGGGTGTTGCCTTGTTATGGTGGCTTTGGGGTGCCAGTCCTTCCCCAAACAGCTAGTTGGCTTGGTTGATTCCCCTGTAGGGAGGAGAGCAGCAGAAAATCTTTTCTCCCTGCTGCCACTAGCCTTGCTACAACTTGTCTGTCTTCCCACTCTCACCAGAAATGAGGGGAGGGTGTTTAAAGGTCACAGCAGCCCTTAATTGGATTCAGGTGTTCCCCCTAATTGACCTGAGGTAACCTCTTTTCAGCTCAGGAGGAAAAGTGCCTTTACCCTTCTAGGGGTGACATACCTGCCTTCCTCCACCGTCCTAGAGCTGTCCGGTCTGGCTTTGTCACAGTGCCAAACATTTCTCAAAAAAAAAAGAGAATCTTGCAAAAAATATTTTCTTCACTTTAAGGAAGTTCTGTGATAGCCAGGATTCTGATTTAAATGTGTTTATTTACATATTTATTTTACCTTTCCATAAAGCATAGTGAAGGGGTCACAAATAGCCAACAGATACGACACTAAGGTTTGACACCTACAGACAATGAAAGTTTTTACCGGAGACCTATCCTGGTGTCCACTTATATATCCTGAATATTTTTCCTGCCACTAGTTTTGCTCTCTTACGTGATGCATTTTACTCAATAATGTTGCTAACCAGTTTGTAGCTGAGTGTTAAACCGAACTGACTGACCATTGCACTTTCTTGCGCAACATATTGCAAGCTGATTGAAATGAAGTCTGTTTATTTCCTCATTTGGGCTCTCTACAGCCAAATCTTCAGCACTGCTCCATCTCTTTGTGCCACTCCTAAAAGGCTGTCTGTCTAAAAAAAAAAAAAAAACACCTCTATGACAGACTGAGATTTTATTCTTAGTTAATTCACATTTGATCATAAAAAATATAAGGGGAAAAATCCTGGCATCAGACAAGCACATGGGCACTAACATCAAAGGTAGTGCTACATGTTCAAACTATGGGAGTATTTTGCTCTAAAGAGTGAAAAATAAAACCTAATTGTCTCTTCTGAAAATTATATAACGTTTTGTCATTGTTTTCTACAATTCCTTTAAATGTTTAGGACCCAAGTTTGAAAGATGGACAGCAAAGCTAAGTGCATCCCATTGTATGTGGCTAAATTCCATGTGCTTCACCACAATTATATGCACAAATGGGGTATTTGCGTGCACATGTGGTGAGTTTGAGGTGTAAGTGGCCATGTGTGCAAATACCTGAGTAGCACATGCAGTTGTGGTGTTTGCATCTGGAAGATAGACATGCAGTTGTGCAGGCCAGAGACAACCCTTCTGTGACCCAATGATAAGCAGATGTAGAGCAAAGCAAGTAAATTAAATTAATACTTTATGGAACCTTCATGAACTGCTTTTCACCATTATGAGGTAGATAATTCAGAGAAGGGCAGAACTGGTTGAATTATTTATTGCAAATAATTAGGACCCTTGTGTTCTCCATGACACAATGAGACCAAATTCTGTGGTAGCAACTCCTAAGTTCTATAGCAACATTTGTAGGGATTCCCTCCAACACCTTTTCCACTCAGCTTACCCAGAACACCTCGTCCAGTTCTGGGTGAACACTTCATCCAGTTCTCTGGGATACAGAAACTCAGTTGACTGCAGCTCATCACTCAGGTTACTTTATCGGGCATGTAACAGCTCTATGCCCATGCTGGCCAGGCCCAGATGCACTGGGTTTAAGTATAGGGTGATATCACCAGTTCAAATCATATCACACGCACACTACACAGTTCATATACATTTTCCTAGCTACTTACATCTATACTGCTTGAATCTAATTGGTTTGGACATCTTATGGATCATGAAAGGACCAGTTGCTTATGTCCTGTCCTTGTCTACATTTCAAGCTTCTCAGCTGAAGGTGTTCCCACTTATCTCAACTAGCCCCAAAGCACCATCTCCAGCACACAGCTTGTCCCGCCCTTGTTTATAGTTTAATCTTGCACTCAATTCAAGCTATATGTGAGTTTTCTCATGCCCAGCAAGATCTAGGCCTATAACATTAATTTATTCTATAATAATATAAATACCCCACAGTTCCAGCACCATTCCCTACAGACACAGCTACAGTTTGTAGCTCAAAATACTCCTTCTAAAATGTGTTGATTATTTTACAGTGATTTTGGGGGAAGAAGGGCAGGGGAGGGGTTTCCTCTATGTTGTCCAGGCTGCTTGGTTCCAGTCCTTGGCTCCCACAATGTTGCCCCCCTGTAACCTGGCAGAGTCAGTCTTATTTTCCCCCATGTGTGCTATGGAAAGGGGAACTGATAGCCAGCTTCAGAGGGTTAGCTATGAGAATTCCCAGGCCCCCTCAGCTGCTGCACTGTTCTCCTGCCTTCCCTGGAAGCTGGTCTCCAGTTCTGACTCCTTGATCCCCTGCTGCCCGGCCTCATGAAACAGTGCAGGGAACACGCACTTACCCCAGTTAACTCTCCTTTGTGAGGAACTCAGGGGAACCAAAGGCAGCTGCAGGCAGCTCCCGGATCTCAAGGGAGACAAAAAGAAAAAATTTGGGGCACATGATTGTAGCAAAATGGCAAAATTTGTGACAGAAATGCTGAATTTTGCAACTTGGAAAATGACAATATTCTGTAGCCAGGGAATTACTGAGCCCATGGGACCCGATCTGTAAGGAGTGGAGCAGTTCATGCTCCTCTGAGCCATTGTTTAAGGCTGTCTGCAGACTCAGTTTATATTTTCAAGGTTCTGTCTGCAACCATAAGGGCTTGAAACATTCTTTTGAAACAAAAAAGCCTCAGATTCTGAAGCATGGGGTGAAAGTCCATAACAAATTATGTGGCTGGCAAGGCATGGAATACACAGTGGCCTGTGAATAATATTCATTATAATATTCATAATTATATTCATTATAAACCTGGGTCCTCTTACTTCCTGTTAACAAATTGTTCACAAACAGACTTATTTGTAAATAAGTTATTTCAACAATTTATGCAAACAAATTACAACGTATATACAGTCCTTGAGCTGCTCACAGATATACATGGATTACCAGTCACATGCTAAGTCATATGGCATGACTTCTGCTTCCCAATCAGATGACAAACTTCTTAAGCAAGAGAACAAATAGTAAAAAATAGATAATAATGAATAACAAGTACTTTTGCTCTCACAACTATTCCCCAAATGTGTGTTAACAAACCCCATTTGTGTGAATGTTTATGAGTAGTGAACAAGTGGCACGAGCATGTTGCAATCAAAGTGCCATTCAGAATTCAATTAATGTTCACAAATACTGTTTTGGAGCATCCAACCAAGTCTAATATTAGATAATGTTAGCATTCTGTGTCTCTGTTTCTGTGTTTGGGCATTAATCTCCCCATTTCTTTGGCTGCTAAGATCTTCAATAACAAAATACTTCTTAAAATGTCACACACAGATTTAAAGCAGTGATTACAGGGACTATACATAATCTTTTCTGACCCCTGTTGATTTATTTTCCCTACAGTATCTCCAACATTTTGAACCCTGGAACTGCACTGTTCTTTAGTTGTTAGGGGCCAAAAAAATCCCTCCAAAACACATAAAAATTAAAAAGCGGAATGACCTAATTAAATACCAAAAACTAGAAGCAAGGTCCTCAAAGTATGGTTCTGATGAACCGTTCCTATGGAACAGTAGATTTCCTTAACAGATCTACTATCTGTGTATGTTCAAAATAATGTTGTCATTCAAGTCAACAGATGTTAAGTTTAACTACTGCTTACTCCTGTTAGCGCTGTAGAAACAACACAGCTAAGAAAGAGTGAGATGGGTTTTCTTCTGCATCGTTAGAAATGTCAATTAAATTCCTTTATTTCTGGTGAAGATGCACAAACCAGAATAAAACCAAATAAACAAAGAAAAACAAAACAAAACAAAAAAAAACAAATAAAACAAAAATAAAATAGACAGTTTCACTTTTCACCTGTAAACTGAGGACATTAGATCTGCATCACTGAGAGACTATAGACATGGAATTTTTTACCATCACTTCTCAGGGTATAAAAACTGTACTTTACATTTTAGAAACAGATATGTAAACACCACACCATTTAATATGACAGTTTGAAACATGCTCTCACATTATTGTTTCTCCTAGGGACAGAGATCTACCTAATAGTGGTGCTGGGCCATAGTTGGAGAGTTATTACTTAAAATTTAATTTGTGGTGACTTAAATCCAGAGAGTTGATCTTCTACATTCAAACCTGAACACACTTTACTTTTTTTGCGGTGCCAATAATAGGGGAAAAGAAAAAGTGGAGCTTGGAGGGCTGCTTGGAGTAGTGATGAGGGGAGAAAATTGAAAGTGATCAGTGCTGCAGTAATGTATGGATGAGAGAAAGAGAAGGGTGCTTGGCACTATAGTAATTGATATAGCAAGATGGAGGAGGGTATTAGAGTGTCCAATGGCTGGTGAAAAAGAGAGCTCACTGCTGTAGGAAAATTGGATAAGAAATAGTGCAGAGAAATAAGAAGCCTAAAACTGTCAGGATGGATGGGGAGAGAGACAATAGAAAACAGTGAGTACTCAGCGTGGCATTTTCCCGCAGTTTTTCCTCCCCCTGTTATGTACTTGTGTTATATCACTGCTTATACTGCAGTTCTAGTGTTGGGGATAGGGAAACACAGGGGTGGCAGAAGTTACAGTGCTCAAAAGACCCCTGATACAATTTCCTAATTCAATGGCAGTTAGGGCCTTGCTTAGGCTTAGGGTGACCATACATCCCGTTTTGGCTGGGACAGTCCCTTTTTTGGCAAAAGTGGGCATTTGTCCCATTTTCTTGCCATCACTTGGCAAGAGCAAACAGGACAAATGCAACCTCTACTAGGGCACAGAGGAACATGGGGGGGGCGGGGGTGGGAGAGGCAAGCGGCGATGCCAGCCCTGAGAGGTGGGGTGGGAAACAGGGCTCTGGTGAACAGCAGTGCCAGCCACATGGAGGGGAGGGAGGGTTCGGGCGAGAAGTGACACCAGCTGCGGGGGGAGTGGGGTGGGAGGCAGGCAGGGTTTGGACAAGCAGCAATGCCAACCCCATGCATGGAGGGAGGAGAGGGGGCAGGGACGGGGCAGGGTATGGGCCAGCCCCATGTGCAAGGCAGGGGGGGCAGGGGTTGGGCGAGTGGCTTGGGCCAGACCCACATGATGTCTCATTTTGTCTTTGGAAAATATGGTCACCCTACTTAGTCTAATCATTTGACTCATCTCTGGTTAATCCTTACTTGGCTATTTAGACACCTGCCTCATAAAAGCTAGCCACCTCAGAACAACCATTAAAATGATCAAGTTAAACCAGACAACTGGAGACAAGCTTGGTCCAAGCATCCAAAAATCCCAATGCCAAAATCCTGGACTGTATGGAAATTCAGCGGCATTCCATGACCTGCTGTTGTATTGTGAAGTGATATTTCATGTAAGATACTTTTTAAAAACCCAGTGATGTGCTTTTGGAGATGGGTAACTGTTGAATGAGCAGGTCCATTGCCTTCAGCACAGAAATGTTATTCTATAACGAGCTGCAGACTGGTACAAAAGAGAAACCGTCTCCAGTTCTAAAAGAGGTTCAGTATTTCTAAAACAGGTTAATATTTGCTACAAGTAATGAGAATTGTCTCACTCTGAGATTCAGAATTTCCAAGCTGGTTAGAATTCAGGCACAATCTCCTGCTGATGTCCATTATCATTCCCTTAAAAAAAACCTGAGGGGAATGCCTAAAATTCAGGAGTATGAAAATTTTATTTTATCTGATGCCGAAATTAACAAGCAATTTTGGCTTCAAAATAGAGAAAGATGTGGAGTCAGCGGCCATTCTACTCTATTGCAACTGGGTTAGAGCTACTCTCAACCAGCCTGCGTAACAGGCACACTAATTAGTGTAGTCTGAATGAACTGAGCCAATTGACTCTCAGCAGAGTTTTGTTCACACCAAATATCTAGCACACACCTGGCATCATGTATCAGAGCTGGCAAGTTTAATTTAGAAGAAATCCATAACAGTATACATTACCCTGCCACTAAGGGCCTGTACCCAAACACCTGCATTTCCTGCTGATTTCAAATGGGATTTGCAGATGCTGAGCACCACTCAGAATCAAGCCCCAATGACTGTATTATCCCATCAGACCAAAATAGGTCTCCCAAAAGTCAACAAATAACCATACACTAGCAGGGCTATAGAAAAGATTTCAAATCCTCCTCTCCTTCCCAGTTGGGTCTGATATTGTGGATTTGGCTCAGGTAAGATTTTCAGTCATCCATCTGGAAGCCAGCAGGGACTATTTCAATCATCTAATCTGATTTGCCGCAGAAAACAGGCCAAATAACTCACCCAGTGGTTCCTAAATCTAATCCAACAACCAGTATTGAACTAGAGCATATTATTTAGAGATATCTAATATTGATTTAAGGACTCAAAGTGATGGAGAATGCATCATGCCCATTCGTAATCAGTTCCAATGGCTAATTACCCTCATGGTTAAACATTTGAATCCTATTTCAGGTTTGCCCTTCTCCTGCACATGTTTATATTCATTCAATAGCTATCTGCATTCCTGATACAAGAATCTGTGTTTCAACTGGTGAGCTCAAACATTGCTCTTTAGTTTCACTTGTCAACATAAATATCCTCTTATCAATATAAACAGACTTTGTGTCTCATTGATGCATCTGGTTACACAACAGAGTTAAAACCAAATGACTCATCATGATATGGACTGGACAATCTCATTAAATAGGCCCACACTAACCACATCTCCAAACAGGCTAACAAACCCAAATCCCTGGCACAAGAGTTTTGGTACCAGAAAATACAAAAGTCTCTATTAAAACAAAGTGTGAGTGACAATAACTCCTCAGGACATATCCTGTGTCTCAAACAGAGCAACTGCAATCAGATGTCATAAGCGTTGCCCAAGGAACAACCTTCAGGGCATGTCTACACAGCCATCCAGTCTGGACTACAGGGTGTAAGCTGCAATGCACATTAGTGTACTACACTGTGCTGTCACAGACCCACATAGACCCTGTGATGCTAACTAAAAGGTACCTAGTTAAACAGGATTACGTTAATGTGAACAAGGTACCTTTAAGTTTGTGCTTGCAGGGTCTACATGGCACAGTTATAGCTCAGAACCCCTGTGTGTATTTCAACTTATATCCCCATAGTCCAAAGTGTGGGGTCCTGTGGAGAAGCCATTAGACTCTACATATGTCACCAGAGAGCAATGACTCAATGACACACTTATCAGACCTCCCCAAATGCATCAAGAATCCTAATGTTGCTTGTGGCATTCATCATGACATAGTGCTCCCGCATCCATGGTGTTTGATAATGTGTGAAGCACTTTTGGCTCCAGTAACAATGAAGTTCTTTTCATTTGTTTCTGGCTGTCCTGTTGCAGAGGGGAGTCAGAACATTTCTGGTGCTGGTGTGAGGATCATGAATCCTTTTCCCAATAGTTGAAAGTGATACTGAAGGACATCTTTTAAACACTACTAGCCTAACTTCATTGAGTCTTGAGGCACATATTCATCAGGGAGTGCTACGATCACCCTTATGATCTTGATGGCTAGGTGCTTTCTCTGTGACTTTAAAAGTGATAGATCAGTATCTGTGTAAAACATTGCCACCTCTTTGCACTTACCATGCAAAGATCTCAAATAATTTTACAATGGTAAGTAAATGTTAAAAAAATCTCAATTTTAAAGATGGGAAACTGAGGCCCTGAGAGATTAAGTAATATTATTTATATTTCAGTAGTGCCTAGAATCCCTTACCATGATAGGGCCACATTGTGCTAGGTAACTTGAACAAGGTCACACAGTGAGTCAATGGCAGAGATCACAGGTTGGATTTAACTGTCCCAAGAACACTTGGAATGAACACCAGACTACATCCCATGAGCGACTTGTAAGGTAACATGTAAAATACAAGAAAGAGAACAGTCATCTCAAGCAACCAACATTGCCCTAAATTATATCTAGATAGAGGGCTCTCCTCCCTTATTGATGTACTGAATAAACTTGCACCTGTAACAATTCTGCACCAAATATGCATGTACCTACCACAGGTATGTACTGAAATGTCTGCACCAGATATTGATGGTTTTGAGTATATCAGAATGTTCCATGAATAAATCCATGGTATGACAATAATTACATGGTACGCCCACATCTTGAACACAGCATACAGATGTAGTTGCCTCATCTCAAAAATGATATATTTGAATTGGAAAAGGTTCAGAAAAGGGCAACAAAAATTATTAGGGGTGTGGAATGGCTGCCTTACGAGGAGAGATTAATAAAACTGGGACTTTTCAGCTTGGAAAACAGATGACTATGGGGCGATGTGATAGAGGTCTATAAAATCATGACTGGTGTGGAGAAAGTAAATAAGGAAGTGTTATTTACTTCTTCTCATAACACAAGAACTAGGGGTCACCAATTAAATTAATAGGCAGCAGGTCTAAAACAAAGAAAAGGAAGTATTTTTTCACACAATGCTCAGTCAACCTGTGGAACAACTTGCCAGAGGATGTTGTGAAGGCCAAGACTGTAACAGGGTTAAAAATTCATGGAGGATAGGTCCATCTATGGCTATTAGCCAGGATGGGCAGGGATGGTATCCCTAGCCTCGGTTTGCCAGAAACAGGGAATGGGTGACAGGGAATGGATCACTTGATGATTACCTGTTCTGTTCATTCCCTCTGAGGCACCTGGCATTGGACATTGTTGGAAGACAGGATATTGGGCTAGAGGGACCTTTGGTCTGACCCAGTATGGCCATTCTTATGTTCTTATTATGTTACTTTTGTACCGGATACCTGCATGTATGTACTTGTGTAGAATAATTCTATATTCAAGTACTTGTGCATATCCTATATTGCATGAAATAACTGTTTGTATCTGTATACCTACATGTGGTTTTACATGGATCTTTACCTATAATTAACCCTATTAATCTCTGTCTAAGAAAGAATCATAAATTTTGGGACCATATTTTGAAAATGAAAACCTGGGCACTTTTGTGGCAATTTTAGGATTGTGATGTAGTCATACAAAAATACACTTTAAAAACAAAAACGGTGCCAACATCACTACTACGAGGTTCTGATTTAGAAGCAATGTATGCATATTTCTTGGAATGGAGGATTTTTTCCAGTTACTTTTTTCTCCCAGGAAAACTCATTCAGAACTCTATGCTGGGCTTTTTTCCTTTTGTCTGTAACTGGATGTAGGTTTGTGGGACAGTTTCTGAAAACCCACAGCATGTGCATTTACTCAATACCAATTCTGGAATGGATTACATATTCTAACAAATCCACTATTTACAGTCAATAAGGGCCTGGTCCTGGGAATCCATTGCCCCTCAACACATACTTGCTCCCCTCTGGTCTCTGTGTAAGCAGTGAGTGTCTAGCTCCTCTCAGGGTCAAGTGCCAAGTTAGGGATGACAAATACAGTGGCAAACCTGCCTCCTCAAATAATACCCCTGTTCTGCAGTTCTGAATTGTTCTGCCAATAAACTGCCATGCTATTTAAACAAACAGCCTCGTTGCCATGGAAGCATCAAGAGCACAGATGGAGTCAAACAGCTATTCTTTGCACTCCTTTCTATTAGAAACAATCACTTAAAATTACAGGTGCCTGAGAATTATCAACATTGTTTATATTTCATTGGTTATATGTTTCCCTTACATCAATAGTGCTTCCCTCTTCAGCCTCCCAAGTGCAGTGTCTTGTCAAGGGTGATAATTTCTGCAAACCAACCATTACTTTGGGATTCTAATAACACTCCCTTGTACACTTTTAAAATCAGGAAACTCATTATAATTTGTATTTACTAATGAGTTTGAACAAATCAATTGCCAGAGTCATTATTATATGTGTGCACTCTTCAGTCATGAACAACAGCTTTTTATATCATTAATAATCTGCTCATTGATGTAGCTATTGTCACAGTTCTGCCCAACTGTATCTGTATTCCTCTTCCCCCCAGCAAAGGCACCCATTCCCAGGCTTCCATCTTCCCAGCTGTCTCTCTTGCACAGAGACACGTCCCTCTCTCCTTCCTGACTGAGGTTTTTCCAGGCTGCACAGTTCCTTGCCTACACTGTGAATTCCCTAGCAAGTCAGACTGTCTAAGCAGACCTGCTTTGCCTTCTCCTCTGCAGCTATAAAGAGTGTAATTGCCCACCGATATAAGTTACCACAGCTCTATCTAAGCAAGCACAGTAATTCTTAAGGTAGAAGCATTACAGAGAAAACATATTAAAAAGAACAAAAGAACCAATATGCATGCTAATAAGCTTACCGTAGACCACTGCAACTCCAGCAAGGGCTCAGGCCGATGAACAGTCCTTCAAACCGTGGAAAGAGATGTTCCCTGTAGTTACAAGTTCATACAGCTTTTGCTCCCCTCCCCTCAGGAATAGGTCAAGCCCCTCCAATTCTTCCAAGGAAGGATTGGGGTCTCCCTTGGACAGAAGATCCTGTCCATTTGCTGGATCAGAAAGTAGGTCCTGACTCAGTTTAAACTCAGGCTATTTATCCAAAAGTCCTTTCTTTGTCTGTTAGTATCTGGACAATCCAGTATGAAGCAGTATACACAAGCCTCTCCAAGGGGTGGTACCTGTCTGGAGGTGACCGCCCTGCACTTTTAATCAGGGTTGTTTTTTTTTTGCTGGTCTGGCCGAGTGAAGGGACCAGTGCTTTATGGCTGGAGGTGGGGGGAGATGAAAACTTCTGCAAAAGGGGCAGAGTGGTCACTGACTCATTCCCTGGGAATTCAGGGTTTGAAAAGGAGCTGCACAGGGCCAGGAGCCTTCCTTCTGACACTGACCAAGGCTGAGGTAGGAGGGCTCCAGTGTTCAGCTCTACTCGGCTCCACATGGAAGCAAAGCAGGGTGATGATCAGGGAGTGGGGGTGGGGAGCCCTTCCCCCCACTTCAGTCCCAGGATAAAGGCAGGAACTAGCAGCAAATCTAAGGGTATGTCTTCACTAGCAATGTGAAGCACAGCAGCGCTTTAACATGGCTTTGTAGTTGCGGCACCAGCGCTGGGAGAGACCGCTCCTAGTGCTGTAAAAAAACTACCCCCATGAGGGGAGTAGCGCTGGTGCACTGATGCTTTACAGTGCTGAAACTTGCAGCTCTCAGGGGGGTGATTCTTCTTGGCCCGGGAAAGGCTCCAGGGAATTACATTGTTTCATAACCCCTCTGGGGTTGACAATGGCATAGCACATGCCTTGTCTCATTTTTAGGTCCACAGATTTCTGGGGCTGGCACCAGGAGCCAGCCAGGAACCCAGGCAGATGCCACTAGAGCTATGGAACCGTGGGGTAGAATGGTTGTCAGTGTGGTGTGGAGATCATTTGCTCCAAGAACATGGCAGGGCTATGAGAGAAGTTTTAATGATTTCATGCAATTTCAGGATCAGGAAGGCCGGTCAGCAATATGGGCCATTACAGAGGAACAGGTGCTCCAGTACATGCTGTCATTGGAAAACCATCAATTGGCATCCTCCACAATCTCAAATCACCTTTCTGCCATTACATTCATCAGTAGACTAAATGGTTATCCTGATCCTTGCAGTGGTTTTTTAGTTTGAAGATTTTGGGGCTGGGTGGTCGAGTACCAGTGGCCCCAGGGTGGATTCCCACCATCCCATCAAAGTTTACAAACTTAGGGATCTTGTGCAGATCCTCGGCAACATATGTCATAAAGGACAGGAGGTGGCTGCATTCTTGACAACATTTGTTGGTGCTTTCAGGATCAGTGAGCCAGTACCTGGGTCCGGTAGGGACTCTATGGGAAGGGCTTTGCAACTGCAGGATATATAATGGCATGAGCATTCAGTGATATTACACTTGCAAAGGTCAAAGACAGATCAAGTTGGCTGGGGTGAATCTGTGATTCTCTGGCAAGGTGGTGAGCCTGGGGTCTGCCCAGTTTGGGTTTTGAAGGCCTACAGCATTATATGGCCAAAGGGGAAAGGCCCCCTTTTTATGCATGGTGACAGGAGTCCCCTCACAGCATATCAATTTATTACCGTGTTGAGATGGGGGCTGATGAGGTTGGGGCTGCCAGCCCATGAATTTGGTTCCCACTCATTCAGAATCGGGGTAGCAATGGCAGCAGCACAGCTAGGGATGGGAGCAGAGGCAATCAGGCATTGGCATTTGGATAGGTACCGAATGTATGTAAGACCTCAGGCGGTAAATCAGCATTAATTTGTCGTAATCTCATTACAGATACTGGACGACCAGCCATGCAGACAGTGGTGTGGCTCTGCGGGCACAGTATTATCTTTTGGGCCCATAGGCATGTGTCCAGGTTGCCCGAGGGTTTGGAACTGGGCTTTGGTGATGATGTGATATTCAGTTGGCATGCAAGGAGAGGCATGTTATGGGATCAACTAATACCAATGCTATATGTTGTGCTGGCCCATCAGCGGCCCCCAGATATAATTGTGGTGCATCTTGGGGAAAACGATTTGGGAATGCTTAAAGGGGTGGAACTAATGCTCAGGGCAAGGAGTGACTTGGTGCTGATCCTTTAATTTTTTCCACGAGTTAACATGATTTTATCAGACATGCTTCAGTGCAGGGTCTGGCCAGGGAGTCGTGAACCCCCACCTAGGGTGGACAAGGCAAGGAGGTATGTGAACAGGGAGGTGACCAAAATCCTTGGGACCATAGGACGGACAGTAATTTCACATCCTGGCATAGTATATGGGGCAGCAGAGTTGTTTCAGGAGCATTGGGTTCAGCTGTCCAACTCATGTGCTGTCATGTTTTTAACTGATATAGAAGATGGCATTAGGAGATGTCTGGGAACCCGACTGGGTGTGGGAAGGAGGCAGCCAAACTAATTGCTGGCACCTCCTTGTGGAGGATGACCAGCGCAGGTACTCCATAGGAAAGGTATACAGTGACTGGATAAATGGCTTGGAAAAGGACTTAAAAAGAGGTGTTCATTAAAGGAACGAATGGGGGGCGGTTGGGGACTCCTATGATTGGTACTGCAGGGAGCCAAGCCCCCACTCTTATAGCCAACCTTAACCCTCCTATGAGGCAGGGGTGGATGGTAAGGTCCCAGCAATGGATTTGCTGGAGATACTGGGAAGGAAAAATAGGAGGAGCTGGTGGAAGCCCCTCACCCCAGGTATGGTAAGGTCCCAACAATGGATTTGCCAGAGGGACATGGATGGGGGAGCTGGTAAAAAAAAGAGGGGGAGCTGGTAAAAGACCCCTGGGTAATTATGGAGTAAACATGGGGTTACCTGCACTGTACACTGTTATCTGCCAGACTGATTAAACCCATGTCAAATGTCTCATGTCCTTCTTTCGGCATAGCCAGACAATGTTACAACCTAAGTGAATTTGCCTGATCACTCCCCGCTGTTCTTAGTTCCTAGGAGGCTCTGATTGCCTTCCTCCTTGGAATTACATACAAACCCTGGCCCAGAATAATACAAAAGCTTAATTCAATAAGGTTTAACTTAATTCAATAAGGTTTGTCCAGAACATTGCAGAAAATTGCCATATCTGTCACAGCTTTTGTCCATGGTAATGATAAACCCTATTGTACAATATTTACATGCCAGACTGACTTAACCGTAGCTTTTATGGGTTTGCTTTTAATTTTTATTGCAAAGTGCAGGTTTTGGAGTTTAATGTGAAGTAGAAGTTTTAAATGTTTCTATAGTTATTTCTTTGCAATTCTTGTCTCACCAAAACCAATAATAATTAGTTAGCACAGCATTTTTAATCCGAGAGTCCAATGTGCTTCAGAAAGGTGGGTAAACTTTATCCTCATTTTACGAGAAGGGAAACAGAGTCACAGAAGGATTAAGTGTTTTGCAGCTGCAAAACTGAATGTGATGCTGGCTTCACAGTCTGATTCCTAACCCACTGCACAACCTGAATTACTATCAATAAATACAGCTGAAAGTGCAATTCAGTAGCATGATTTTCATTAATGCTACATTCCACAGATAAACAGGCATCAGTAAGAAAATAAATTGGCTTGTAATTTTTATACATCACATTTTAAAAATCTATTACCCACAAGCATCTTTTTGTTCTTTTGGATCCAATCAGAATTTTCTGGTTCAAACTCAGAGCAACTAATGAAAAGTTGTCTGACAGATGTTTCTGTGATCACTTTATTGAGGAAGTGATAAGACATCCTCTTGCTAAGGAAAGAGGTGGAGTCAAGCCACAAAATTCTGATCTGGATCTATGTCTTTAATAGCCTAAGCTTTGCAGCATCTTGGCTCAGCCCATTACAAGGATAAGCCCATTGGCTCAGCCCATTATAAAGAAAGAAACCATTTGCAAGAGTAGGCCCAGATCCTGCAAGTATGTATGTAAGTGCTTACAAGACTACTGTCTTCATATCCAGGTCTTATTTCAGATTTAAAATTTCCACAAAGTTCAGAGGTGTGTGGATCTGGGGTTTTAGTTTCAGTAGGTGTCTGCTTTAAGTGTCCTTTGTCCATTGATAGACCACAACTCTGTAAATTCTTCCTTAGTCAACTAATAAATAAACACTGGAATTTTCCTTCCAAATGTAAAGATATTTTTTGTTGATCCAACCAAATTATTAAGTGATTTATTTCCTGGTCTAACTCATGCCAGTTACTACACCAATGAAAAACAGTGAAAATTTTGAGTTTGTTGCTGCATTGGTGTGATACAGGGTTGTTTAAGATCAGCACTGAGCCATTGGTGGGGCTGCCGAGCTAACGTTACTCATCGTGAGGTCACCTGAGGGAAGCAAATGTTGCCGTATATTGTCGTCCAGCAAAAACATTAAGCAGAGTAAATATCATGAGGTATCAAGGTGATAGCTGAGAAATACTTTTTTCCTAGAACTCTGGAACATACGTCTGCTTCAGTACCTGGTCCTCATGGAGGCCCACATTCTTAGTTTCTTCCAAGGTCTTGACTACAATAGAAAGTATTTTCTAGTGTAGTTATTCCAGCAAGCCCACCTTGTGGTGATACAGCAGGGGTTCTCAAACTGGGGGTCGGGACCCCTCAGGGGGTCGTGAGGTTATTACAGGGGGGGTAGCGAGCTGTCAGCCTCCACCCCAAACCCCACTTTGCCTCCAGCATTTATAATGGTGTTAATTTATAAGGGGAGGAGTCGCACTCAGAAGCTTGCTGTGTGAAAGGGCTCACCAGTACAAAAGTTTGAGAACCACTGTGATACAGCAAGTTCTCCAAAAAAACCGTAAAGAATCACACCTCTAACTGACATTAATGTACAGGCATAGATGTAGCCAAAGTGTAGTTCTTAAGCTCTGCTAAGCAGCCACTAGTTTCTGGTTGGAATTAAGAATAATTAAAAAATTTAAAAAATGTGGCTTCATTGGGATTTACCTATATCCAGTATGAGGAGAATCAGTGTCAAAGTAATAAGGGTTGTAAATCACAGAAGATTTTGGCCCTAACAGAGCTTTGGTTCTCTGAACTCCTTTCAGAAGCTCTCAGCATCAGTCCCTTTACTTCTGCTGGACACAGGGACTTAGAGTTTTCCCAAGAAAGAGGGGTAAAATGTATTTTCATGACAAAACAATATGTTAAGAAAAGTTACTGTAACAAATTCTTATCTATGATCAGCAAAACCTGCAGCTATTTTCTTGGGAACATGCTGAGCTGGAAGTCCCTATTCAGTATTTGGAAAGGAGAGGAAACTCTGATTCAAACCATAGACTAACAGCAAATCAGACTGGACATCCCCTATAATCTCCCATCTCATGATAAGACAGCAATTTTTAAAATGCTCTTGCCCATCAGCATACAACTTTTAGCCCCACCTCTGCTGCAAATGCCTCTGAAAATAAGCTTTTCATATCTCCTGGTTTAAGAGACCTGACAGATACAGTGACTGTTTTCCACATAGATTACTTTTAAATATGACTTATTAAGTCACTTTTAAGTCTCCTATTACAATTTTGCAAAATTCCCTCAGATTTCCATTATTATATTTTCTCCCATTTCTCCAGATGGGAATACCAACTGGGTTGTAAGGTAATCATAAAGAAAAAAAAAGTATTTCTGGAGGAAAATGACTACCTATAAATGAGATGTATTTATATATTTTTAGATGCTTGAACCTGGAAAGATTTTAGTTCTTATAATGAAAGGATCAATATTAATACACGCACTGCTTAAAAACCTGAATTTGAGGGCTGCATCATCTCTCAATGCTAAAGATACTGGAAACAGTTTTGCATTTAATAAAAGCAGCATCCAGCTACCATTAATCACAGCCAAGTAAGACTTGTCACATGGACATGCTGAGCCTCAGGATTGTAATGTGGGCACTAAGCTAATTTCAATAAAATAAAAAGAATCATGTGAAGTTTTAAATACCATTTAATGCACCTCCCTGTCTTTATTTACTGTTCAATCCCTATATTCAGGCCAAGACAAACCAAAAAGGCAATATGAGCTGGAAGTTTGAAAAGATTGAAGTATCCGCATTATTATTTGAAATGGTAGTGGCTACAATGCTCTTAGATTCTCTCATAGGTCATCAAGTATTCTTCTCAGTACCCTGTAGCAGCCAATGTGCCCCAGTCGTAAGAATCCAGTTGATAAAGCTATTCTCGTCTATACAACAAAAATATGGAGCATGCAGAAAGCAACATGAGGAGGAACCCAGCATTGAAAAGTATTAACTCTGGAGAAATCATGAACATTTGAATCCCAACTGGAGATTTTCTAAGGAGGTGATCAAATAACTTGCATGGAAGGGAAAATGACTCCATCACCTTAAGGACAGCTGTTCTGTTGGGAATAGACAGTTTCTCCAGAATATTCACCAACCACCATCTTCAAAAAGTCCTGGTTTGAAAAGTGGTAATGTAAAAAATGCCACATCTTACTCAGACTAGCTCCATCTGCATATTACTCTGACTACTCGTGCAGAGCCAGCGCAGCTAAGCAGGCTGGATTCCATTATTTCCAGTGCATCGACAACATCGTTTACTATGATCCAACCAGTCATACCTATACACAGAAGGCCGCAGTTGTAATACAGGGCCTAACCTAAAAACAATGAGATTGCACAGATGTTATCAAGGACATAATTAGGCCTGCGGAATCTGGTGATGATACAGAGGGTCTTCACCTGCAGGTGTAGTGAGGGGGAGGGGAAGAGAGGAACTGCCATATCATTATGGACATGGCATTCAGCAGAAACCAAGACATCAACGACCTGGGGGATGGACCATTGGCTTTTTTCCCACATGGTCATTTTATCCCAGGAAAGGGTAATCTGGCAACAAGAATAGACGGATACAGGAATTTCCATTCACATATAATGCAACCCTACACTACTCTCAAGGGATCACCTAAACTGAATGAGGTGTCAGGCCTTTGTCTCTCTTCTGAGACTGTCAATTCTTGTGGGGATTTCATTGTATTTTTTGTTTATTTTTAACAGGGAAGCGTCTCCCCTAGTAATGTCAGTGAGCCCATCAACTCTTCTCACACACAGCACTGAACAGTCATCAGGTGGTAACAACTTTTGATCATTACTCAGATGGGTGAGATCAGAACTAATGACAGATTAAACACTTTTTCTTGTTACTAATCCCCTGAGTCACCCAGTTCCCAGTGTTCAGCTCTTTACTCTCTGCAGCTTGCCCCTAGACAGCTGTACGAAAGCTCCAGGTAGCCCCTGTGATTCATGCTTTGATTCACTCACCCAGCATTTGCAGAAGAGGAGAGGCAATATGACAGTATTTTCTTCTCAGCCTCTCAGTGCAACCCGTCAGCCTACTGAGATTGCCAGCTCTCTGGGATAGAGACTGCAGCGAGTGCAATGCTGAGCACACTACCAGTGCTTTAAATAAAGCACTGTGTAAAGATGTGGGCAGTCCCCATATGCCCCCTTGTGGGCTAGTTCAGCACTGCAGATGTGGCCCACCTTAATTTCCCCAAGTGGAGCAGCTATTTAATTTAATATTTAACAGCCCATGGGCAAGGAGAAGTTGGCATATATAAACAAAATGCCATGTTCCTTTTAAAAAAAATAAGGTTTCAGGTCAGGAATCATTACAATGAACAATTCATCAGGAGCCTGGATCAGGGCTCCCAAACTTACAGTCCACACCCAAGTTCCTGAGTCAAGTTAGGCTTGTCTCCCAGCGCCTGGACGTGCAACTGCCCAGCTTCTGCTCCCTTCTCTGTGTGGCACCACTTCCTGTTCCTCTTTACATGGATCAGCAACAGGGCAGGGACCGCATCTCCTTTATTATCCCCAGGTGGCAGGCTCCAGTCTGTCCTTTAAAGGAGTAGTATGGTTTTCCTCCCAAAACACTCTTTCACACACTACTTGATAATATTATTAATGTATTCACTACTAAAAGACTACAACAGTTTGAGGTCTTTAAGGCTATCAGGTAACAGGAAAATGATCAAGTTCTGGGATCAGTAGGAAAATTTCCTGACTCCAAGGAATGGAGTTAGGAATAGATGCTCTTTTAAGAGAAGAAATATTCAAACTCCAAATGAAAAGGCACAGTGTGCAGTTATTATTCCAGGTTACAGTTCATATCTGGAGATATTTTGGAGGAGTCAATTAAGAGAAGGTGTTGCTTAATAAGAGTGGTCTCTTGTACAAGTTTTACTCTACACTATATGTACATAAAAGCTGTAAGTATACATACCTCCCCCAACTACCACATATATAAAGTTTTATATTACATATAAATAACAAGCTACATTCAAAGAACATTAGGGTTGCAAAGTCAAGCACTCAAAGTTAGGAAATTCCAGAGTTAAGGTTGAATGTGCAACTTTAATTCAGTCCCCTTGTGCATATGCATTATGATATAGTCATTCATTACATGATCACATACTATTATTCCAAAAATTGAAACAATTGCGAGTAGATAGGATGATGAAGTTTTGGTAAATTCTTCAACAATGTAACCAAAACTGTGTAGTAACACAAATGAGACTGTATATACATTGTATTTTCTGGATAAGGAAAAGAGGAGCGGCGTCCTCTCACTTTTCCTTAGACTCTACAGGAGCCATTTCTAATGACTACCTGTGCTCTTCATCCTCTCCTATCATCAATGCCTCAAATTGTGACAACTCTCACTTCTGGATATCATTGATTCCCAAGACAACCAATGAGGTTTCTACAAAAAACATACCTCCTATGTTGGGGCTAACTGCACCATCTGTCTGCCTCTCTTGCAGCTTTTGCTGACTTGACAGCAAAGCACATGCCATGGATACCAAATGATAAGCCCTGCCTGGTGATCAAAATGTGCTACTGTTAGATTAGCATAAACATGTTTCCACTTGATTATCACATACTCATGTCTTGTTTCACCTGCATTGTTTAGAATAAACTCACATTTTTGTGGCCAGCGAAAGGAAAGGATGCAACCCAAAGCAAAATCTACTCATCACACATTTGAGGTCCCAACACAGAGTACCATAGAGCTTTCAGGCTCGACTTTTTCCAAACCCATGCTTTTGTTCAGTCCACACTGCTCTGGACTGTGTGGAAATAGTCACCTGCAAACCTCATTGTATCTTCAAATGAAACTAATTGTTCTTGACATCTCAGTGCTTAGTTTGTACACAGTGTTTGGATATGACGGGAAAACCCCATTCAGTCCACTAAGACAAGGTCCTGTTTTTTTAAGGGGTTGCATTGAGATGTCTTGGCCAACACCACCACTGAATTTAAAAACAGAATGAAGAGAAGGCTTCTTCTACCCATGATTTATTTTAAAAGAGGAACGTCTAACATTGTCATAAATATAAAGGGAAGGGTAAACCCCTTTAAAATCCCTCCTGGCCAGAGGAAATCTCCTCTCACCTGTAAAGGGTTAAGAAGCTAAAGGTAACCTTGCTGGCACCTGACCAAAATGACCAATGAGGAGACAAGATACTTTCAAAAGCTGGGACAAGGGAGAGAAACAAAGGGTATGTGTGTCTGTCTATATTTTGTCTTTGCCGGGGATAGACCAGAAATGAAGCCTTAGAACTTTTAGTAAGTAATCTAGCTAGGTACGTGTTAGATTATGATTTCTTTAAATGGCTGAGAAAAGAATTGTGCTGAATAGAATAACTATTTCTGTCTGTGTATCTTTTTTGTAACTTAAGGTTTTTGCCTAGAGGGGTTCTCTATGTTTTGAATCTAATTACCCTGTAAGGTATCTACCATCCTGACTTTACAGGGGGGATTTTTTTTATTTCTATTTACTTCTATTTCTATTAAAAGTCTTTTTGTAAGAAAACTGAATGCTTTTTCATTGTTCTCAGATCCAAGGGTTTGGGTCTGTGGTCACCTATGCAAATTGGTGAGGCTTTTTATCCAACATTTCCCTGGAAAGGGGGGGTACAAGTGTTGGGAGGATTGTTCATTGTTCTTAAGATCCAAGGGTCTGGGTCTGTAGTCACCTAGGCAAATTGGTGAGGCTTTTTACCAAACCTTGTCCAGGAAGTGGGGTGCAAGGTTTTGGGAAGTATTTTGGGGGGAAAGACGTGTCCAAACAGCTCTTCCCCAGTAACCAGTATTTGTTTGGTGGTGGTCGCGGCCAATCCAAGGACAAAAGGGTGGAATATTTTGTACCTTGGGGAAGTTTTGACCTAAGCTGGTAAAGATAAGCTTAGGAGGTTTTTCATGCAGGTCCCCACATCTGTACCCTAGAGTTCAGAGTGGGGGAGGAACCTTGACAAACATCTTTAAAAAATGATATCAGAAGTGATTCACCAATATGTGGAGCCCATTTTTAGGGAAGGAGCAGTTTGATTTTAGAAAAGCAAAAGGGACAACAGGTGGTATTTTCATCACAAGACAGTTGGTGGAAAAGCAGCTGAGAGAAATGTCAAGTTACCTAGGCAACTGCTGGTGCCTCTGCCTCTGCCTCTGCTACAATTCTATGGCGTAGCAGAGGACCTTGTCCAGATGGTGTTGTGTGACAATTCCATGACAAAAAAGTGTGGATGCCCTTCAGTGTAACAGAGAGTTTTGAGGTGAAGGTTGGGTTCTACCAGACATCAGCACTTAGTCCATTACTATTCATAATAGTGATGGACATCAGAAGTAAGCAAATCCAAATGGGAGGTAGTACCAAGTTGATCTATGCAGATGATATTGCTCTAATGGCTGACAGTGAGGAAGATTTAGCCCAGGTGATTGATGCCTGGAACAGGGAATTAAAACTATGGCCCCAAAATGAATAAAGAAAAGACTGCATTCATATGTATGACTCATACAGAACCAAGCCAGATAATATCGACATAGAGGGCAAGTGCCTAAGTATTATGGGGGCTGGTTTGCAGCAAATGTAGATATTGACAGAGAACTGCAAACAAGGTTGCTGAGCATGGGGAACTCTGCACAAGATAAGTGGAGTGATTTATGATAAATGGATGCTCCGACTATTTAAGGGACAGCTGTATAAAACTATGGTAAGACCAGCTCTTCTGTACTGATCAGAGACGTGAGTGAGACAAGAGAGAGGGGTACTTGAGAAGACCTGAAGCCATTGAAATGAGATGTTTAAGGGCTGTGAGAGGTGTGACATTGCTGGGCCACTTGTGGAGTGAGAGCAAGGTCTGTGTTATCAGAAGAAGCTGCAAGAGATGAGGCTGAGATGGTACAGGCACATACCAATGATGGATGACAGGAAGGATTTGAGACTAGAGTTTGTGGGTGGGGAACAAGAGGAGGCCAAGAAAACAGTGCTTAGACTGTGCATGGGAGAATTGAGTGAAAATGGAACAAGCATTGGATAGGCACGCTGGAACAGACTGATCTGGCAACCCAGCCCCGGGTAGATGGGAAAAGGGGAAGATTATCAAAAGTGACATTTTGCTTACTGTACATCCCAGATTAAGATTCACTTCCAAATGGAACTGAAAAGGAACTGCAACTGGACATACCCACCTGAGTTCCTATGGTTCACGTTGGGTCTCAAAGATTCCTAGATCAATGTTGATTCAATTATTATTTATTTGTATTGCAGTAGGACCTATGAGCCACAGTCATGGAACAGCAGCACCTTTTTGTACTAGACACTGTACAAACACAGATTCAACTCTATGCGCAGCATAGCATGTGCATGTTACTATTTACCTCCATTTTTATGATTTATCACACTCACCACCAATGGTATCTGAGCACTATATATTTTAGATCTCCATAAATGTATACGGTGGTTTACCATAAAGGCTGCATGGCACCACCACATCCTGTCTTAAACAAATATGCCATGTTATGATGATCTATGAAGCCTTCAATATGAATATTGCCAAAAGAAAACCAATTACTGCGTTGCATCACCTGCAAAGTATGAATGCTTCTTTTTGCCCAAATCCAGATCTGAACAGCTAGACTATTCCATTAGCTTGCTGTGTGCCTTTGGTTAAAACAAAAATGATCTCAGTGCTCTTCACAATCTCTATGATTCATATGTCATATTTCCTACATTTATTTCAAACAAATTTTTATTCATTCACAGCCCTAGAGATGAACCCTGTGTTATGCAAATCACTCATCTCCTATCAATTTCTGATATTCCAATCAACATTAGTTGAAAATACACTTAGAATTTTTGGTGTGATGAGAGCTTTGTTGATTGTGGAAATGATTAAGAGGCAGCTAGATTGGCAGCTTCATTCTCACAATGCATATTAAATCTAAGGAGACAATAATACCAAGCCCCCTCTTTTTTCCTTATCCCTTGCAAGACTTTCTTTCATCAAAACGTTAAGGCAAAAAAGACATAGCAACCACTCAAATCTATATGTTTTGCTGCATTATGTACCTACACAAATTAATGCTACAAATGAAAACAGATTAATAAGATTATTTTCACTTCACCTTAAGAGTATAGCAGAACCACAGCAGGCTGTATATCACAGCACACCAGCTACCAGTCATTATTTTAGATTTGTGCCTTCTGAAAATTCAAGCCCTGTGATTTTGAGCTTCACTGCTAAGCACAAAAGCTTATCTGGACTCTTAGAAATGGCTAAATTGAATTTTAGAATTGAAGATCAAGCACTCAAAGCTTGAAAAGGGGCTTTGGGGATTCATCCTCAGTCACCATCTTGGATACTTATGTACAGAACTACAACAGCATGCTTGGAGCTATTGAAACTATAAACATGATTGAATCTCTGCCACAAAGAGCTTACAATTCAACTGCAATGTAGAGATTTCAGTTGAGACACAAACAATGCATTGGCAGAGAGTGCAATTTCATGGCACTGAAGTTTGATTTTTTTCAATTATTATTTCAAGGTTATCACTGAGGGGCTTTATAGAAGATATTTTTCAAGAGAGATTTATATGAAGCAAACTGCTGTGTATAAGACGCCAATTTCTGCAACTGCTTTTATAGTTAAGCATTAGCTATATAGTAGCATAGCATATTTGACATACATGTTTTTCCACTGGATTCATTCTACATCCAAAAGTTCCATTAAAAGGAGTTCATGAGAAGTGCAGGATTGAATCTGTAAGCTTCCTCTGATGGAGCAAAACTAAGATGGCAACGAGAACTTTGCAGATCCCAGGGGAACCTGTCAAAAGCGTATCTTAGTCTAACAACATGATAAAATAATTGTTAGCAGAGAGTACAGCACTAATCAAGGTATGTGTTACTCTTCTCTGAGCCCAGTAACATACTCGACAGAGGAACTTGTATGGAGATATGCCATATTATACTAGATGCCCTAAATTATCAGTCAAAGTACACAGGCCCTGTACAAAGTATACACAGCGTTGCACCATAATATGGGAAATGGTAGCAAATGTGTGATATCAATCATGTATTTTACAGCATAACCCTCAGATTTCCCAGAGGTCTGAGGGGTGGAACATATTAGCACATTAAAAACAATGGGAGCTGGACAATACACAAGTCAGCTAGAATGTCCTTCATTACAATGTGGACTCCCAATACCAACTGGACGCTGGCAAGCAGGCTAGCATCTTTCTCTGCACAAAGGCTTTGGGAAACTGTAAGTGCTTGGTGCAGGCCAACATGTGTCTCCTCACCACTTTTTGTCTTTGTGGAACCCAGAGTGCCATGAGGCATTAATGTATGACCACAGGAAGTTCATGCATTAGGAATGTGCTCTATATACACTTATATAAAAGGTTCTATTATCCCTTACCATATTTGTTGCTTTGACTGACTGCTTAGTTACTACAAACCAGGTGCTGCTGAGCAGTGTGCATCAGTGATGCAGATAGGCACTGTAAAGAAGGCTGGGTGTGTTAAGAGGGATACACAGAAAGATCATTTAAAGATGTATACACGTACACATTATATATATATATATGATTAACCTATCAGATAAACTGTTTCTGTTTTCTATATACTTTTTAAAATAAAATTACCTATATTAATTGAAATTAGGAATCTCTCATTGCTTTTCAATCCACTGTTCTACATATTATTGCTCCATTCCTGTCATCTTCCCCATTATTTTGACATTTCTTTGTGTAGACCCTGAATAGCAAACTGGAAGGGAAGAGGTCAAATAAGCCAGACACTCCTGTAATCCCCTCAAGAGATTTGGGGAAATTTCCATTAGCTGTTAGCAATGTAGGACCAGTGACATGATCTGGCAGTTCTACTTCCATCCAGCGGTGGGCAATGATCCATATATACATTCGCTAGCCGATTAGTTACAAAAATGAATACCGCCTTTTGTTGTGTCTAGATACAGAGATTTTTAAGAGTAAGTGTTGATGATTATGAAATTCTCAAGATTCGAATGAGTTACTACACGTAATACTTTTACAGCATGTTAGACACTATACAAACATGGTAAAAAGGCAAATCTCTGCCCCAAAGAGCCTATTTTACATGGTCTATCTGGTTGAAGGTCAACAAAAGGCCATGAGCAATACAGTATATGTCAAATTTACTACAAAGGCATTTGAAAGGAGCTGTCCACTTGTGAATGAAAACTGTGTAATGATGCACAACTTTAGGGGAAGCATTTTCTGAATAGTTTCTATATTTTAGCAGCAAATTACAATTTCAGATTTGGGTACAGCAAACAATAAATGTATTGGAAATCCAGAATGACACAAGGATTCTATCCTTTTTGTACTGCTCATTTTCACATTTAGTGCATTAAACACCTTCATTCTTAAAATCTGGTTGCTCCTGCTGCAGAATTTCCAGTTTGCTGCAGAATTCCGTAAAGCAGTTCCAGAGAAGCCAGGGGGACCTTGCTTCAGAACTTTGGCCCAATTTGCTGCAGAGCACATGGGGCAATCCATGTAATCACTGAAAAAGCAACATGAGTTTTTCTTTCAAACATGAGCAGGAGGAAAATTCTGAGGGTTTTTTTAAATCAGAAAAAAAACCACCATTGATTTCAAAGGCAATCTAGCAATTGAGAAGTGTGGACTTTGCCTGGAAGACAGATTTTACCCTATTCTCATGCTTCTGAGAAAGACATTATCATTCCTGAGCTGCTACTAGAGGCAGAAGCTCTCATCAGAAAATTACCTGGTTCTCAAGTAATGTGGAAAATAATCTTGAATAAGGGTCTTATCTGGCACGGAGAAATACATCTTAGGACAGGTGTATAAAATAAACATAAAAACTGCCATGTATTTGAATAAGGAGAAAGAAGACTGGAAATTATCTGTTAAAATAAAAAACAGCCTCTTCTTGCAGAGAGTAAAAAATATCTGTATCTTTTTATCCTCAAACCCAAAAAGCTATGTAAATTTAACAATATCAATATATGAAACTATAAAAACTACCATCAGCAACCTCACTGGACAATTGTTTAACCGCATACTAACATTTTAAGATAGGGAAAGAAAAATAACATTCAGTGGAAACTACAGGGGGATAATTAGATAGACAGAATAAACAGCAATTACCCGAGTTGGAAGCTGGCCAGGATCACTGCTCTTGCTAGATGTGCCATAGGATGTTTAATGACCACAAGCACCACTTACTGCAGCGCCTTGGCCTTACACCCAAGTATTAGTCTGACCCCACTTAGCGTGAGATATGACAGTATCACAGTACAATGCAGACAGTGGATTTTTTAGGCATGTGATTTTTACCGCTGTTTCTCACAAGGCTATCAAAATGCACCTCAATCATTTGGCTGATCAGCATAATGTGACCACTAATGGTTAGTGGGTAGCATGAGTAAAATGTTAGAGAAGGAAATGTCCTGAGGCAAACTTCCTGTAATTCTTTCAGCCTGGGTCCCAGTAGGAATTTGCCAAGTATGCTATTTTTAGAATGCTTTTATTCCTCTTCAGTGTTTGGATACAAGTATGCATAATTTGCCCGATCATTTCTCTCACACACTTTATAATGTATTAAATTGTTAACTGTAGTTGTTATTTGCATAATAAGAAGTACAGTTTCATCTTGATTCAGAAGAACACACATGTGTGTCTTCCCATTAATGTTAATAGAGGTTAGGTGCAGATGAGTCCCTATACACGGGCCAGCATTGCTGTTATATATTTCTGTTTTCAGAGGTTTATAATCAGCTGTTAAAAATTTGTGGACTGAATCTTGGCACACAAGGTTTTAGCCCGGGAGCAGATTTTTCCACAAAACTAGGACATAATGGGATTAAATACTTTGGAATCCATGGACCAAATTCAGCTGTGCTTTAACTCCACCGACTTCAATAAAGTTACACCACACATGCATTTGGCCCTTAAGTATATAATATCACACACACATACACACAGAGTGTAAATGCATATATAGTCTATATTTTCACATTCTTTGTTTTCAAATTATTTGAAAAAATCTGTTTTAAAACAGATCCTGTGAGATAATATAAAAAATTTGCACTTAAAAAAAAAAGACCAAAAAAAATGCAACAAAAACAATGGTTTTGTGCATAATTAAATAATGATTTGGTAGACCAACAGCTCTTGCCTGTCTTTATAAGTCAGTTGAAAAACCTTCCTCCATTACATTGTGACCATCATTCTGGACTGTATTCCAGAATTTGTCTTCTATTTTTACAGCTTCAATTCATACTGAAATTTACAAGATTATTTAAAGACTCCAAGAAAGCTGTGAAATCTTCTTTGTAGTGACAATTTTCAATTTCTTCTTTTAGCGAAGTGTCACTGACCAGTTTGAGAGGTTTGCAAGCTTCTTAGTATGTTGCTTTGCAAACACCTTTGTACTGTGAGAATGTGGGCAAGTGTTGCTGTGAAAACCTGATGCATGGATTTTAGAAAATCCAAAATGGTAATCAGGATTTTATGGCTAAATCCTAATTTTTTCATTCTGTGCATGTCAAAATATAGTTTTCTATCATCTTTCCTTTTGTGAACTAAACAGCCATACACCGTACTTTAAAATGTCAAATGAATGATAAGTTGTCTTATTCAATTATGACAATAATATAAAAATCATTTTAGGATAATTCTTCATTTCACATAAAGTCAAACTTCTTATACAGGGATATTCAGAGCAAGTATACTGTTTGGTATAAATGGAACTTTTTTACTTTAACCCACACATTCAGAATGAAGGTCCCCATGGTACCATTAACTCTGCCACTTGCTGTCCAATTGTAAATAGGACAACTAGAAAGAGAACCCATCATATTGTATGTCAATTTTACTGTGAAATCTGAATTTATTCCATTAAGTATATGAAATATTTAAATACTCTGCCCATTCCCAAAGTTAAAACATATTTATTAAATAAATATTTGCCTACTAAAATATGATGGTTCTTAGTTTTAATGGATTGTGTAAGAGAAGACTCTGGGCCCAATTCTCCCCAGCTTGTGCCTTGCAAAGTTATGCAACACCTGTGCAAAACAGCTCTAGAACTCCAACACAACTCTGAGTGAAGAATCCTGGCTTGAAAGTATTTTACATTCATTCACTGTTTTGTATCAAACTGTGGGATTCCTTCAAGGGGGACAGATCTGTTATAACATGTAGGATAGATGATTGCCTGCAGCAGCAAAATGTTCTCTGGCCATTTTTTGTCTGAGAGACTGTGGGCCTGGGACAAGATTACATTTGTCAAGGTTTGTTCATTAAATGAATACCCTAGAACTGGCTCTGTGATCTGTTAATGATACCAGAACACAATGACAGTACTTCATGATCTTGTCCAATAATTTCACAGCCCTCAGTAAGTCCAAATATTGTCTTGCAGCCAGCCGCATCTCAAATGACACCTATACGCTCATCATTTTAACATCTTCCCATTGGCCAGACCATTTCCAGATAGACAACTCCACACTCAGGTTTAGCTATAAAGCAACCCATTAATTTCCACATTTTTTGAAATTAATGAATTTTCTCCACTTTAATGCTGAATTAATAAATGGATACTTTTGTTGGGAGTAACAGTCAACATAGCCTGTACAACATTATACTTTAAGAAATCTGTGGCCACCTAGAGCTTCACAATTGGTAGATCATTATGGCAGAGCTGAGATACTCCTGCTCCATAAACATGAACTCTTAATCCATTCACTTAAGAATTACTATCAGCAGGAAAGGGCCTAGCACAAACTCAAGCAGTCCTGATGCCATTCAGTAGAGGGGAGTACTATACATGAAACTTTACTTTTAAGAAGAAAAAGAGTACTTGTGGCATCTTAGAGACTAACAAATTTATTTGAGCATAAGCTTTCGTGAGCTACAGCTCACTTCATCGGATGCATTCAGTGGAAAATACAGTGGGGAGATTTATATACTTAGAGAACATGAAACAATGGGAGTTACCGTACACACTGTAAGGAGAGTGATCACTTAAGATGAGCTATTACCAGCAGGAGAGTGTGTCGGGGGGGCCTTTTGTAGTGATAATCAAGGTGGGCCATTTCCAGTAGTTGACAAGAACATCTGAGGAACAGTGGGGGGTGGGGTTACCAACTTAATTATATTTTCATGTGTTTAGTCATTTGCATCCACAGAAATGAGGATACTTTGAATAGCGGGAAAAATATAATATGTTTGGGATGGAGGTTAATATTGGGTATTGA
This sequence comes from Natator depressus, assembly GCF_965152275.1. Taxonomy (NCBI): domain Eukaryota; kingdom Metazoa; phylum Chordata; order Testudines; family Cheloniidae; genus Natator; species Natator depressus. Next base: position 138,172,614 of record NC_134236.1, read on the forward strand.
AAGTTACTGGAATAATATGGGATAGAGAGGATTTGGAGGAGGAACAATAAACGCAGATTCTTATAGTTTTAAGACAAAAAATTAAGATGAACTTGTGTAAATGAACAAACCTCCTTCATAGGAGTTGCTGTTATTTCCACTGGAACCTGTGCTATTGACAAAAAGGTACCTTATTTTAATATAACTTTCACAAGTATGATTGACCATTTCTTTACAAGTAAAAAAAAATAATTTTGGAAATAATGTCTCCTATAAGTAAACTGTAGACATAGGTCTGGACCTACAGCAGTCAAAGAAAGACAGAGAAGGTAATTAAGATGAATCCATTCTTGGGAACCCCACACTCTACATGCTTATGGGAGAAAAAGGTCCACTTCTCAGAGGCCATTATTTGTATGCTATTTTTTCTCTTTTAAACCCTGAATGGTTTTTATCCATTCTTAGGAAATATCTTTGGCTGCACTCCTCCTTTTCACTGTTCAAAAGACATCCCAGAAGTTATATATTAAGGTATATAGAACATTTTGTGCTGCTCTACATGATGCAAATTTCTGCAAATATTTTATGTGATGGGTGCACCTTCTCCACTACAGAACCTATGCAGTTATTAGCCATTTTACAGTGTATCTGAAGTATAGGTTTGAACCAAGATCTACTTTAAAGGAATTCTACAGTCATTTGATAGCATGAATGAAAACAAAGAAAATGAAAAGGATTTTGCTAGTCGTTTTAAAAAAAATGGAGTGGATTTTTGCACTTAGGAAAGAGCGACGCTAACAACATTCATTAGGACCATCTACGAAGGGGGCAGATGCTGTGAAAGCTTTCATGGTACAGCTCAGTCCTAGCCTCAACATCTTTGTTTTTTCCAGAATTCACCTCTGTTGGACAGAAACTGATAAATGCAAATTGGTGTCAGTAATTTAGTGATAAATATCCACAAGGTACAAGTAGTTAATATATTTTAAAAAATGAAAATAATGATATTGACTACATATATGAACAAATAAGACAGATACATTTGCAGTTGTACCACTAGACTGAAACAAGGGACAGCAACCCTCATGCTTCTGATCATAAGTTGATTTTCTCTGGGAGCCAGTAAATAATTTTCATGTATGGTACTACAACACACACATGGCATTGTGGGATGGAAGGTTCACCTTCCTTTGATGCTGCTGATATGCCAGTTCTTATGTTAAGATACTGGACTACATAGAGAACCAAACTCAGTGCACCTGTAGCCTAAAAACAGATTTACAAATTAGTTTGAAATGAAAATGTGGTGCATTAAAAATATTGCCACCTACCTATAATTGCCTTTCCCTGCAGTAAATCTAGTATTGCCATTGCTTAATTTACTGGACTATCTAGAAAAGCCTTTGAGTAAATTCCTTGCAACGCATAGCAGAAACACACCCTTTTCCCAAGAAGTCCAGTTTTCAGTGGATTCATAATATAGTCAATTCTTTCCCAGATCAGATGACTATGTGGATTTCTTAGAATACTCAGGTTAAGTACATGACTGGTGTCCAAGAACCCCGTTGCACCACCGGTGCTTTGAACTGTATGAAATTCACTTTGAAGCTTACCAGAAAAGACACTGGGAATCTTGGAAAGAAAACTTTTGACTGTACGAATAGAAATCCCATTTTTCTCATCCTGCATCCGTGCTATGACATCTTCCATCTGAATATAAAGAAAAAATAAAACCAGCATTATTTCCTAGCAGAAATCTATTCTCTGAAAACCTTAATTCAGCCTCTCAGAAATGAGGGCCCGCTACCTTTATTTGACTTTTTTCCCCAATATTTTCATTTTTTTTATTTCAAGAGGATAATAAACCACAAGAACAACATCAATGAAATGAGAATTTGTGCTCCAACAATACTTGAGAGAGGAATGCTGAGGCATAGCAGGGAGATTTCATTCTAAAGAGATTACAACCATTATTAGAGACAGAGTCTCACATTCTATTAATGTTATTAATATTACCCAATATAAAAGAAAACAGTAGCTTTTAGAGCATCTAAAGCAGCTATCTAAATTCCCCCCCTCTCCCAAAAGATTCCAAAATGGTGTCTGTGATAGTGTCATTCACAAGTGGTTTAAATGTTGTAAAAGCTTTTTCCTCCATTCAAAAGCCCCAGTCTCTGACTTAAATGGAAGTTATGAGTTCTCACTTTCTTGCATGAAAAGACCCATGCAGTCTTTTTGGTGATTGAGGACTGTATCAAAAAGGCTATTTGAAACTAAAATGAAGCCTTTAAGTCAATAGCAGCCTATATTCCCACTTCTTTCTTGAGATGAAAAGAAAGAAAGAACAAATGTCCATGGTGGGATTTGCCTCCCACTGAGACAGTACAGCCAGAAATGTGGGTTGTTTTCTTGGCCAGCCAGCTACCAGGAAAAGTCTTCAGCCCTTTTGTATTATTATTTTGGGTACTTTTATTGTATTAGCTAATTTATGCCTGACTAGATTTTACAAGCCAACTGGGCCTGCACTTGTTCTAATTCAAGCCAAAACCAAACTTCTGTTGGCTACAAATGAAAGCATGAGCAAGCCCTTTTATCAGGGACTCATGACCAAAATCCTGACAGGCTGATTAGTGGATATATTATATATGGAATAAGATATTCTAAACTTTATCCTGATATATAGTTAACATTAATAAAGAAATACAAGTTAGACAAATTCTCTCTGTATATATTTTAAAAATATACAAATGAAATAATCCAACTAATAATGATTTTACCCCTGTACAGTCCTTCATCTTCATTAGTAATAGAATCCAAGCTCCATGGAAAATCCTTGGTTCTCTATGTTAAAGTACATTTTAAAATTTTTGATTACAGAGAATACTTGGAGACCCATTTACTGCACGTGGATTATATACGGACAACTCAGTTAAGAGCACATAGGTCCAGCTGTATAGGCAAACATATGTTAACTTACAATGTATATCTTGTGTGTGAAGTGCACAGCATGATGTGGAAGACTAAAAATAATGCTTACAACTTCAGGTTACTCAAAATGTAACTCCAAGGAATGGAGATATTCATTATATTTATGAAGAATAAATGAAGTCAGTGCATGATCTTTGGATACACATTCTCTTAAACTAAAATTGGATATTAAGAACTGACTAAGGAAACTGAAATAGTGTGACAAATCATCTGAGATTTGGAATCTGGCCCTGCATTTACTATTTAAAGAATAAAGAAGACCCTTCTTTTACTGAAGTTAATGGGAAGGTTACTGTTAACCTCAATGGCAATCCTGAACGAAAAAAATGTCTGTCGGCTTTAGCATAAGATTTTCATTTCAGATTAAAGATCCATTTCCGACCATGGGTACATAGGTCTCCCACTGAAGTAACTAGGACACTAGAGCAGAATTTGGCCCTAGGATGGTTCTATTGAATCTGCCTCAGAGGACTCTGCAATGTGTTGTTACACTTCACGTTCAGAAATGAAGATCCCCTGTACAAAACCTTGCTGAAGCTCTAAATATCAGCATTGTGGACTGACTGACTTAATCAGTATGCATTGATTATAGTCTAAGTGAGTTTGGATGTTCTGAAACTAGGTATAACAGAACACCTGCCTCCTAATTAGTTACAACAGAGCTGAGGTTTCGTGCATGTGCTTAGTTGGATTAGAAAGCCTAACTTGTCTCATCTCACAACAACAGCACAAAAAATGGATTTTTTTTAGACAATCATTGTACAATATTATACATAAGATCTCAGAATGAAAAGTAGAAGAAAATGCTCGGATTTAAGTCTCCAAAACATCTAATTCAATATATCTCAGTACATAGCTCAATTCCGAGTGTGTTTAATTCTTTTTTCCCCCTGTTTTGCCTGTTTTAAATTCAGCAAATGTATAATCTCTTCCATTGCAAAACATTATGTCCTCATTTAATTATATTTGGGAAACAGTCCTCAAGGCATTTCTCTTCAGTTAGTCATCAACATTGACTCAAACAATACAAAGGCTAGAACAGCTTAATTAGGGAGATAAAAATAAATCCTCTTCTAATTTTGATTGAGAAGTCTAATCTGGGAAGCACCAGATGTCGTTTGACATAGTAGCTTGCCTTCCTGATGTGTCACAGTTTGCTGCTCGGTCATCTGACTTGATGGTCAAAAGTGAAGTATAAGCTGCTTTGTCTTGCCTCTGTAGTAGCTTCTTGCTGTTCCTCTATTATCTGCCTATCTGTTTAAACCAGACTAGCTTTGACAATGCATTGGGATTTATTAGTCTTAACCTTTATTTAAAAAAACAAACAAAAAACAAAAGCTGGGGTGATGGATTCTCAGGTTCTCACCTTTCCAGAGGTGGTGTTCAATACAGTAAACATTTGTCACAGTAAGATGGAATGGCAGACAAGGTAACATTGAAATACCTAGTCACATTACATGTAAGAGAGAAAATATCCAGCAATTTGGAAAACAGCAATTCACACCAGGTATCCATGAACATATTGTTATCGGTGTCCCCCTTGCTTCCATCTCCCAAATCTATATTTGAGGGAAATAGGTCCAAAAGCAGCACTCCATATTCAGGCAAAAGTCCCAGAGGTCAGTCAAAGTTTTTTCTGTGTATGGGATGCAAACTTGGTCCCCATATTTGAAGGAAAATCTATCTACACACTGATGGCCACACTCATTGTACTTGGGGCTTTTCAACTTCTAAAAGAACTTTAAAAAAAATCTTTTATAATAACTATTACAAGATCAAACATGTATATAGTGTTTTGGTTTGGTTTCCAATAACATTAAATCTCAGTGAGGGTGGCACTACATATTATATATTGTCTCCTTCCCGTTTTCCTCTGGTCTTGCTCTTTATGAATTTATGAAAAGATTGAAAGTGTGAGGGTTGAGACAAGCAGAGGCCACGACAGAAGATGAATGGACATGGACGTACAGAGACCCAACTATGCTTACATTAAGGAAGCAATAGCCACCTTTTATTTGTACTGTGTAGAGGTAGATGAATACTGATATTTCAGTTCACTGGCAGTCACAAGCACGCACATGCACACACACACAGATTCAACCTGAGTTGAAACTAAAATGTTTAGGAATTTTTGGTGAATTGGGAAAGTCAACAAAAATGATGTTTTGCATTGAACAGAACATTTAGTTTCTGAATATTTTAACCCCCTTTAAGAATAATAAAAGCAAAGAAAATAAAGGGCTAGGTTCAGAAAAACAGAGGACAAGATAGTTGTAGTGCAGTTTCCCCCTCCTCTTATAACAGATAGCCTAAAGGTTAGGACACTTACTTGAGATGTAGGACATGCAAGTTTGAATCCCTGCTCTGGAGCAGGGACTTGAACCCAGATCTCTCTTCTTCTGGGTGAGTGCCCTAACCACGAGGGGGGGAAGGATGAGATGAAAGCACACTCTTTGAACTCTCATGGAAATGATTAACCTCTGCGTGTTAACGTAGCAAGATGGAGAAATAGGGTACTTATAGTTCAATTTTAAACCAAAAGGTATCCTTAAAGTAAGAGTTTTAGCCTTTATTCATACCAATGCTGTGCTGTGCTCCCATCAGATCTGACAAAGAAGAGCTGAGCTGATGCAATGTTTGGATGAAAAATCTTTAAGGAACACCTACTGTAGGTGTTGTAGAATGGGGCAATGGTCATTCAGTAGGGTTACTCTCTTCCATCCTAGTGACTACTGATGCTGAGCCAATGTGCGCATCTGCATGGCACAGTGTTGCCTTTTGGATGAGATGTAAAACCAAGCATTTATCAAGATATCATAACTCTTTCCTAAGAAAAAGGGTGTTAGACCTGGCATGCTGGAAAAAAATTCAGATACACCACTATTGTTATCTTCCTAAACATCATCTACAGTTTCCACTGAATACAGTGTAGCTCACTTCCTGCTCTAAGCTGCCGGACTATGTTGTGCACTGTAAAACAAAAACAAATGCATTTTAGCAGGGAATGTTTCCTCCACCTAATTCAAAGGGTTAGTTTAACTTTTAATGCTTGCATACTGCTTTGAGACCTTTGAATGAGAGTTGTATAGAAGGGCATTTCTACTGAAATCCTGCAGTTATTAGTACATCAAAACACTCATTATCTTGAGTGATTAGGGATTGCAGGTTTTCAACTAGACCAGTTTTTTTGCTTGAAATAAAAACTGTAGATTTAAATACATAGGGACTTATATCCAGTTCACTGCAGGTGACACATGAAAGTTGTTATAACTAGAACTAAGAAAGCCATTTTTAAGTTGACACCGAAGAAAATATATGTAATTAGAATGTACTAGATGCTTGACTCAAATTGAACTCCTGGAAGAGTTTGTTTTTTATTGCTCTTACCAAAATTAGACTTGGAAAGAAAATTATGCCAACAGTATGGTAGAATGAGTGTCCCATGAGAATTATTTGCAAAAAGAAAAGGAGTACTTGTGGCACCTTAGAGACTAACAAATTTATTTGAGCATAAGCTTCCGTGAGCTACAGCTCACTTCATTGGATGCTCATGAAAGCTTATGCTCAAATAAATTTGTTAGTCTCTAAGGTGCCACAAGTACTCCTTTTCTTTTTGCGAATACAGACTAACACGGCTGCTACTCTGAAATGAGAATTATTGAGATTTTGAAAACTTTTCCCAGCCTGAATCAGGATGCAAAGTAAAAATTTTGGAGATTTTCATTAACTGATAATCTGCAAAAAAAAATTAGGTCAAGACAATGAAAACATTTTGTATGGATAATTTCCAGACATTTCTTTCTCTTTTTTAAAACTTTTTTTAGCATAAATTAGCTAAAGTTTCTGAATGAAAAGTTATTCCAAAGCAAAAGTGAAACTTTTCATTTTGAAATTGTCAAATTGGGATGTTCCATCAATTTAAACGTTTTTTCCAATTTGTTTTCAAAACAGAAGGTATGTCATAACAGACCCTTTCCCACAAACAGTTTCAGTTTCAACAAAGTGCCATTTTCCAGTGAAAAACATTTCCTCAGAAAGTTTCCAGTCAGCCCTAATAATGAAGTATGAAAGACATCTTTTTATTCCAAGCCTAAAGACCATTTTGAAGAATTTCTGTAGACAATTAATTCTCCTGCAATTCTCAGGTACATCTGTGTGTTCAAGGGATCTTTCCATTTTAGTCTTTTGTAGAATTTCAACAGGTGGACAAGTTTCCAAATTCTAGTCCCCTTACTATACCACTAGCTCCATGAGGAAAAGCGGCCAGAGGACAAAATCTCACAAACTCCGAATCTACAGCATCTGAGAAAGATTGTCAGGTAGAAGCCTCATTGATCAAATGAAAAATAGGCTGCTATTTCATAAGTTTCATAGGCTCATAGATTTTAAGGCCAGAAGGGGCCATCGTGATCATATAGTCTGACCTTTGCACAGTGCAGGCCACAGAACCTCACACTCCTGTAGCAGACCCAGAACCTCTGGCTGAGTCACTGAAGTTCTCAAATCATGATTTAAAGACTTCAAGTTATAGAGGATCCACCATTTACTCTAGTTTTTAAAGCTGTAAGTGCCCCATGCTGCAGGGGAAGGTGAAAAATCCCCAGAGTCTCTGCCAATCTGACCTGGGGGGAAATTCCTTCCTGTCTCCAAATATGAAGATCAGTTAGACCCACCAGCCAGACACCAGGGAAATTATTCTTTGTAATAACTCAGAGCCCTCCCCATTTAGTGTCCCATCTCTGCAGATATTTGCTACTAGCTGTTGCAGATGGTCACATGCCATTGTAGTTAATTTCATCATACCATTCCCTTCAAAAAATTGTCACGTTCAGTTTTGAAACCAGTTTGGTTTTTTGCCCCCATAACTCCTGATGGAAGGTTGTTCCAGAGCTTCACACCTCTGATGGTTGGAAATCTTCATCTAACTTCAAGCCTAAAACTTGTTGATAGCCAGTTTACTTCCACTTGTTCTTGTGCCAACATTGGCTCTGAATTTAAATAACTCCTTTCCCTCCCTGGTGTTTATCTCACTGATGTGTTAATAGCGAGCAATCATATCTCCTCTCAGCCATCATTTGGTTCCAAGCCAACAAGCCAAGCTCATTAAGTCTCCTCTCATAGGTAGGGTCTCCATTCCTTTGATCATCCTAATAGCCCTTCTCTGCACCTGTTCCAGTTTGAATTCATCTTTCTTAAACACGGGAGGCTAGATTTTCACACTGTATTCCAAATGAGGTCTCACCCATGCCTTTTATAATGGCAATAACAACATTTCCCTCTCTACTGGAAATACCTTGCCTGATGCATCCTAGGACTGCATTAGATTTTTCCATGGCCACATCATATTGGTGGGTCATTCTCATCCTGTGGTCAACCAATACAACCAGGTCTTTCTCCTTCTCTGTTGCTTCCAACTGATAAGTCCCCAGTTTATAGCAAAAAATCTTGTTGTTAGTTCCTAAGTACATAACTTTGTACTATTAAATTGCATCCCATTTCCATTGGTCCTGTTTTCAAGGTCCTCCAGATCTTCTCATATGATATTCTGGAACTCCTCCATATTGGCAAGACTTCCCCACTGTGTGTTATCTGCAAATCTTATTAGCACACAGTTTTTGTGCCAAGGTCATTAATGAAAATGTTAAATAAGATTGGTTCCAAGACCAATTCCTGAGGAACTCCAATAGTAACCTCCTTCCAGCCTGACAGTTCACCTTTCACTATGACCCATTCTAGCCTTTCCTTTAACCAGTTCCTTATCCACCTTTCAATTCTTGTATTAATCCCCATCTTCTCCAATTTAACTCACAATTTCCCATGTGGTATTGTATTAAATGCCTTATGGAAATCCAGGTAGATTAGATCTACTGCATTTCCTTTGTGTAAGTAATCAGTTATCTTCTCAAAGAAAGAGATTGGGTTGGTCTGGCATGATGTCTTTTGTAAAACCTTCTTGTATTTTATCCCATTTACTATTTACCTCTATGTCCTGAATTACTTTCTCATTCAAAATTTATTCCAAGACCTCGCATACAACTGAGATCAAACTAATGGGCCTGTAGTTTTCTGGAACACGTTCCCCCCACCCCACTCTTAAAAATAGGTACTATATTAGCAATTCTCCAGTCACCGGGTATGACCCCTTAGATTATGTATACATTATAAAACCTTGGTTTGGGGATTGCAATTTCATGTGCCAGGTCCTTTAATATTCTTGGATGGAGACTATCCAGGCCCCCTGATTTAGTCCCATGAAGCTGTTTGATCTACCCGGCTCAAAATGTTTTTGTGGTCTTACTATAACACGATCAACACATCCATGAATGTAGTCTAAAAGCTCTCAATGCTATCCTGATTTTTAGTCCATTTAAGAGATAAATATGTTCCATTTAAAAAAAAATATATATATATACACCATTGTTCCATTCAATTCTCATGCTCACGTGCTGCAAATGGAATATGTCATATGGCAGTAATCCTATATCATCTCAAAATAGCAACAATTGAAAAATGTAACATGTTTTAGAAAAAGCTTTCCTGCAACTCGGGGCAAAACACTGAAAGAATTATGCCACATACTAGATAATTCTCTCGCACATAAATATCCTCTTTGAACTTTGAATCTATCTTGAGTATACAGTTAGCTGCATGCAAAACTGATACCATCAAGTGCTTGTGGAATTAGAGCAGAAAATATGAAACAACAGTGCAATTATTTGTGTAATCATTTTTCAAATGTTTGTTTGTTTTAAAAAACAGTTAAAGTAAAATATGGGTTTTAGCAGAACTGCTAGACTCAGAATATATACATACATATAACAAGCAAAATTCATAGAACAACTCACCAAAACTTTTTCTTTATTACCCTATACAGTTTTTAGCTGAAACACAGCAGCAGGTGGTCAACCTCCTGAAGCGAAAGTATTCAGTGCCTTCAGTTTTAAACAAGGAGTTTCAAACATACATCAGATTTTATGTAGTTTCAGCCACACAATAGGTATGTGCCTTGCCCTCTTCTGTGAGACAGTTCACAGATAAAGACACAGAAAATAATAAATCACCCATGGATCCAGCATTCACTCTGAGGCTTAGGCAGCCAAATACCTGACCTGGGGCTGCAATGCACGTGTGTACAGGCAGAAACATAGGTGTCTAGAAAACTTTTACTGCAAAATTTTAGCTGCTAATCTATTTTAGGCTCCAACATGGTCCAGAAGCAGCTGTGAGGGGTGGGGTTTGTAACTCCCTGTGGGGCCTGATTTTGGGGCTTAGGTGCCTAAGTCCTTTTATGAATCTACCCCTAAGATTCTAAATAGCTTGGGAAATGCAATTAAATTTACCTAGTTATATTTACTAGAACTTTATTTTAGTAATATTATTCTTGATTACGTCAAGATCAACGCATTACTGATATGAGGCAAGACTGGGGGAAACACTGTTTATGTGTGGTAAAGATTAAGGTTTACTTCCCATTATGTGTTCATGTGTATCTATCTTGAAGTTTTATACTGACACCCATCACCGTAGTATTTTTCTTCCATGTAAAATCAACAGCAAAGCCCCTAGTGGATTTCACAGAGTCTCTGGCACGTCTTCCTTTTCAGGGGAAGAAAATCTCTGCTTGGGGTAGTGTTTTTGTTTTAAGATTTAGATTTTTTTTCTGTTGAATAGAAGAGAGAGTCAGCATTGTGAGTCATCCTTGTGGTGCTAAAGCTTTTTCAAAGAGGAAGGTTTGGCAAGTGTTTCCTAAAAGTGCTCAGACTCTGGATTTGCATGCTCTTCTCTGGAAATTTGTCCCATATCTGAATCCCCTTGATCAAGAGCCCACTTCCTTCTGGGCTCTGTAATCTGCATTGACCCAGAGAAGTACAGTTGTCTCAGTGTTTCATGGATTGAAATTTGACCTCTACCGTAACTGGAGGAATAAAGCCTTAACTGTTAAAACTGGCATTGGAAGCTGACTGGAGCCACTGTAGGGATTGAGCACAGACCTGGGGTGCTCATAGCACCTTAAGACATAGAGAAGGTGGGCAGCTGCATTTTGTATCAGCTAGAACCTGCACATCATCTTAATGTTCAACTTCTGATATAGTGAATTACAGCAATCCGTCCTGAAGATGACAAATGCAGAGATAACAGAGTCTTCATCCAAGTAGGAAGGGATAAAGTTTTTTTAGCAAACTGGAGGTAAAAAAAAAAAGCATTTTTAAATAATGGTGCTAACTGGTCATCCAGGCTTAACCAGGTCATCTTAGGACACAAACAAGACTTGGAGGTTTTGCACCACTTCAATGAACAAGGGCAGTATGCCTTCAGTGGAAGGTGGAGACAACATCACAACTAGTTCTTCAAAGCATTTCCCCTTTGAACCAGATCACTTCAGTCTTGTCTGGGTTTAGCTTGGGCCAGCTGCTCTTCATCCAATAATTGATTCCTTGTAAGCAGCCTGATGTTTTGGTAGTAACGGCGGTTGTGTTAGTTGAGAATAGATATATACATAAGTGCCATCAGCATACCATTGCCAGTTATGCCCCTGGGGGGGTCTCACTCTCTCTCCCAGTGTTCTCAAGTAGATATTGAAGAGAAGCAGGGATAGTATGGATCCCTGCAGATGGGAACTTTCAGAGAGGAGGGGCAGTTTTCCAGCCAGCCCTAATGGTGGGTAACACAAGTTCTCTTTTGCAAAAATTCGGAGGTTTTGAAACTTGTTTCATTCCACATCTGGATGAAACTGAGACCTTTCATAATTCTTCACAAAAAAATGGGAGAAGGGGAAAAGATTTTTTTTAAAATCTTCTACTACAGAACAGCCAATAGCCCACTGGTTAGGGCACTTACTGGGGAGGTGGAGGAACCAAGTTCAAGTCCCTGCTCTAATGATCATATTGTACAGAGTAAATCTGAACCTGGGTCTCCCACCCAGGCTACATCTCATAAGAGATGGGGAAGAAGGGCACCACCACAGGAATGTGCTGGGGAGCAGGTTCTGGGAGCAGTGTGGGACCAGGGCAGGCAGGGAGCCTGCCTTAGCCCCACTGTGCTGCCAGACTTCTAGCAACCGGAGATCGTGATTGACTGTCAGAAGCTCCAGGATCGACCAGTTGATTGCGATCTGTGGTTGATGACCACTGTACTAATCCCCAAGGACTTGCCACCAGATCAATATGTATCTCAGATCTTGCCCAAACACCATGATGCCAGCCATTCTTTAGTAAACTAATTAAAGATTTATAAATAAAAGAAAAGAAGAAGCTTATACTCAAGCTTTTAGGTCCCAGGTTCAATTCCTAATATGGTGGCCATCACATAGACAGGGTATCTACAGGGGTGTTTACCAAGGGGGCAATAACAGTTAACTCTTTACAGACATGCTGAAACCATTTACTTTCAAAATTATATCAGCTCAGATGGACCCTTTTTCCCTTCTCACTGACGAAGAAGTGCATTGAGTCTTCCCCTTCTGCAAGTAGCAGTGTGAGCACTGTTACCTAGATACCTATTCTTGAAAACATCATTGTGTGTAATGTAAAATAAAAACCGTTAACAGAAAGTAGTTTTGCCAGTAGCCTGGAAACTATAATGCAAACTATAACCACTTATATAAAGGAAAGGAAAGCAAAGCAGGAGAACTCTAATCAACCCTCTGGTGACAGGAAAGTGGATTTATCAAAGCCAAGCAATAATTCATCACTGTCTCTTGTCTGTTATACTATTTGCTAAAGCTTCCTGTTAATTAGACCATGACAAATTTAGAGAAATACATGGTTGTCCTCATCATGAAAACAAAGTGCCTTTGGCTAAGTGATTACACTGAACTTTTACATACATCCTGTGCATAGATAACTGGGCTGAACTGTGCTGAGGACAGAAGATGCATTTCACAAAGGATTTTTGATATTTCAAACCATGGTTTCATTCTGAATGAAAGTTAAACCCCCAAATTTTGAAAATTCTCTAAAGAAAAAATTTCAAAAAAGGGTCAATTAAAACATTCTGTATTGGTAAAATAACAATGTTTTGTTTTGATTTAGACTTTATTTTATTTTGTATTATTTACAACATAATACAAAAATAATTTTAAAAATGTTAAACATTAAAATATATTGACTCCTGCTTTTGACTCCTACTATATTGACCCCCTACTTTTCTCATAAAAATGAATTGCTGGCTAAATCAATGCAATTTCATGAAAGGTTTCAATTTCTGCATATTCTGATGGAATATAGTTCCATAAAAATTCCTCCAATCAGCCCTAGAACTGGGCTTTTAACACATTCTGTAACTCAGACATGCAATACCATGCTTTATATGATGCAAATGTTTCTCTGGTATCCACAAAAAACATGCGAAGCACAAAATATATAAATTACTCCCCAGGAATTATTACCAGTTCACAGCACGGACACAAAATTATCTGACTAATATAACATTTCTCATTGTTTAGAAGTTAATTTTAAAAAATACCAGCTGTAGCAGATATGACTCTCCAGAAGTAGGCAGGTATTCATTTTTGTGGTATGCAAATATATGCATTGAGAAAAAAAAATGCTACCACTGTGAGTAAATGGGAACTGCTGCAGGCTTCACTCCGGGGCCAACAGACTGAAGCCAAACAGCTGCTGAGGGGTGGGGCCTTCTTGGCCCAATACTGTTTTGTTAGTCCTTTAAACTTAGTGTTGGGTCTGTCACCTCCATCAGAGGAACAAAAAGAGCGCTGGCTTATTAAATGAAAACAGAAAATTAAGTTAGCCATGATACACTGATCAATGGACTTCCTTCAGGTACTCTCTGTAAAAGAATATATATAGCTACATTTGGGTGTAGACTAGAGTCGGTTGGAGAAACTAGGACAGAACCATATTCCTTTGGATTATGCAGCTCCATAGAAATCGCACTTCACAAAATCTGGTCATTTTTACCAAGGGGAAGTTTCCACAATGTTAGTTATATTATGTATCTTATTACAACCCCAAATAAAAAGGTCAATATCAAATCAGAATGTTTTGATTTGGTTGAAGAAAAAAAAACACTGGAAAAAAGGAACTGTTTCAGGTCAGAAACAGAAGCTTCCTTCTGAGAATTTCAAAATGTTCAGTTCTCTCCCCGATTTGGAACTTAAGCCAAATTTTGAAAACTTGAAATCCTTCACAAAACAGAAATTTTGTTCTAGGCATGACTATAGTGTACACTACAGATAATTCCTGAACAAGGTCTTCATGGTTAATTCTTCATAGGTTAATGTTTTCAATCTTCAATCAATATGCACTATATTTAAGATTACTTTTTGTACCATCATACTAAAGCCTGGGGTTCCAAGCCCCACCACCCAGGGCTGAAGATGAAGCCTGAGCAACTTAGCTTCACAGGGCTCCCTGTGGTGTGGGGCCCTGGGTAATTGCCCTGCTTGCTACCCCCTAATGCTGGCCCTGGCTTTTATATGCAGAAAACAGTTGTTGTGGCACAGGTGGGCTGTGGAGTTTTAATAGCGTGCTGTAGTTGGGGCTCAAAAGAAAAAGGTTGAGAACCCCTGGCCTGGAGGACAAGGGAAGTGACTTCATAAAAAGGCTAATTTGCCTTCAGAATACTGGCTATTGTGTGGTACCAATTTAGACATTCCTAAAAGACAGCCACATCAAGTTGTTTAAATATTCTGTACAAGAAATCAGTTTTAAATGATCTTGTGCTTGATCTTTTTTATTATAGTCAGATATTCACTGTATCTTCACTTTACTTTACTCTCTATATATTGATTTTTCTCAATTAGGAGGACTAAGTCAGTTTTTGTTTCTTTTTTAATACAAAAGTGCTTTTGCCAAGTACAGCAGAAATTATTAAACAGATTTGAATTCTGTGGACTCTGAAAATTGTGATTTTGATTCTAGGTATTTTAGAAACAACAAATAACTGCAAATAAAAAAAAAGTTTTGGTTGGTCAATGTGGTAGATAGAGAAATAGGAAATTATAGGTTCTTTTGTTATAATAGTTTGTAAACAATGAAATCTGGAAATATATATGCATGATGAAAATGCACATATATGAGTTTTATATTCATGAATGATCCATTCTTTAAAACATTTTGTTAAATGAGGGGTGTGCATAAATTCAAATATACTTTATGCTCATCTGACTTTTGCACACAAAACCTCTGATTTGTGTGTGTACATGTAGGGATGCACACTTAGGCATGCAACACTTTCAAACTTTGGACCTGGAAGTCTGGTTGAGAAGGTAAGAAAGTACTAAGTGAACTAAAAACTAGAACTAATCACAATATTAGTGATGGTGGTGAGTAAAACAC
Source organism: Natator depressus (assembly GCF_965152275.1). NCBI lineage: Eukaryota > Metazoa > Chordata > Testudines > Cheloniidae > Natator > Natator depressus. The sequence continues at coordinate 138,187,880 of NC_134236.1, forward strand.
CTGACACAGTGGTTTCTCTTGTAATCACAAATCGTGGACAAAACTGTTCCTTGGGATGCTCTCGTTTGCTGATGGGAGAATAAGGCACTAGAACCCTCTTCCACAACCAAAGCCCTGAATAAGCAAGCTGAGCCAGATCTCTCAGCAACCAAGATTATATTAAGGGGTAAAAGGCAGGGAAATTGGAAAGATTTCTGTTGAAGTTTTGTCAGTTTAGACGTATTTCTTCATTATGTTTAATTGTTAGGTGTGCATGCACACAATGTTTTTGATAGGGTGTATTTTACAACTAGAATAAAATAGATATATAGAGGCAGATTTGAACTTTTAAAAATAATGAAAGTACAAAAAGACTAATTCTGAAACGACAGAGGACTTGATGTGACTCAGTGACTTAACACGTTAGTTGTTTACCTCTAGAGACATCACTTCAAGTTCATCCTACATCACAAGCTGAATGGAACTTGGTCTTGTCCTAAATCTGAGGCAGCAATACGTCCATCAAATTCAATACCAATTTAGGTAACAGAAACTTTTAAAAGCTTGTGAATATTCTAAAAAATATATTTCTGAGGAATCCATACAGAGCAGTCTTTAAATCATATGCACTAAAGAGGTCTCAAAAGGGCTGGTTATAGGATAAAGTGGGTTTTTTTTTACCTTTAAGTTGTTGTCACGGAGTGGGCCATTCAAGGCTCACACACCCCCTTGAACTCTCCCCCACTCAGGAACAATACAGTTCCAAAATGTATTTCTTCTCTTCAGCATGTAGACAGACAGACAGACAGAGACCTTCCAGATTTGTGCCGCTGACCAATCTCCTTCCCTGCAATCAGTCTCTTTCTCACAGCTTCTTCTTTCTGCATGCTATATAAAAGGAGCTAGACTTGCTTCACTGCTAAGCTCCAGATTACTTTACCTCTCAGACTCTCAACTCTTTCCTGCCTGTGCCTTGAATCCTGTCAACAAGCCTAAGAGAGAGGGATTTGAAACTGACCCTTCAGCTGGCCCCAGTGTCAAGAGTCTTTATGAGAACTGGATATGAGAACATATATCCCAACAGGTCCAGTAACTACGGACACTATTGTTTGGTGGCTGTTCCATTACATACTATATGTGAAATGCATTGTTAATCTCAAGGCTTGAGCTTGCATCCCTCATATATCTAGAACTTTGCCCAATGAGACAGTTGTTTCTATCACAAAACACCATTGCAGTTCACACCTGTCTCTCAGTAGACAGTCCCAGGTCAGAATGGGACAGAAGACTGAGCTACATTTTCACCCACATTGGCAGGATCACGCGAAGAAGCTTCCCCTTCCTCTGCCTGTCTTCTGGAGCACAATATCTCTAAAATAAAACCTGGTGCTTATACAAAGCTTAGCTTGTTCTCATTGGATTTCCATAACCAAGGGATTTCAGTTTCTTCTAAGATATCCAGCATCCTGATCTCAGATGGAAAATAATACATCTGTCTCTCATCTGAACATTTGAGAGCCTCAAATCAGTTTGGATTAAGTAGAGGTGAAAACTGGAGTTGGATGATTTCTTATTTTAGCATAGCATCCTTAATTTTAGCTGCCTTCATGCTAAAATATAATTTACATCTTTAAATACTGTGATCCCTAGGGCTCACCAGAACAAACAAATATCTAAAGCTTCAAGTAAAATTGGCCATTGCTTATAGGAGATGAAGATGTGACACACTCTCCATCCCTGTTAGCTAAAGACAGGTGGCAGTAGGGGTGTTTGGCTTCATTGTAATTATGTCAACAGAGATGTTGAGGCACATTAGGCACTTGTCTATGTTTATGTGATTTGCTGCTCTGAGCTACTCAGCAGGATGAGTATGGAGCTGACAGATTGAGTATCTTTAGTTCTGTAATACACTGACTTGTCTCTGCTCACTTCATGTGGCATTTGCATTTTACAAAGGTTTTCTAAATGCATAAAACTACTAAGACAAGTTCCAAAAGAACACTGTAATACAACAGAGCAACTACAGCCAAGAAAAACAAGCATGTTATTCTAGAGCCAACCACACAATTATGTGGAAGAATCCTGCAAGCAAGCACCTCTCCCAGCCTCTTCACACTATGCAAAGTCCAAAGTTACCCCATTCTTGGGGTTTCACTTTATTAACCAGGGAAACCTCATGATAAAAAGATCAGCTCATATCTCCTCTTCATCCAAAGATTTAGCTGCTCTGCAGGTTTTACCCTCTGGACTCCTCAGTCTGCACTGTAGGCCCTTCTATCTCCTCAGAGTGTCACGCCCATCTCCCAGAGATCCAGGTGAGATAGTAAGTTGTCAGTGACGCACTGGGTCAAGCAAAACCCATTCACCTTCCTTCCAGCAACATCAGCATCTACTAGGAGGGCAATGTGTTTCAGGAAAATGCCATAAATGGCAAGGGGCAGGAGAGTAGCAACAGCAGAATTTTTTTTTTCTGGACAAATCAAAATGACATTTCAGTTTTTAAATGACATATTGTCATTGATGTATTCAAACTTGCCATGAGCTCAGTGGATAAACCTTTCAGCAACTCTTGCCAGCCCCTTTCTTCGGGATAGGGAAACCTCATGTGTAACTGAAATGGCAAATCAACCTTCAGAAGTTGCTAGGTAATAGTACCTGGACTTCAGTGTCACCAACCTCCCAATAAGAGTTTGTTTAAATAGTGTAATGCTTCCATCTTGTGTTTAGTAGATTGAACGCTGGCAGGCCCGTCTATGAGGGGAGGCAAAGGGGGCAATTGCTCAGGGGCCTGGGCAATTTAAAAGGACCCTGGGGCCCCCAGCCACCACTGCTGCTGTGGTAGTTGTGGTGGCCAGGAGCCCCAGGCCCTTTTAAATCACCCAGGTGGGATGCAGGGCGCCTAGATGTGCGAGACCGTTCCAGGCCCTGCGTTTTGTGGAGCCCCGCGGGCCAGCATGGGCGGTCCTGGAAGTCACGGATTCGTCAGTCCCTCCACCCACCCTCACCCAGGGATGGCCCTGGCCCTCGGGCCCGGAATTTCTGTCGGCGGGCCTGAACGCTGTCAATCTATGTCATACTGCTCCTAGCTGCTGTGGATATTTATTGTTCTGGCTGCAAAACTGAAACCAACATAAAATCGAGGCTTTTCACTGGGGGCAGAGAAGACTGCTCAAATATTTAAAGGGATAGGACATCACATTCCTCCACCCTACTTAAAAAAAAAAAAACACTTTCCAACTATACACATGCGCGCACACAATTGTTTACATGGCTAACATGAGACAGCCTAACTAAGAGTTGAGGGTGGACTACCGCAGACTCATATTGCAAGGAATGATTTGCCTTTTTCTCCAGTCTCTCATAACTCCAGACTATGGCTTTCATCCATACAATGCCAAAATGACCTTTGTGAAGAGCTTACAAAACCTGAAACTGTGAGTGATCATTCTAAAATCACTGCATTTCCCATAAGATGTGACCGTAATTTGGAGAAAATTTGTGTCATGTCAACATCAGTTGAGTAAACTGGAGATTCTTTTGATCCAACACTGAACCTTGTAGTATCATTACTTTCATTAGAGAAAGCACATCACCCTTAGCAGTTTCTTTGTTGATATCTGTGCTAGTAAAGGGTAATCCATCCAACAAACTGAGATGGAACACTTCATTTGAAATTTCTTTGGGTTGACAGGAGGTTGGGCATGGCAGGTGTGACAACCCATCAGCACTGCTCTGCTGAGTCCCTTTGCGGAATTGAATAGTATAGGAATGAGCTGAAAATAGCAATGCCCATTGTTGCATGTAAGCAGCAGCTAATGAAAGAATTCCATGTTTTGGTCCAAAAACTGAAATTAACGGGTAATGATTTGTCAGCAAAGTAAAATGTGGACCATACAGATAGGTGTGGAATTTACAAATTCCAAACATAAAGGTAGAGCATGAATTTTTCAGTTTTACTTGCACAGAGTTCTTCCAGGCATAGTGAGTGTTCGTGAAGCAAAGGCAATTGGTTTCTAGATTCCATCAGGAAAAATGTGGGAAAGTCACCCCAACACTAATAAGGTAAGTAAATACAAATAAGGAAAGGGGGAAAATCCCCTACTGAATATGTATCAAACATAGTGGCGTCAGCATAATGTATTATAAAAGTGGTGTCACAGCCTAGGGGTGTTAGGAGAGAGATATGTAACCCTTGGGAGGTACCAGAATGATGGCCACTGGTCATGATGGTGATGAGGAAGATGATAGCTACCATTCCAAGTTGTTCTACAAGGTACGGTGTGAGTATACGGGTGTGCAGATGAACATTCTGTAGTATCTCTATTTTACCAAATTGGGGTGTTTGTGACTGTGCTAAATGTATTAATAAACTAGATTTGTAAATATAAAAGAGTTCCTATATTGTGAGTGTTGAAACTGTGCACATTTGGGTTCCCAACTATATAATAATTTGAATAACATTGGGCCTGATCTTGGGGCAAGAGCCTGTCAATCCTCAAAGAGATAATTGGGGATTCTTAAGTAATCAATATAATTAATGCATAATCTAAAGATCAGACAACAATTACAGTTAAATTTATCAGTTGTTCCAAAACCTCCTCCACTGATGCCTCAGTCTGGGACAGTTCCTCAGATTTGTCACCTAAAACGAATGGCTCAGGTGTGGGACTATCACTTACATCCTTTGCAGTGAAGACCAATCCAAAGAATTCATTTTTCTTCTCTGCAATGGCCTTGTCTTCCTTGAGAGCACCTTGATTGTCCCCAGTGGGCCCACAGATTGTTTAGCAGACTTCTTGATTTTGATGTACTTAAAGGGTTTTTTGGTGTTAGTTTTTGTGTCTTTTGCTAGTTGCTCTTCAAATTATTTTTGGCCTACCTAAGTAAACCTTTTACACTTGAGTTGCCAGAGTTTATGCTCCTTTCCATTTTCCTCAACAGGGTTTGACTTCCAATTTTTAAAGGATGCATTTTTGCCTCTAGCTGCCTCTTTTAATCTCTTATTCTCCCTTGTGGGTTCCTGGACTAACTGCTCCAAGAAGCCATCATTAATGGTGTCTAGAAACTTTAACTCATCATCCTGTTCTGAGATGACATGTACCCAGTCAATATGGGAACAGCCAAAATCTCCCATTATTATTTTTCTATTTTTATAGCCGTTCTAATCTCCCAGAGCATTTCACAATCACTACCAACATCCTGGTTTGGTGGTCAGTAGTATATTCCTACTGCTACACTCTTATTAATCCAAATGATACAGTGTTTTATCTTGTTTTCACTCACTCCACTGAATTTTGTTTAATATAACCCAAAGGAACACTTGTCAAATCATTTTTTTCCTTTCAAAAAGCAGCACACCATACTCTGTACAGAGAGCCAAGTGAAATCAACAGTAAATTATTTCTTCCTTCTATTTAAAGCAGTCTCTTAAATTTGTCCATACTGTTTCTTTCAATAATTCCTGTATGTGCAAGTTGCTGTGCCCCACCTGAAAGACTTCATCTTACAATGATTTAGACCATTAGTATATGATACTGATTTTTTTAAAGTGTATTTTTCTATTGAAAGATGTTTTCAAAGTTACCTTAAAGGTGGTTAAATGTTCCATAGGAATGACTAAGCCAAATTACATCCTTCATTTATCTATGAAAAGCAGCAGTGCCAGCTTTCATGTAACTGCACTTGCCAGCATACCCCAGTCCTGACCATCAGACATCACCTCTAGTGGGAAGAGATTAGTTCACTCTCCACTTCCATTTACAAAAACTAACAAAAGCTGACCGTGCTATATGAAGTGCTGTGGTTTTGCCTTTGACACCTGTCCACTAGGAATTAGACTGGCACCCAACCTCATTTCAACAAACTTTTGTGAAGGCACCATATTTGAAGTCATTCATACAAAACAGGTGGGGCTGAACTCTGCCCTCAGATATACCCAAGCACCCCTATTAACATTAATGGAATCTGTATAAATATAACTCAGACCGGAGTCTGAGCCAGGTTTCAGAATTTAGGGCCAGATTTTTAAAGGAATTTGAGCATCTAGTGGGATTTTCAAAAGCATCTAGGCACTTAAAACCCACTGAGTTCCAAATCAAAGAGTTGTAGGTGCCTAGGTACTTCTGAAAATCTTACTAGGTGCTCAAATTCCTTTTAAAAAGTCTGGCCCTTCGTGTTTTTGCCCCCAAAATATTTTCTCTAGCAGCTTTTTTAAAAAAAATGTTCTCTATATTTTTATTCTGTTAATACTTTATGTTCTGTATTTTTGCAAACCCTGTATTTAGACATTTCAGTGACAAGGTATGTTTTGGAATGCTATTGTTAACATTTCATATCAAGCCATCCACATTAGCATTCTGCAACGTATACTGTACAATAATCATTTCTGCAATCAAGTGGCCTTTTCCAAAAGAACAGGAGATGTCAGAAGTAAATCAAATGCAAATTTCCATCCTGTCTGAGAAGAGAGGTGGTGGTGTTTTGCTTTATTTTATTTTCTTTGTTTTTACCAATTATGTTCCTTATCCAATCAGAGTATTTCTCTTGTATACCCTGAAGGGTTTGAATTGACTTGTACTGAGAGACCAGAAAGTGTGAATCAGAATTTGGTCAACAAGATAGTGCTGGTGCCAAAGAAAAGAAACGTATTGTTAGGAAAGCAGAAATGGTGATCTGTTAACATCCCCTGAAGCTGGTGACAAACTCTTCAGGGCAAGGACCATATTTATTTCTAGCTAGATGTTTATGTTGTGTCCAACACAGAAGTATCTGATGCCCTACCTGAGCTATTTTTATAGTTTGTAGCTTACAGTGCTAAAGCCATTGTCCATGCTAAACAGTACTGAAACAGTAATGTGTTCTATAAGTGGTAATATTATCAAATGTATGCAACTGTATAATCATATACACATGTACATCATTTTAAAGATGTAGTTTAAAGAATCCTTATTGAGGTTGCAGGGACAAACCATCCCGATGGGTAGAAAGAATAGTAAATATGGCAGGCGACCAGCTTGGCTTCACAGTGACATCCTTGCTGATCTTAAACACAAAAAAGAAGCGTACAAGAAGTGGAAGGGAGGAGGCGACCAGCCCTCTGTGGAGAAAGAAGTGGTTCAGGACTATTTAGAAAAGCTGAACAAGCACAAGTCCATGGGACTGGATGCACTGTGTCCAAGGGTGCTAAAGGAGTTGGCAGATGTGATTGCAGAGCCATTGGCCATTTTCTTTGAAAACTCATGGCGATCTGGGGAAGTCCCGGATGACTGGGAAAAGGCTAATGTAGTGCCCATCTTTAAAAAAGGGAAGAAGGAGGATCCGGGGAATTACTATACCCCAGTCAGCCTCACCTCAGTCTCTGGTAAAATCATGGAGCAGGTCCTCAAGGAATCAATTTTGAAGCACTTCGAGAAGAGGAAAGTGATCAGGAACAGTCAGCATGGATTCACCAAGGGCAAGTCATGCCTGACTAATCTAATTGTCTTCTATGATGACATAGCTGGCTCTGTGGATGAGGGGAAAGCAGTAGATGTGTTATTCCTTGACTTTAGCAAAGGTTTTGATACGGTCTCCCACAGTATTCTTGCCAGCAAGTTAAAGAAGTATGGGCTGGATGAATGGACTATAGGGTGGATAGAAAGCTGGATAGATCACTGGGCTCAATGGGTAGTGATCAATGGCTCCATGTCTAGTTGGCAGCCGGTATCAAGCGGAGTGCTCCAAGGGTCGGTCCTGGGGCCGGTTTTGTTCAATATCTTCATTAATGATCCGGAGGATGGCATGGATTGCACCCTCAGCAAGTTTGCAGATGACACTAAATTAGGAGGAGTGGTAGATACGCTGGAGGGTAGGGATAGGATACAGAAGGGTAGACAAATTAGAGAATTGGGCCAAAAGAAATCGGATGAGGTTCAACAAGGACAAGTGCAGAGTCCTGCACTTAGGATGGAAGAATCCCATGCACTGCTACAGACTAGGGACTGAGTGGCTAGGCAGCAGTTCTGCAGAAAAAGACGTAGGGGTTACAGTGGACAAGAAGCTGGATATGAGTCAACAGTGTGCCCTTGTTGCCAAGAAGGCCAATGGCATTTTGAGATGTATAAGTAGGAGCATTGCCAGCAGATCGAGCGATGTGATCATTCCCCTCTATTCGGTATTAGTGAGACCTCATCTGGAGTACTGTGTCCAGTTTTGGGCCCCACACTACAAGAAGGATGTGGAAAAATGGAAAGAGTCCAGCGGAAGGCAACAAAAATGATTAGGGGGCTGGAGCACATAACTTATGAGGAGAGGCTGAGGGAACTGGGATTGTTTAGTCTGCGGAAGAGAAGAATGAGGGGGGATTGATAGCTGCTTTCAACTACCTGAAAGGGGGTTCCAAAGAGGATGGACCTAGATTGTTCTCAGTGGTAGCAGATGACAGAACAAGGAGTAATGGTCTCAAGTTGCAGTGGGGGAGGTCTAGTTTGGATATTAGGAAAAACTTTTTCACTAGGAAGGTGGTGAAGCACTTGAATGCGTTACCTAGGGAGGTGGTGGAATCTCCTTCCTTAGAAGTTTTTAAGGTCAGGCTTGAAAAAGCCCTGGCTGGGATGATTTAATTGGGGATCGGTCCTGCTTTGAGCAGGAGGATTCTATGATCAAAGCGGGCAATGTAAGTCCCATTACATTAGTGGGTAACATTTTCAAAAGCACCTAGGTAACTTAGGAGAAATCCCATTGATTTTAAATGAAACAGATTCTTAAGTGCCTAAGTCATTTTGATAATGAATCTTAGGCTCCTGAGTCACTTAGATGCATTTGACATTTTTACCTTATGTAAAGGTACATGTTTACATGTCATGTGTCCTTGGCCAAAATTACTTGTGAGCGCAATCTTTTTATTTTTCCCCTTCACATATTCAGCAATACATGATAAAAGTTCATGATATCCAGTGACAGAACATATGGCCAAATTGTCCATTTATCTTTAATGAGGTATTAACGAGTTCCAATAAATACATAATCAGGAGTTAGACTTTCTATCCTACCCTTGCTCCTCACAATACAATGCTTAGGCAATTTATAAAGAGTGCCTCTCTGATATCATAAGCACACTCAAGTATTGTGCATATTCTTCTTCCCAGTACAAGTTAGAATTACAAGCTGAAATTCATGTAAATAGCTATTCGCCATATATACAACTAACCAATCTTTCCCGAAGATATATTTTTTCCATATTTGAAAATATCCACAAACCTAACCAACAAAGCGATTCCATTCAGCTCCATGGCAAGTAGTTATTATTGTTTGTTAATCACAGAACTTCAGTCAAATTATAGTTTACTTTGTGCCATAAGATACACAAAACTTTACAATAACATGCTAAACATATATATATATATATATATATATATATATATATATATATTAAAGATATTCCCATCCCTGAAGAATTTATAGGCTAGACATTTATGGGTACAATAGAATGCACAGCATGGTAATGGTAGCTATAAGGCAAATGCTTGTCTGAGCAGGTTGCTTTTCTGTAGCATTTTTCTTTTTGAAGGGGCCTTGATGTACTTTGAAAGGCTGCTTCAAGCAGAAGACATGGTATGAAAACAACAGTGGAGATGGAAATAAGCTTGGAAAACTCAGTAAAGAAGCTTGGATATAGCATAAGGAACAGGCATAACAGGGGATGCCGGAAGGACAAGGAGATGGAGATCTTTGAAGGAGGTAGAGGAGAAGGATTAATTCTGTGAATGAACATGAGAAGGCAGCGGGCAGATTGAACAGAGGGAAAAGTGATCTTGACAACAGTAGTTGTGGATAAACTGGGTACAAGAAATGGAGAGGCTGATGAACTTCAGAAGCATATAGGTCCCTATTTCCTTAAGAAATTTATGTCCTGGAATAATGCTAAGATTCTGCCAAAAATTGTCATTTTAAAATTTTAATAATGCTAAGTTTTTAACTGCAGAAAAAGATGAACTGATCAAAGATGATCTACATGTTTCTGAGCAATCACTTTCAAATGTTTTCTTCCTGAATCAATTAAGGTTTTTTTTTTAAGATAATGCATGCACTGACCTGAAAGTAAAAGTTTTATGGATTAATTATTACATATATGGATGAGACACCAGCAAGAGACCAGAATAATATGACAGCCTGAAGTCTGAGCTCTGATGGGATAGCAAAGCAATCTGTCTCTATTGACCCCAAAACCTAACTCCCCTGCCCCCACAAAACAACAACAAAAACAGTGCTCAAAGTTGCAGAGAATGGATTCTCCAAGCATTTTTTTTAATTAAAAAGATACCTCACTAAGTGACCGAGAAACAAGGCTAGAGAGCCACATGGCACTGATGGAGCAGAGAGGGGGAGAGAGAGAGAGAGATGCATCTTAAATTGGACAATATAGAAAACAGATCAAGAAGGAGCAATATCAGAATTAAGGGACTCCCTGAAAATGCTGAAAGAGGAAACCCAATCCAATGCGTAAAAGCTTTAATTGTGGAGTTGCTATATCTGAGTTCTCTGGAAGAGGTAAAAGTGGTGAGAGCACACAAGGTGCTCCTCCCCCTATCTGTGCCTCATAATAATATAAAACTCAGAGATCTCATTGTGAAAATTCATGATCATCAGTAGAAAAGTTTAATTGTGAACAAAGCCATAGAGCATTCAGAGCTCATACTAAATGGCCACAATCTGCAAATTTTCCATGTCCTCTCTGCCCTAACTTTAGAAAAGAGAAGAGAGTTGGGAGAAATTACAGCAGCACTCAGGAGGCATGTATCTGCTACAGACGGGGATTCCCATTTAAACTCTCATTCAGCTTCTTAAGTCAGCATTATATAGTAAGAGGCTGAAAAAAAGGAAAATACACTCCAGTTGCTTGGGATATAAATCCAAATCTCAGACATACAAGAGGACTCTCCAGAGGTAGTAACCACAGATAAGCTGCTAAAAAACTCTTGGCAAGTAGCAAAACCCAGGGGGAAAAAAAGGAAAAGAAAAGACAGAAGATTCTAAAGACCACAATGGGGCAATGGCAGAAGAGACAGTGAACAAGAGAATTCAAATACTTGAGGCGTAATCTAAAGACTAATCAGAAGGAACTTCTTGGGAGTCACCAGGAATGAACAGCTGAACAGTAACTATGTTAATGTTATAAAGACAATATTATGAAGTTTGGCTTAATTGGGATGATCAACAATAGCTGTGCTCTGTATTTTATAACAGAGAAAATAATGGACAATGGGGAGTGGAGAGATTCCAAGGATAGAGGAGATTGGAGAAAATAGAGAGGGGATAGGGAGGAGCTTTTATGGGTAACTCAAATGATCAGACGGCAATTATCCTTAAGAGTCAAGGTCCCATAGGTGGACAATGTACCTCCTTTGGGTTGCAAGAAAAGCAATCCACGTGCTTATGGGGAGAGTCCAGGGATTTAAAGTTCAAAAGCACAGTCATTTGGGGATTGTTCTACCTGTTATGTTGGTATTTCATTTGTGGATTTAGAGTAAGGGGAATGCAGAAGAGGAGGGGAACTAGGGAGGCAGCGTGGGGGTGGGGGAATTAATACAAGATATAGTTATGGAAGTTTACAAACAGAAACAAAGCTGTATTCTGGCACACAATCATGAATGCAATATAATTAGAAACAAGAGTGGTAATAAAGCATCCATGCCATCAACAGCAAAAGAATCACAATAATTTTAATTAGCTAACTAGGTACTTTAAAAGGAAGAGACTTTGAGACTAACGTATTTGAATGTCAAAAGAGCTAAATAAAGGAAAAGGAAAAGAGACCCAGCAGAAAGTAGAAAAAAACTCACTCAGATTATTCTACTTCAAGAAATTCATTTTCAGCAGGGACAAATTATGGGCAAGAAAGGTAATTGGTTTCAACAGACACTTTTTGCTTCAGCTAAACAAAAGAACTGAGGAGTGAGCATAATATTTTCTAAACATGTCCCTTTTCAGATCAGTTGAGGATAAGGAGAAGTCTTTATATTGTTGAAGGGCACAAATGCTGGGTTATTAATAAAAGTGGGCTCAGTGCATATTCCCAACCAAAAGCAAAAAACTCTTTAAATGACTTCTTGAACACATAATAACAACTTTGGGAAGGGGAAAATATATTTGAAGGAGACTTCAAATTGAATACTGATTCCTTACTGGGACAAACCTGTTTTTGTTGTTGTTTTTAAATATATATGGGGGTTAGGAAAGTAGGTACAACATTGAATTATTGGCACAGAGAAGTCAATCTTTCAGATTGCTGGAGATAATTGCTTGGAGGGGAAAGAGATTACACATTTTATTTGAAGCCTCATCAGCTATATACTAGAATAGATGAAATGTTAACTTCTGAATCCTTAATGACGCAAATAAGGTCTCCAGAAATAGGCAATATTACATAGTCAGATCGTGCACTAGCGGAAGTAATATTTGATAGCTGAGATGGTCCCAAAGCTCACTTTATTCCTCCAAGACAAAGATCAGGTTGCAGCAATTAAACAGGATATTGTTCAAGGCTTTCAAATAAGTGATATGGATAATATAAAAAGAGGCCTTCTCTGGAAGGCAGGTAAACCAGTATTTAGGGGTCAATTGATCTCAACTGAAAAAAGAAAGAGCTCAAGAAAAAATTAGAACTAGAACAGGAGATTAAAAAGTTACAATACATTCATAAAAACACAGGCTCAAAACCTGCCATTACAATTAACTGATATTAGGAGGAAATTGAATGTGTTAATGACAGATGCCACTGAAAAAGCCTTTAGGTATAGAAAACAAAAGTTTTATGAAAAAGGAAATAAAGTGACAGGCTATTGGCTTGAAAGATTAAAGGGATTCAAGGGCAATTTATTATTCCACCAATTAAGAACAATCAGCCAAAGATAGTTACACACTCTAACAAAATATGTGCTACTTTTGCAGTTTAGTATAAAAATCTCTATACCTCAGATACTCCAAACTCCAAAGTTATTCAAAAATATCTGGAAATAGCAGGCAAACCAAAGATAAGCACAATTGATAAAGAAACTTTATCTAAATAAATAACAGAAGAACTCCTAGACTCAACAGCAAGTATTAAAAGTGGTAAGACTCCAGGACTTGATGGATTTCCAGACGAATTTTAGAAGACATTAAGGAGGTATTAGTGGACCCCTGGTGAGGAACCTTCAATGCAAACCTGTTAGGGGAGGAACCTCCACAACCTATGAAAGAAGCTATTGTGGTTGCTCTCCTTAAAGATGTAAAAGACAGAGTTTCAGAGTAGCAGCCGTGTAAGTCTGTATTCGCAGAAAGAAAAGGAGTACTTGTGGCACCTTAGAGACTAACAAATGTATTTGAGCATAAGCTTTCGTGAGCTACAGCTCACTTCATCGGATGCATTCAGTGGAAAATACAGAATGCATCCGATGAAGTGAGCTGTAGCTCACGAAAGCTTATGCTCAAATACATTTGTTAGTCTCTAAGGTGCCACAAGTACTCCTTTTCTTTTTACTTTATGCAGTTCCTATAGGCCCGTATCTCCACTGAATCATGACAAAGATTTTAGCAAAAAATACTAGCTAGATGACTAGTCTATGCTTTCAACTTATATAAACCGAGACCAACCTGGATTAATTAAGGATAGACAAACGTCAGACTTTATTTGGAAAATACTTAAAATCATCCATAATGCCAGTTCAGAAAAAAAGATCAATTTCTCTTATCACTATATGCAGAGAAAACCTACGATAGAACAGCATGGAATTTTCTGTTTCAAATCCTGTCCCATGTGGACTTTGGTCCCCAGTTCCTTAAATGAGTAACTTGTTCTCTACATCTAAAAGCAGCTGGGTGAATGAACGGGGTTAAATCCCCCCTTTTTGAATCATACAGTCTGAGGGACTACTAGGCAGGGATGTCCATTGTCTCCTTTACTTTTTGCACTGGCCATGAAGCCTTTCACACAGAGGGTAAGGAACAATGGATCCAGCAAAGGAATAAAACTTGCAGAAACAAAATCAGAAAATAGCATTATATGCAGATGATGTAATATTTTTATCTAAACCAAATCTTTCCCTAAATTAGTTTCTAAAGAAATCCAAGACTTTATGAAAGCATTTGGATTTAAAGTAAATTATGCCAAATCCGAAATGCTAGCTATACATTTGCCAGACTCTGAAAAGACACTCCAAAAAACGTTTGGGTACAAATGGCCAACAAATTCTATAACATATCTGGAAATTCAGATCTCAACCTAAAAGAGTTCTATGATTTAAACATCAAACCATTCCTTCAGCAAATGAAAAAAAATCTGGAGTGGTGGTAGAAGTATGCAATTCCTTGGTTGGGAAGAATAGACACAGTCAAAATGAATATTCTACCAGGGATATCTTTCTTGTTGCAAAATCTTTCTGTAATTAACCCAGATAAAACCCTAGAAGGTATACAGAAGATGTCGTTAGAATTTATATGGAATAAGACAAGACAAAAATTGAGTGATGATACTTTGCACAGGGAGACTAACTGTTCCAATTATTTTATGATGCTATCAAGCCAGTCAGCTCAAAGCCGTAGTGGATTGGGAGCTCTTTAGCCTATGCAAATACCGGGTCTTTACTGAACAAGAAAATTGCAGCAGTGTAATCACTAGGCTATTATGAATTAATTTTAAAAAAATCACATCTGCCAGAAATTTAAAGCAAAGGCTACTCTGTGGGTTTGGATAGAACTAGAGATAAAATAAGCTCTTTTCACTCACCAATGACACCTACTACAAACAATACAGATTTTAACCCAAATTGTGAACCAGATTGCTTCCAAGACTGGGAGAGCCATGGAATACACATGGTTGGCCAGCAACTCAGTAAAGAAACATTTCTAACCTAATTACAGATTGAAACTAAATTTAACTGGCACACTTTCCCCTGGTACCAGTACTTTCAAGTCAGGCATTGTTTCTCAACTTTCTAGAAAAACCTGTTTTAAACAGAAAGCTAACTTTAAAAGATGTGATGGTGTCTGATAAATTGGGAAACAAAAAAAAATAAAACTAATTTATATCAATCTTTGCAGACACCTTTCCTAACAAAAAATTGTCCACATATGACACGCGGGGAAAACAGTGGATAGACAAATTACCCCAGAGGAATGGACTGTGCTCTGGAAAAGAGGACCAGCAACCTCAGACTGTAGCACAATGAAAGAATATTTCTTTCAGATACTGTTTCAGTGGTATGTCGCACTAGTCAGGTTAAAAATATAAAGAGAAAGATTCAGTGGGGATAAATGTTGGAGAAATTGAGGTAAAAGAGGAGATTTTATGCATGTATGGTAGACATCTCCAGTCATTATAGAATATTAGGATGCAATCCATAACCAAATATCACAAACTATTGGAAATTTATTACCAAATGATCATTTGGTAATCATCCTAGAGCTTCCTAGTGGAAATGTTCACACAAGAGGAAATAAAGAATTAATCTCTCCTCTGCTAGTAGCCCCCTGAACTATTGGTAGCCTCTCATTGGAAAAAGAAAAATACCCCAACCATACAAGAATGGTTCAAAAAATGGTTAAAAAACAGTTGTGGTTATGGAATAGTTAACATACCAATTACATATCCAGCAAATTAGGCAGAAAACATAGATATTTGCTTACATTTATTCAATACTCAAAGTATATTCACCTGCAAAAGCACCCAGTATACTTGTGCAATTTTTTTTATTAATATTTGATAGACTTGCTTGGTCTGTTAAATGTGTTTACAGAGATTTCACTCAATTTAATTAATCACTGTAACAACACAGGTGTTGGAACGATGCTTACTCTGTAATGTGGTAACATACTATTAAAAAGATCTGATGACTATATTCTTGTATAATGTCTCTTTAAACAAACAAGAATTGTTGTAATGATTGTTCTCTTTCTGAAATTTCCATGGCAAGGATTTATAAACTGGTTAAAGCTACCTAAATAAATAGTTAAAAATAATCATATTCCACTCTAAGTGGAAAAAAATCTGCATTATTTGTGTCACACCTTTCTATGGTAAATTTGATTTAATGTCCATTTTGATTAGTGGACTTTTTTGATCATTAAGTGCTACTATTAATGTAAAACTTTGAAAGTAAGCCAGTTGAAAAACGTAGCCTTTATAGTTAATTCTTCCAATTTTTGTGTATGTTTTTAATCTGCAGTTTTAAAAGGGTTATTTTTTCAATGCTTAAACCTCATTGTTTTACAAATTCTTTGGTTCATGTCACTGTGCATATCTTTTAACAAATGAAAGCTAATAAGCTGGGGTTCCTCCCAATACCATATTGCCTACTGTATAATGGCACAGTTAGATTAGTTCTCTGTCTAAACAAAATCAGCCTTTTGCTCACCATGCACAACACTAGCCATCTTTTGTACTGTTCCATAAAGACATTTCCTAGCCTGTCACTTGTGTTGCAACTTGTGTGACTAGATAAATGCTGCTTATCTCTGTTTGTTTGGGTGAAATGCCAGAAGTGGCATTGTTACACTTGGAGTCCTGTTACCCATGACAGCCTTAGCAAGAAGCCAAAAAGAACCACATGTAGCATTCATAACCGCAAGAGCTACAAAACATTTGAGGTGAAAAATATACAAGTAAACCACCTAGATTTTATTCTTGTTAGGAAAATGATTTTAGAGGGGGAGAAGGTAAAAGCTGTGTTCCTTTTCCTGAGGGGATTCATATACCTCTATTTATATACAGTATTGGTGTCTAGACACTATGATGAAGTGTATGCTAGAAATGCATATATTAATTAAAACTTAGTAATGAACTTATTGCCCAATCTATGAAAAGTATTCTGACCTCCTTTAATTAATTAATGTTAGATACCACAATCAGGAATAAAATGTTAAAATAAGGGATGTGGTATTGGGAACAGTTCTTTTAAGTATTTTAACTTCCTAGACAGGAAGTCTGGGGTAGGGATGCTGCAGAACTCATGTTCTGTTATGCAGAGGAAGTTGGGATCTGTGCCACTGAATAAAGAGGATCTCTATCAAGCACCTTGGGCCCAGAATGGTTACTGAACACCCCAAAGGAATTTTTTAGTATGACCCCACACCTAGCACAGGGACCTTGGACTCTAATAGCTCTCTGATCTAGTGATAAGTTTCCAGATTACAAATTGTGGGCAAGAAAATACCCTAAAATCCAGGAAAGCTCCCTTGACTGTCCCAAGATTAATGTTTGTTTCAGCTTAACAAGACAACTGAGCTATTTTGTCTGATACAACTGAGAATCGCTATCACATCTCACAGATATATTAGGAATCTGAAGAAATACTGGAATTTCTAATCGCAATGTCCCAGACTGCTGTCCTCAGCTATCATGCAAACACAGGCATCCAGTTTTAGTGAGGCACATTCTGAAACTTTGTCAAACAAACTTTGTCAAACTTTATTCCACAGCTACTGCCAAAGTGCTGTAATGGGTTATACAAAGAGATTGTGGCAACTGAGCATCATGATGATTGTTTGCCCCATCGTGTAGTTTTGTTTTCGCTTTGTTCCTTTTCTGTCCATCAGGCTAAGATTTTATCCAACTCTAGTAATTTGAACACAGTAGTAAATACCTTATTTACAGTAGCATCTCAGTAAGTAGGATTGTTCTGCAGTTATTCACAACAGTATGCTGCCCTACTGTACAGCCTCATAGAAAACCCTCCAACCCCTGAACAAATAGATGTATAGCAGGCAGGAAGAATGCCTAACATCAGCACAAGGATCAAACTAGGAGACAAACTAGTTTCAGTATCTCATTTACTATATCAACCAACATTACACCACCCTCTGCTACATTTAACTCAGACATTAAGATGACTTGGGTATAAAAAGTTTAGATTATTATTAGTATTGCAGTAACACCAGCAGTCCAAAGCCCCATTAAGCCAGGCACCACATAGACATGAAATAAAAAGTCATCCCCTGCCCCCAAAGAACATTCTAATTAAGATCTTATTTGAAATTACTCCAATTTATCCAATCCACATGTGGCACTGGATGGTGAGACCCCCCCAGGCCAGCAGGCATGACAAATTGTACTGAGGATGTGGTTTCAGGCTGTGGTTACAGATGGTGATGTACCAAATCCTTTGGGAAGTACAGTGCCTAATGTTTGCACTAAGGAAAAGAAGGACCTGAACCTTTGTAAACAAATCACCGGAGTAGGAACATGGAATGTGAGCACTATGTACACAAGAAAGCTCGCCATTGCGACCAAATAATTAGAAAAATGTAAGATAGAGACATGTGGAATCTCAGATCTGTGTTGGAAGGGTAGGCATCAGCAGTGTACTATTCAGGATCTGAGAAAAAGAGAAAATGAGGTTGCATTTAACTTATCCAAGGAAACAAAGTGTGTGCTTGTATATAATCCAATCAGAATCATTACATTCACCTTTGAGTGAAGCCAGTCAATATACAATAGCAGCTGATGATGTGATTGATGAGTTCTATGAATGACTTGAAGAGACACTAAAACACCAGTTTAAGATATCACCCTTGTAACTGGGGACTTGAATGCAAAAATTGGAACTGTAAGGTCTCATAAAGTAGTAATGGGAAACAATGGTCTGGGTTCACAAAATGAGAGAGGAAGGGGGTTAGTCAAGTTCTGCTACTCTAATCACCTGCTCATTACAAACACCACCTTCACACAATGTCCTAGATATTTATACAGGTTGTGATCACCTGATAGTATGACAAAGAATCAAATCAACTATCTTATGAAACACCAAAGCCAGGGATTGAGTGCCCAATGGACAAAAACTTTCCTGAGTGCAGACTGTGGATCAGATCATCAGCTACTAACCTCAAACATAAAATTAAAACTTAAAAAGGTATGATTTTCAAAAGATCCCTGCATTTGGACTTATCCAGAATCAACAAAAATTATAAAACTTATATCCAAATTGGGTGAGAGGCATTGGCACAGGTGAAAGAGGAGAACAACCCCAACAAACTTTAGAACAAAATGAGAACTGTTATACTTGAAACTAGTAAAGAACACATTCTGAAAAGTCAGTGTCAGACTACACCATGCTTAACTGAGAAGGAGTTTGAGTGGATAGAAAATTTATGCAGAGTGAAGGAGATGGATGAATACAGGAGAGAATATAAGGAACTGAGCAGACAGATTCAAAAGCAGACTAGGTAAGCCAAGAGTAAATATTTAAAGTGAAAAATTTATGGAACTTGAGATTTATAAAGAGAGTAATAATACAAAAAGTTACATTCAGAATGATCAGACTTCTTACCAAAAGGTTTTCCCCATGATCAAATACAATAAAATGTCATGATGACAGAGTCCTTACTGAGGGTGATTATATCAAATGCAGGTGGAGAGATTACTGTGCCAATTTGTATCATGATACAGGATAACAGAAAAGGGAGTACAGAACCAAGCCAACAAACCTCTAAGAGGAAGTGGTGTGTGCTATTATGAAAATGAAGCCTGCAAAGCACCTGGATAACGTGTCAGCAAAATTGTTAAAAACAACTGGTGAACAAGATACTGACCTTATGTGGAAAATTTGTAATGATGCATGGATGACTAGAAACCTACCTGAAGGACTTGATGAAGAGAATTTTTCTGCCTTACCAAAGACAGGAAACAGTATAGTAACTATTGTACCATCTCCCTGATACCACATATGAGCCAAGCTCTACTCTACATAATTCAAGATTTCAAGGATTGAAGGATAGATAGAAGCAGAACTACTGCCAAAAGCTAATTTCAGAGATGGTTGAGGCACATGTGACTAAATCGTGAATATCCATCACATCATTGAAAAAATGCAGAGAGTACAATCAGCCATTGAACATGTGTTTCATTGACTACTCAAAAGCATTTGATACCTTCCAACATGACCATCTTTGGAAAATATGGGGATTCCAAAACACCTCATTGAAATCATCACAGGTCTATACCACCACCATCACCAGACCATGGTGAGAACAAAAGTAGGTAACAGTGAGTGATTTTCCACTGGGCAGGGTGAGAGACAAGGGTGGAGACAAGGCTTTGTCTCCAAGCCTCTTTAACAAGCCTTAGAAAGTTTTGACAAAGTGGAAGGAATTGGGATCTCTATTGTGGACATCTCTTAACTGACCTCAGATATGCTAATGACCAATGCTCTTTGCTACAATCACTGAGGCAATGCAACAAATGTAAAAAAAAGTTAGCAATGAAATATGTACCATTCCTGAATGTAATGGGAAAACACGAATGTACATCAACAGACAACTTGATTAACAGATAAGCTGTAGAGGCAGTAGAGGAATTCAATTACCTGGAATCATATACATCCAGGCAAATGTGCTTTTTAGGCACAGAGATGGAAATAACCTCGAGAAAATGATTTATGGAAGGAATGGTAGAGAAAGTCATAATAGAATAGGATGACCAGCAAGGAGATGGATGAATGGTGTGCAGCAAATCATTGGAAGGTCAGATGCTGAATGCTGAAAGGTAGCAGTGGGTCGTGAAGGCTTTAGAAAATTCTGCTATGATTTTCCTGATATTCAGACATTAATAAATGGATTTACTTAGCTACCAAAATCTATCCTCTAAGGTGTCAAAAATTGGCTTTGTTCTATCAGTTCATCAGCATGTTCACAAACATTGCCCTCTATTAAATTTACCCAGTTAAACATGCTTCTGCTCTTTTAACTGGAAATGGGCTTGAATCAAAGCCCCAACATCCCTCAAAACTGAACAAGATTAGACAGACATGGAACCTACGTTGGATTATGAATTTCACAACCAGCATTTTTCTCCTCAGGAGATGGATGAAATGAACCACCACTGGACAGCCACAAAAATCTGTTTAGCTGGAAAATTTGAAATCCAGATCTGAATTTTGCAAATCAGACCTCTCTCCCATTTTAACAGTTGTGGTTAAGTTTTTATCTACTTGGAGGACATTGCGTCAGCTATTCTGTCTGTAAACACTGTTCAACATGTGCCTGTTCACTGAAAACAACTGATTTTACATAGTTTGAGATTACATATTAAATCAAGCTGAATGAAAGACTGTATGATGGCAAAAGATATATTTTGCTCATATTTAATCAATGTGAGTAAATAAACAGCGCTACCCATGCGTTTAATGTAGGGCATTAGATATATTTTCTCATCTGTATGTTTTTTTTAATTCCAGAATAAACACAGTGGATGAGGTAAGACTTTTTTTTAGACCAACTTCTGTCGGTGAGAGTGACAACCTTTCAAGCTATACAAGATCTTCTTTAGGCCTGGAAGTGGGGAAATGAAAAAGTGATGTATGGCTGGATTCAAAGGCTACTAAAGTGAATAGTAAATAGGGTGACCAGATAGCAAGTGTGAAAAACTGGGACAGGAGGTGGGGGGTAATAGAAGCCTATATAAGAAAAAGCCCCAAATATCGGGATTTGTCCCTATAAAATCGGGACATCTGGTTACCCTAATAGTAAAGATGATTAAAAACAACACACGTGCGCACACACACACACACACACACACAGACACACACACACACAACTAATTATTTTTCATGGGAACCTTCAGGAAACTTTTAAGTTTCCCACCAAGGATTGTTTGTTTTGTCTTTTGTTCTTCATTTATTCAATAAAAAACAAAACTGAAAACTGAAAAAGTGTTGTTTTCAAAAACCATTATCTATAAAAAAAAATTACTTACTTTTTATACCAAAAACAAATTTTTCAATTAGTCACTGAAGGAACAGATAATTTTAATCAAAATATTTTTCCTGTGAAAATTTTCATATTGGTTGTAAATCCATTTTTTGACCAGCTCTAATCAATTTGAGACTTTTTGTTGACTTCTATATGCAGTGGCCCTTAAAGAATTGCACGCCCTCAGTCAGCAAACATATCAGTCTGTCCCAAGCTCTTTAGATATTTCTATTAGTGAAAGCACAGTGTCATTGCTACACTTTCAGAACTCTTCACCTTCTCTATTGGATGCTTCCATATGGCATGTGGAAGCCTAGAGGGAAAGTCCATCTTTTCCATATGACCTTGTTGAATGATTCAGGAAGTCACAATGGTAATAGCCACTTGCCTTCTTTTATGGCACTATGTACAATACCATTCAAAGAGCAACCAGCAAGAGAGGGGATGGTTCAATACAGCAGAGAAAGGAACGAAAAGCAGAATATAGGGAATATCAATACTCGTCTAGAAACTCACTATCCTCTGGATAAAATCCAAGCAGACATAGCCTTTACATCAACATGGGCTCCACTCCTGTGAGGTAATGGGGAGCCATGGAGATGAGGGCAAGGGCTCTCATTGGGCACAAAGTAAAACCTTTCAACCAGCAAATGGATTCTGTAGATAGAATTACTTTGATTATACTTTATCTCACAAAAGGTAAAATGTATTTGGATTATTCTGCCAGAATAACTGGCAACATAATTTGTTCACAAAACATTAGGTATTTGTTCTTTTCCAGACCAAGGACATCAGGGTCTAATAGATTTTTCAGCAGAGAATGAGTACTGCTAAAATGTGTTGACTAAAATACGTATTCTTTTGCAAAGGAAACTTTAATGTTACAGCTAGAATTTTAGAATGAATAACCAAAGAGAAACCAAAGTCAGTAAATTAGAGAAAATAGTTTTGCCTGCATTGTCTCAAAACAGAAGCACACTGAGGAGCTACAAACAGCACTTTCACATGAAAATGGAAAGTTAACCAAGAGATAAAGACCTGGCACTTACAGTCTTGTAACATACTGTCCCACAAACTGATTGAATTCCTGTATTTTCTCACCATATACAGTGGGTTTCAGCAGTGGTTCAGTACATTGTTTTTCAGGTCTGACTATGCGCTCATTTTTGTGTGAGCACTTTTTGCTAATTCTCTTCATGAAATTTTGCATCTCACATTACTTTGGATTTCTCCATGCCTTTGGATAGGATTGCTTCTTGTTTTTTTTTAAAAAAGTGCTTTGCTTCAAAGTTCAAATTTACTGAATTTTAAACCTGAAGGGCAGTAAGCAGGGAAGAAGAAGCAGCGACAGCAACCAAAGAAGTAGCATGGTCTAGTTACTCCAGTAGATTAACACAGGGACATTTGATTTGTATTCCAATATCTGTCACTGATTGGTTTAATCCTTTGTACTTATATATAGTTACTTTACAAATATTATTTAGTTATATCTTACAATCTAGATATTTAGGTACTTATAAGGCCCCCTCCCACCTCACAATTTTTAGTGTATTTATCCTCACAACACCCTCATGAAGTAAGGCAGCATTATTATCCCCACTTTGCAGATGGGGAAAAGGAGGCATAAGGAGGCTAAAATACAGACGCACATAAACTTTAATTTCCAGGGACTTAACCAAGGTCACATAGGAAATCTGTGATGGAGCAAATTGAACACGTCTCCTAAGCCTCTAGCACCCTACTCACTGTTCCCTCCTTCCTCTCCAGAGGGAGAAGTAAGGGTATGGCTACACTTGCAGATGTAGAGCGCTTTGAGTTAAACCAGCCTTCGGAGAGCGCAGTAGGGAAAGCGCTGCAGTCTGTCCACACTGACAGCTTCAGGTGCACTGGCGTGGCCACATCTGCAGCGGCATTGGGAGTGGTGCATTATGGGCAGCTATCCCAGCATGCAAGTGACTGCAACGTGCTTTTCAAATGGGGGTGCGGTGTGGTAGGGTAAGACAGGGAGTGTGTTGTGTGTATGTTGGGGGAGAGAGAGTGGCTTTTGGGGGGCGGAGAGCATGTCAGCATGCTGTCTTGTAAGTTCAGACAGCAGCAGACCCCCCCTCCCTCCCCCCTCTCTCTCACACACACAGCATTCCACACCAATAGTTGCTTTGTCTCAGAGTAGATAAGCAGCCGGCTGTCAGAAACGGAGCTTTTAAAGGGCATATCTGCATTTCTGCAGTGATTCAAAAACAATGACAAGAGTGGCCACTTGACTTACGGGGATTATGGGACATTTCCGGAGGCTGATCAGAGCGCAGTAATGCAACACCTCGTTCACCCCGGTGCTGCGGCGCTCCAGCGGGGGCGCAGCAAATGTTATTCCACTCGCCGAGGTGGAGTACCAGCAGCGCTGTAGCCGCTGAGTAAGAGCGCTCTACGTGCCTTGCCGGTGTGGACAGGGAGTGAGCTAGTGCGCCCGGGGCTCCTTTATTGCGCTGTGACTCGCAAGTGTAGCCAAGCCCTAAGGCTTAGCAAGGTAAGTGACTGTCCAATGTCAACGAGCTTATCTCAGGAAGCCTGCTACTGTACATGTACATTTTTTCAGTTATTAGACATAGCTCACTGAAGATTAAGAAATTGCATTTCAGACGTAAAAAAATTGCCAAAAAATTATTGTTGCTGATTTCAAAATACCAAGAAAGATCATGCCACAATCCTTTGCAATTTTTATAGTTCTTTGGTCCCTGATATGGCTACAGGTATCTTTAACACCACCACATTTGCTGAAGTACTAGAACAGTAGGCTTCCATTCACTTAATATCCCTATTCCCAACTCTCACACACAAGTATTGCATGTGGAATGGCACAAATTGCACTTGGGATTCCAGTTGTCAACCTCATTTTCAAGGCTAAAATGCCCTAAGCTAGCAAATGTTCAGCTGTTTAATCATGAGTTTGAAACCTCAGTTGGGATTATGACACTTCTGGGCCAAGGTAACAAACTACAGCAGATTTATTTGTCAGTTTTTGCTGCAGTGTTGCTTTGATTGGGCCCATGGGTAACACCAGGCCTGAACCATTTTGCAGGATTAATGAAGGTCATTTCAGCTGTAATGCTAATAAGATGCTGATTATAGCCCTGGAAAGCTCAGTAGCAAGTGGCCACCTGTGATTTCCTATTTAAACTATTTCCTTCCACACTGCTGACCATTTCATTCCCCCAGAATATGTTAGGTAAAAGTCAAAGAAGAATATGCTATATGGAATATTCTTTAACAAGAAAGACAGAAAGCTTTTATATTACTAAAAACATATCCCATCAGAATTTCAAAGTTTGCTTGCTTTAATATTCGTTCTACATTTGTTTGCCTCTTGGAGTGTAATTTGCGGGTTTACTTATGTTCTCCTTCCAAGATGCTTTTGTCCATTACACCAGCTTGTCTATACTAGCATTCCAGTCATTTCCCAAATTACTTTAAAAACTGTAAGAAAGTACAGTATTTATTAAAAAAGGTCGTTTTCTCTGAAAACAAATGGGACACACTCAGTGGCAGTATTTAGTCCTGCATGTTTTTTTCTGCCCTTCCCATTGCCAATTCCTTATTATTAAGCACTTGAAGCCGAGACATGATGTGGGTGCTTTTCTACTTCTGTGAACAATCAGTAATTGAATTTCTTCTAGCCTGGCTTGCCCTTGCATATTCAGCTTTGACTTTTGGGTTTCTATCATGAAAACATTTGTTTTTCTTTAACTTATAATTACATGGGCGCTGCTACCACACTACACTGTATTTATAGATTTGCACTTGAAAAGCTTATTGGTGCGGTACCTTTTTTACATATTGTTCTCATGACTACACTAGATGTTGAACAAATTAATTGGCAAAGACATTTTTGAATTATTAGATTCTGTTGGGATGTCCAAAATTCATGATATATTTGAAATACACATTACCATGTAGGATGAGGTGTTAATACAAAAATAGTACCTTGCTTACACAATACTGCTAAAGGTCACATTCAGAGGCCAGTTTCTAGCTGTTTCTAGAAACTGTAGGCACTGAGAGCATTCCTCATCATTGTGCACATGTACAGACAGCATCCAAAAATCCCATGCAGTTTGAGATCAAGGTGCATCAGAGTGTTAGCAAATACCAGCTGCCCGCCTTCAAAGCCACGTGGATGTATGTGTCTGGCAAGTATGCAGCAGATAACCCAAGGTCACATAGGCATGGCAATGGCCAAAACATAGGCCTTGTGGAACTATCTATAAATCCCAGCCACTGGCCTTTTAGTTTTTCTCCCCAAACCACCTGAAATATTTTATGCCTAGTCCAACATATTACTGGAGCTACATAAATAACTGAAATGACTAAGAATACATAACAAACACATAGACACTGCTTCCTTATACTGTACCACACTCTACTATAGAATTTATCTTCTATTTAAGCACTTAAATACCAAGGTGATGGGCCTGGTGTAAGTGCTTAAGAATATGCCTGGATTCTTCAGTACACACATTGCAATGTGGCTTCACCTGGAGTCATCTAATAGTATGCATATTGCCTTTTGAATTTAATCTGGGTTTTTTATAAACAAGCATTTTAATCAATTAAGTATAAATGAATCAAAGAATGTATGAATGTGATAGCAGAGAAGGAATGATTTTTCAGTTGAAAAGTTAACTGAGATGACCAATTCCTGTCATAATATTCTGGCAACACTTACTGGTGTTTTTTTTTATTGCGGGTTTTATAGCTCTGATTTATCAGACTTCTTTCTATGTATTACAATCTTTCAGGAAGTTAAGTTACATAAAGAAAGTGCTAGCATGACTGGCACAGCAGGATTTTCAACACCATTCCCTACAGCGTCTATTTTTAAAACAGATCTTCAAAAGATCTCAGAGATGCTGTCTTCCTACAGACCTCTATAGATCTTTGAAGAAATATTTCATGACAATGACCACCAAACCAATACCCGTATCTTCTGAACATGTGGATTTAACATAGATTACTGACGTGAAACCCAATTTGATACCAGAAAATAGAGTCTCTTTTTTATTTAATATGCAAACTTCCTAACTATGCAGTGACACTGGCACTAAAGCCTGCTTCTTATCAGCAACCAGACTCCATACCCTCTTTAAATCTTAAGTGAATACTTTGATATATCTTCCAAGGATTTCATAACTTTTTTTTTCAAACTCTAGTTAAAGACAAACTATTCCCAGGCAATTTTTTGCCATTTCTTTATGTGATTGTTCAGAACAGGTTAGACAATCACCTATTTGAATGAACATTTGTACACTACATAGAGACAATACTGACAAAATAAAAGGCAGAGGGAAAAACACTGTGAACATCTAGTAAAGAACTACACTTGGTGTTGCAACTCTGTTATAAATGCATGTCCAGGCAGAAGTTCCTTTAGACAGATGACATTCTTAGGTTTCCCATTTAGAAAATAAGAACAGTCATACTGGATCAGACCAATGGTCCATCTAGCCCCGTACCCTTTCTTCTGACAGTGGCCAATGCCAGGTACTTCAGAGGGAATGAACAGAACAGGTAATCATTAAGTGATCCATCCCGTTGTCCATTCCCAGCTTCTTGTAAACAGAGGCCAGAGACACTTCAGAGCATGGTTTTGCCTCGCTGCCCATCCTGGCTAATAGCCATGGATGGACCTATCCTCCATGAACTTATCTAGTTCTTTTTTGAACCCTGTTATAGCCTTGGCCTTCACAACATCCTCTGGCAAAGGGTTCCACAGGTTGACTGTGCATTGCATGAAGAAATACTTCCTTTTGTTTGTTTTAAACCTCCTGCTTATTAATTTCATTGGGTGACCCCTAGTTCTTTAACTCAGAGAATATCAGGGTTGGAAGGGACCTCAGGAGGTCATCTAGTCCAACCCCCTGCTCAAAGCTGGACCAATCCCCAACTAAATCATCCCAGCCAGTTCTTGTGTTATGAGAAGGAGTAAATAACACTTCCTTATTCACTTTCTCTACACCAGTCATGACTTTAGAGTCCTCTATCATATCCCCCCTTAGATGTCTCTTTTCCAAGCTGAAAAGTATGAGTCTTCCTAATCTCTCCTCATATAGAAGCTGTTCTATACCCCTAATCATTTTTGTTGCCCTTTTCAGAACCTTTTCCAATTTTAATGTATCTTTTTTGAGATGGGGTAACCAGATCTGCACGCAGTATTCAAGATGGGGGCATATCATGGATTTATATACAGGCAATATGATATTTTCTGTCTTATTTTCTATCCCTTTCCTAATGATCCCCAACATTCTGTTAGCCTTCTTGACTGTCACTGAAATTTAGCGTATGTTTTCAGAGAACTATCCACAATGATTCCAAGATCTCTTTCTTGAGTGGTAATGGCTTATTTAGACCTCATCATTTTGTATGTAGAGTTGGGATTTATCTTTTCCGATGTGCATTACTTTGCATTTATCAACATTGAATTTTGTCTCCCATTTTGTTACCCAGTCACCCAGTTTTGTGAGATCCCTTTGTAACTTTCTGCAGTCTGTTTTGGACTTAACTATCTTGAGTAATTATGCATCATCTGCTAATTTTGCCACCTCATTGTTTGCCCATTTATGAATATGTTGAACAGTATTGGTCCCGGTACAGACCCCTGGAGGACACCCATATTTTCCTCTCTCCATTCTGGAAACTGACCATTTATTCCTACCATTTTTTCCTATCTTTTAACCAGTTACTGATCCATGAGAGGACCTTCCCTCTTATCCCATGATAGCTTATTTCCTTAAGAGCTTTTGGTGAGGGACCTTGTCAAAGGCCTTCTGAAAAATCTAAGTACACTACATCCACTGGATCTCTCTTGTCCACATGCTTGTTGACCCCTCAAAGAATTCTATTTAGATTGGTGAGGCATGATTTCCTTTACAAAAGCCATGTTGACTCTTCCCCAACAAATCCTGTTCATCTATGTGTCTGATATTCTATTCTAATTTCAACCAATTTCCCTGGTATTGAAGTTAAGTGTATTGGTCTGTAATTGCTGGAATTTCCTGTGGAGCCTTTTTTAAAAATTTGCCTCATATTAGCTATCCTTCTGTACCAGATGACTGGAGCTGATTTAAATGATAAGTTACATACCACAGTTAGTAGTTCTGCAATTCCACATTTGAGTTCCTTCAGAACTCATTTAGAAAATGTATACATTGCCTATGTATTTCTTTAGTTTGGGAGGCAGTTACTAAATTCAAAAAGGCATTTGTGTTCCAATATGAGCTTCTGATTTGGGACAACTTTGATTTCAAATGCATTGATTTATTGTCACCATCGTCTTACCAGCTATGTGGCGACACCAGCTTGCTGGTCCATAGGTTCTATATCTTACAGTGTTTGTCAGCTACTTTAATTAGAAGGGCGGATGGAGTCAACTGGGAAGATTTGTGGTGGTGTATGTAATATTCAAGTTAATTCTTCCAATTCAGAGAAAATCCATACAACACAGTTCTTCCTCAGGTACTGAGTATAGCAGACAGCTACAATAACCCAATAAACCTGTACAATATATTTTCCTCTCACCCTTAGAGGACTGGAGCAAAAGAGAATTAACTTGAAAACTTTAATAAAAAGTGACCGACATCTTTAGATATGTTTGCTGATTCCAGTTCTCTTCATATGAGAAGTGATGCAGCTACCACCACCCACTATTAAATGATCCAAAATATTAAAGAAAACTAAACTTCCTATGCAAATATCTTGTTTTTATTGTATTTAAGGCACTAAAATATGTAATTCTAAATCATACACTCCTGTAGAAAGAGTTGCCATAGAGATCCAGAGGTATCATGCCATTGGTTACCATTTGGCTACAGGAGCTAGTCCTCTATATTTTTAATTTGTTTGGCATAAGTATCTTCCAACAATTTGGGATCAAGTAATGCTGAAAAGCACAGGTGGTCAGGCTAGAAGAACCAAATGGTCTATTGTGGCCATGATATTTGTGAATTTGTAACTGAGGTATGTGGATTGATTTCTGCAGCTTCTTTTAGATGTCTGTAAGCAGGGCTGTTATTGATAGGTCATGAGCGAGCTATCAATAACAGTGTGGAGTGTGGAACACTGGCGTGTTCAAAACACGGCGGCAGAATGATAAAAAATAAGGAGCTCATCCTGGTTAAAATATTATGATAAAAAAGTGTTTGTAAAGAGGGATTAACTGTAACTCACACTCCCTTTCTTCTCATAGAAGGACCCAATAAAGGGCTGTAAGCACTGCTGTAGGGTAGGTGGGCAGGAGAGACTGACACACCCAAGGCCATAAGAATAGATTCCACCTTCAAGCTGGGCAGTGGTTTCTGTTTACTTTTGATTAAATTAACTCAGTTACTCTCATTCTATATACCCCCAAAACTGAAGAAAAGACATCGCTGACTGCAATTTTTTTCTGGCTGAATCATTCCACCAGCTTCTACTGTTCAGATTCGTAAGGTCTGGCACACTAGTGATGATGTAACATGAAAAGGGAAGTGTAATGGAATGTGCAATGCTGTAGCGCCACACACACACACAAACGCATCATGCAGTCACATATGCAAAACCATCCACAGGCTCAATCCCAGGTCTTTGCACCACAGCTCCAGCAGTCCTCAACAGTTACTTTGAGGATTGGAGCTAGTGATCCAAAAGAGGAGCTGCATGCACATATAAGGAAGCCTTTCTCGGGGTATCATCAGGGTTTGAACTCAGGACCTTCAGTTTAAAAAAAAATGCATGCCTCTGCTGCTGAAGCTAGAAGAAAAACGGTTGTAGCTGATAGTTGTAGTACACGCTCATCTTATGTGGAACTGCTAGAGAGGGACAAATCCTCATTTAGAACTGGGTTGACAAAGGTTTTCCTGTTCCATGAAAATTTGAGATTTTGAAAATTTTCTATCCCAATTTTGGACAAAAAAAGTCAAAATCTTGAAAATTTTAAATATATATATATATAACTTAACATTTAAGAAAAATAACTAAAATGCCCCCAACACCACAAATATTATTTCCTGGGGGAAACGTCTTTCCTACTTTCAATGAATCAGCCTTTTCTGACAAAAAAGTTTCATCGAAAAATTCCTGACTAGCTCCAACCACATTCTCTTAGCACATTTCACACATTCAGTACAAGAGCCTTCAGAAATTGCATACATTCAAATACAGATGCATGATCCTACTAACAGGATGGAATGGAGGGGGTGGATGGTATTTTAAAGTGAAAAAATGGAAGCCATTTACCAAGTCTGAGCGTTAAACCTTCTTCTAGCCCAAGATAAATGTGAACTATGATGTGTAAATTCAGAGTTTTGTCAGCCTGTGAATGGATGTTTCGGGTTTGGCAGAGGAGTCTCAGGCTGACCAGCATTTAACCTATCAACTTTTTTCTTTTTTAAAAACAAAAGGTATGTCATATTTTTGCTCATATCTAAAGTTCTGGAACGTAATCTGATTGCAATGGTCTTAGACCAGGGATAATTTATATTTATACTAGTGATTCATATGCTAGCTTCCAAACTACCAAGGTTCTGGCTGGGATATAAAACCCAATATTTCTATTGAGTAAAATGGAGTTACAGTATGTGTGCCAGAGAGATAATTCAAGCAATCTTCTGTGGAAGAGTAACTTATTTCACCACACATTCTTTGCCCCAGCTGAAAAAAAGCAGACAAAGAAAATGTGTACATTAATATTGACATGTGAGCAAGCTGTTAGTGACATACACATTTTTAAAATAATGTAATTAGGGTTTTCTTTTCATTACTGTATAAGTGGATAATTTTCATTTTGCCCTAGCATGTCTATTTCACACACCAGTCTGCCACAATAATGCAGCTGAACTGCATCCACTAGATATGAACCCCATCTTTTACCTCATAATCTGGCCCTCATTCCGTGAATTTTGGGAAACATCAGATCCCCAGCCTTCAACTCATGCTATTCATTCTAGTGCTAATTGCACCTGATCCAAATCCCACTGAAATCAAAGGAAAACCTCCCACTGACTTCAATTGGCTTTGGATCAGGCCTAAACTTATGTCATTTCTGAAGCTTCACAAGCTACTGTTTCCATATCCTATTTTACTGATACTATTGCGTACTGTTGGGGGATGTAACAAGGGCACAATGTAGCCTTTATACTTCCAGATATGTATAATCAATCACAGTCTCCACAAAAGAGAAAAGAACTATTGTTAGGAAAAAGCAATGAACACCTGCTAGCTGCTCTGCACCCCTGAAAGACTGACTACTGCAATTCTCTTTTTTATGGTCTTCCTAAATCCCTGCTCTCTAGTTCAAGGGCACAGAACATTATACATCACCCCCAGTTTTTCTCATCTCTAGTCAGGGCGGGAATCAGAATCATCTCAGATGCTTCAGGGCATATATCTGGATAGCAATACAGTTCTTAGAAATTGTAAAATTGTGTAAACTAGTGTTAGATTACACACTTTTACACTAATAACTGAACTAGTTAAGGTACTTTATATGGTCTCCATTACCACAGAACCTAAGCACCTCAGAATTTGTAATGTATTTATCCTTACCTACATGTGAGGTAGGTAAGTGTTATTATCCCCAGTTTACAGAGAAGGAACTGAGGTATAGAGAGACTAAGTGTCCAGTCCCAGCTAACACATGGAGTTCATAACAGAGGAGGAAATTGAATCTATTGCTGTCAAGTTGTAGGCTAAAGTACTAATCACCAGACCATCTCCTTTCTCCTTGCATTGTTTACGTGCATCAGAATAACTTGTTTTGAAATCTTGGTTCAGAGATTGGTTATAGAGATTACAAATAACTGAATTTCTTGATTTTCAAAGAGAAAGTGTCAGGACTGGGACATGGCTGGTCAGGCCTATTCAGAGACAGAGTCCAAGCTAGGATTCAGAGCTCGAATGAGGCCAGAGGTCAGAGCCAGAATCAAAGTCCAGGATAAAGTGAGAACTGCCAAAAGCCAAGCAGAGTTGGACCTTACAAATGGAATTAAAAGAGTAGAAGTTTCTATAGCTATATAAATAAGAAGAAAACATGGAAAAAAGTGGGACCACTAAGCACTGAGGTGGGTGGAGGTAAAAGATTATGTAGCCAATGCCCAACAACTAAACAAATACTTCACTTCAGTTTTTAATGAGGGTAATGAAAAGCTAAGGGGTAAGTGGCAAGGTAGCTAACTGGAATGAGGATATGGAAGTAGAAATTACCACATCTGAGGTGGAAGTCAAACTGCAACAGCTTAATGGAACTAAATCAGAGGGCCTAGGTAATCTCCATCCAAGAATATTAAAGGAATTGGCACATGAAATTGCATGGTCCATAGCAAGGATTTTTAATGAATATGTAAACTCGGAGATTGTCCTTATGACTGGAAAATTGCTATTATAGTTCCTATTTTTAAGAAAAGGAAAGGAAAAAAGTGATCCAGGAAACAAGGAAACTACAGCCTTGTTAGTTTGACCTCAAATTGTATGTAAGGTCTTGGAGCAAATTTTTAAATAAACTAGTTAAGGGCATAGAGGTGAACGGTAATTTGGATAAAATACAACATAGTGTTACAAAAGACAGTTTATGCCAGACCAATCTGATCTCCTTCTTTAAGATAATATCTGATTTCTTACACAAAATTATCTAGATCTAATCTACCAGGATTTCAGAAAGACATTTCAGACAATTCCACATGGGAAATTATTAGTTAAATTGGAGAAAATGGGGATTAATATGAGAATTGAAAAGTGAATAAGGAACTGATTAAAGGGCAGATTACAACAGGTCATACTGAAAGGTGATCTTTCAGGCTGGATGGAGGTTACTAGTGGAGTTCCTCAGAGTTCGGTTTTGGAACCAATCTTATTTAACATTTTTATCACTAACTTTGGCACAAAAAGCAAGTGGGAACTAATAACATTTGTGGATGACACAAAATTGGGAGGTATTGCCAATATGGAGGAGGACTGGAATATCATACGAGAAGATCTGGATGACCTTATAAACTGGAGTAATAGAAATGGGATGAAATTTAGTAGTCCAAAGTGCAAGGTCAAGGTACTTAAGGACTAACAACAAGAATTTTTGCTATAAACTGGGGACTTATCAATTGGAAGCAACAGAGGAGGAGAAAGACCTGGGTGTATTGGTTGATCACAGGATGATTACAAGCCGTGTGATGACTACAAGTGTGATGAGGTCATGAAAAAAGCTAATGCAATCCTAGAATGCATCATGAGAGATTTCTAGTAGAGACAGGAAAGTGTTAGTACCATTATACAAGGCACTGATGAGACCTCATCTGGAATACTGTGCGCAATTCAGATGTCCCATATTTAAGAATGATGAATTAATTCAAACTGGAACAAGTGCAGAGAAGGGCTATTAGGATGATTCCAGGAATGGAAAACCTACCTCATGAGAGGAGACTCAAAGAACTTGGCTTATTTAGCTTAAACAAAAGGAGGAAGAGGGGAGATAGGATTGCTCTCTATAAATACATCAGAGGGATAAATACCAGGAAGGGAGAGAATTTATTTAAGTTAAGCACCAATGTGGACACAAGAACAAATGGATATAAACTGGCCATCAACAACTCAAAATTAGGCAAAGGTTTCTAACTATCAGAGGAGTGAAGTTCTGGAACGGGTTTCCAAGAGGAGCAAAGGGGGAAAATACCTAACTGGCTTCAAGACTGAGTTTTATAAGTTTGTGGAGGGGATGGTATGATGGGAGCGCCTACAATGGCGTGTGGCCATTGGCGACTGCCAGTAGTAAAAAAACCCAACAGCCAAAGACAGGAGACTAGATAGGGAGGAACCTGAGTTACTACAAAGAAATATTTCCCAGTATCTGCCTGGTGGGTCTTGCCCACATGCTCATGGTCTAACTGATTGCCTTATTTGGGGTCAGGAAGGAATTTTCCCCCAGATCAGATTGGCAGAGACCCTGGGGATTTTTCACCTTCCTCTGCAGCATGGGGCATGGGTCACTTGCAGGTTTAAACTAGTGGAAATGGTGAATTCTCTGTAACTTGAAGTCTTTAAACCATGATTTGAAAACTTCAGTAACTCAGCCAGAGATTATGGATCTATTGCAGAAGGGGATGGGTAAGGTTCTGTGGCCTGCAGTGTGCAGGAAGTCATACCAGATGACCACGATGGTCCCTTCTGACCTTAAAGTCTATGAATCATAGAATATCAGGGTTGGAAGGGACCTCAGGAGGTCATAGAGTACAACCCCCTGCTCAAAGCAGGACCAATCCCCAATTTTTGCCCCAGATCCCTAAATGGCCCCCTCAAGGTTTGAACTAACAACCCTGGGTTTAGCAGGCCAATGCTCAAACCACTGAGCTATCCCTCCCACCTCTGATCAGAAAGTTTCAGTTGCTTGAACAACTTCCTGTGCCTCCTTCTGGATTAAATAGTATGCCTGGGCCAATCAGTGGGGCCATCATAGTCCACAATGAGGATCCTCATGCGTGGTGCCACTGGGAAGGGCCAAAGTTCTGCTAGCCCCTCAGCCTTAAGTAGCTTTGGATGAACTGCCCACTGGTGACCAGGGTGTGCGGTCTGCTGGGCAACCTTTGGGCCTATGTTCAAAATCCACAGCCCCATGTTCAAGACCCATGGGTCCTTGCAGACAATCATCTTCAGTTCCTATTGGCTCCTATAGCAATTATTGGAACCAGTAACAGCTGCAGGTGCTCTGTCACTCTGAAAAGCAGCCCACTGATTTTGCACTACCAATGTATCTTTCTTCTGCCCCCAAACCTGATCTTAATTTCAGCTATAAATTTAAAAAATATCATATTCCTAAACAATCTTTTTCATGAGTGTCTCCTGCAGTTTTGTCACAAGTGTGTATTGACAAACAATTATACAATTATAAACAGATGATCATACTTGTTTGGATACTACTATAAATAAACATAACATTACCGATAAAAAATTAAACAAAACTGCATACTAGCTTGTGTTTATTTCAGCCTTGGCTAGAGCAAAAATAGACACCTGACATTAAAGTAGAACATAATTTTCTTGTTGAGAACATTTCACATTCTGATTAAATGCTAATCTGAAGTATATAGTGTACAGAAATGCCTTACACAAATGCGTTTCATTCTCTCTGCACCATGTGCACTGAATGAGCCACATACTTGGGGAGGAGGGGAAGAGGACTTTATGCATTATGATACTGGTCTTTCTTACTGTGATTTACATATGAGGATTGCACAGGAAACCTTAGCTTTATAATTTCCTCACTTTTGAGAGCTTCAACTTACAACCTTAACGTTGTTTTAAGTCAGTTTTTGTACAGATTTTTTTAATATAAGAAAGAGCAACAAAATAACAAAAATTCTACTACATTCAGCTGTACTGTGTAATCAATAAAGTAGGAGTTTTTTCCACATGCCATATGACCAGACAGAATTCCTTCCTGTGAGTCATTGCTCATTAGTAGAATGAAAGCAGAGCCCCTTTTGAATTTTCTTAAACTACATCGGCATATGTAATAGAATGATGCCAGAATCATTAAAATATCACACACAAAGTTAATTTAAAAATATCCTTATAATATTCACAAACAACGGCCTATTTTCACCAGACCACTGAAAGGCATATCTGATACCTACAGACTAACTTCTACTATAGGCTGCCAAGCTGCTAAGAAAAAGATGAAGCTTTAACATAATGGAGAACGTACATTCCTCCCCCCTCCACCCCTGCACACACTCTTCATTCTTTTAAAAGGGCTGATATATATATCACACCTTGAGTGAAACCAAACGTGCCAAATTTCAGCCCAAAATATAAAGCATTTGAAAAAATTATTAGCTGGTGAAAATGACTCTTTGGAGTGGAAATGCTTGTGAAACTTTAACTATAGGCACCACTATGTGCTCTATCCACTGTATATACTGATGGTACAGACATGGCTACAGATGGTTTCAGTTAGTGATAACTTATTAAAGGTCACAAATTTTCACACACCCCTTATATTTACTATAAGAGTGGAAAACATATTGATGATCACAATGATAAGCCTAAATAATTTATTTGTGTATGTTTTGAGAGGCTAACAGAATAGTTGACCTTGAAGGGTTATGGTATATGGGAAGTGGAGAAATGAGATATTATAAGAGGGAAATGAAAGGGGTGAAGCTAGGTTGCATGTGAACTTGAAAAACTTTGTTTTCTTTGTTTTAGATTGTAATTAAATTTTCAATGGCCCCCTTGATATCCTTTTGTGTCCTGCCTGAGAGGTCATGACTCACCAAATGAGAAACCCTGCTGTAGATTATCAAGTGTCTGCTGGAAAGGATAATACCAGTTGGGAAGATGTGTATTGGGTCAATATTTTCAGAATATAAAGGACTCAGCTTCACCATACAGAGATGGATGTCCATTGTGTGCTTGAATTTTTGGTCAAAGTTATGGTACTGTCTATGCAGATCAAATGACTGCATGTGTAAGTGGTTATTTGCACTCTAAACTAGCCATGATAATAGGCGTAGGTGTATTTCTGCATGCATTTGTGTGCACCGCTCTTGGGTCTCACACTAAAAACTTAGCCCATTATTTTCAGGATTTATGAGGTTATTAGAAACGATGCATTAAAAAATTGGACTTGGAAATACTCTTTGTCAGGTTATTTTCATGATAGTGGCTTGTGAACCTGCTTGCAAATCTCTCTCATTTATTGTTCTTTTAGCACATTACTACCAGCCTAGTGCATCTGTAATAAGCAAAGCCTAATTTACAGGAGTTCTTTTTAAAATAAATTGCTGTGGTGGTTTAGACCAGTGGTTCTCAAAGCCGGTCCACCGCTTGTTCCGGGAAAGCCCCCTGGCGGGCCGGGTCGGTTTGTTTACCTGCTGCGTCCGCATGTTTGGCCGATCGTGGCTCCCACTGGCTGTGGTTCGCTGCTCCAGGCCAATGGGGGCTGCAGGAAGGGCAGCCAGCACATCGCTTGGCCCGCGCCGCTTTCTGCAGCCCCCATTGGCCTGGAGCACTGAACCACGGCCAGTGGGAGCCGCAATCGGCTGAACCTGCGGACGTGGCAGGTAAACAAACCGGCCTGGCCTGCCAGGGGGCTTTCCCTGAACAAGCGGTGGACCGGCTTTGAGAACCACTGGTTTAGACCCCAGATAAATGAGTCATCAGTCTCTGTCAAATAGTAGAGAGTAAAATCAATAAGTTAGGAAGCATTGTTTTTCAAGGCTCTCAGTGGGTCATACAAACAATGCAATAAAAACAATAAAAGTACTTGCATTTTGATGGAAAAATTCACTCACCCTTTTTTCAGTGTTGCTTTATGCATGAGAGCCAACTAATGTGCATATTATAACAAGGCTTGTGTTAGAGAGGGAATCATTTTATAGATCTCCCATCTGAACCCTCCAAAACTTCAGAGCAGAAGAGGTTTCTGTGACCCTAAGCAACCTATATTCACACCATACACAGTACTGTAATAATTCACAGACCATTAATATTCTTGTGTGATGGATGTATGCGATGTGTATTGTGTATTTAGATTTATGAGTATATGGTAGAATCATGACTAAAGTGTTTGTAAGCCAGGCAGGTCAGGGGGAGTTGTTAAATAGGTCTATCCTAAACCAAGCAAGTGTGTTTACCTCAAAATACAGTAAACAGGACCATCAAGACAGCAAAACACACCACTGGTAAAAGAAAACATGGAGCTTCCTTCATCAGACTCTATGCCACCTTCCTCACAGTTTGAATGATGTTTACTTTGAGGTATATCCTTCAGAAGAATCAATTTCAAAGGTTCACTGGACTATAAAAGAAAGGGGCAGAGAACCCCAAGTTCTCTTTCACCTAAGATAAAGGAACCAGCACCTCTGGGCCTCTGGAAGAGATGCTGATCAAGGAGGAGGTCAGCTACCATCTTGGTGGAAGACTGTGTGTCAGAGAAGACATCTTGAACAAGGGATGAAGCTTATTTTGTTATATCTTAGACATAGAAATCATTTTCACTTTTCTTTGCTTATAACCATTTCTAGCTTTATCTCTTATACTTGAACTCACTTAAATCCTATCTCCTTTTGTTCATAAACTTGTTTACTTTTAATCTAACCCAACCCAGTGCTGTGTTTAATTTAAATTGAATATTAATGCTGTTAACTGGGGCAAGTTGTTGGGTTTTTCTCTTTAAAAGGAGCAGACGGACCATATTATTCCTCTAAATCAGTGGTTCCCAAACTGTGCTGTGTGCCCCCCTAGGGGTATGTAGAGGAATGTTTGCGGAGGCACACAGCATGGTGGGGCCCAAACCAGCTCCCATGCGGGGGAGGGAGGGAGCACCATGCTTCCAGCCCCACTCCATCCCCAAATCAGCTGTGCCTCCAGCCTTGCTCCTCCTGCAACCCCATTCAGTCCCCAGTCCTGCTCTGTCTCCAGGCCCTGGCTAGTCCCCAGGATGGGCAGGAAGGGAGCACCATGCTTCCAACCCTTTCAGCCCCCAGGCCCAGCTCCACTGCTAAGGAATCCATGGCTGTGCAGTAATGGAGGGGAGGGGGGCACAGACAGATTCCGGTAATGGTAATGGGGGGCAAAACTGCAAAAGTTTGAGCACCACTTCTCTAAATGTTGCAAGAGAGGGCTACACATTACAGAGCTGTCGGGTTTGGAAATGTTTGAAACTGGGGTTGTGTTGGAGTCACCTGCTACCATTAACCAATGTCTGGTAAAGACAAGAGTGTCTCTGTGGTAACTTCTGGCAGACTGTTGGACTCCAAGTGGTCGAGTCAGAGCTGAACAGCACTCCGAACACAACGTGCAGCTGGCT
Organism: Natator depressus; assembly: GCF_965152275.1. Lineage (NCBI taxonomy): Eukaryota > Metazoa > Chordata > Testudines > Cheloniidae > Natator > Natator depressus. The sequence goes on from NC_134236.1 coordinate 138,227,382, forward strand.
GTGTGTATGTCCCAGGCAGGGCGCCACAAGCAGCAGAAGCATTTGGGGGCACTCCAGGCTAAATTTCAAGCAGTAACACAACCTGTCACTGGTCTGAATGCACCCCAGAATGTGACAGTTTCAAAATCCAGATTTAGATCTGACTCTTAAAGAAAATTTGTATAGCAAGGATACAATTATCTCTTACACTCTATCAGATGTTCCAAAAACAGCAATAAAAGTTATTATTTTCTGTTAGTTGCTACAGAAGATGTTACACATATGCTGTTGATCCCACTGCTATGTTCTTTAAAGGCTACATTGTTTTTATGTTTCAATGCAATTACACTCCTTGTCAGCAATCTATATACTCAATACAAACCTCCAGAGAAGCACTCTCCGTTTCAGAAAACACAGCCCTGGCTGTCAGTTCGATTTCCATAAATCAAGGTTTTGGACAGTTATTATAACACCTGTTTATATTAACATTGTATAATCCAGTGCTTTGAAAGGATGAATTGTTCAGATTTTATTGGGGGGAGGTGAAGAGATGGGAGGAATTGCTTGAAAAGAAAGTGAATTTTAACAAGAAATTGCCACTGGAACAGCCTGTATTTTCTTTATTGTCAAAGGTGAACCTCAACCCAAGGTTCCTCCTCAGCTATGCTGTTTGTAGAGTTTCTGCCCACAATATCCCCTTTTCCTTCCTTATCCCTAGTTCGCTCTGCTTTAGCGAGTGGTAACCTTTTGCTGCTTCTGAGTTGGCACTAGTAAGACCCACCTGAGTGCAGCAGACAGGGCAAATCAAACCAGGACTGCATCACTATGAACACTATGAAACACTGACACCCTGAACACTTGCAACGCTCATTAAGATCAATAGGTGTCCTGAGTACTCAGTTCCTCTTAGGCTCAGACCATTTCTTCTCTCAAAGGAATAAAAGAGTTTGGAAAATGATTTACTATTTTCTATGGTTTCTAGCAATGGTAACTGGCTTTTTGTTTCTTTCAGATTTGTTAGCATCCCTCGATACTTTTGATGCTAAGTTAAATGCTGTAGAAAAATAAGGTGCTGCATCGAGTGCTTCCATAGGAAAAAGCCTGTTGAAAGTCCTCAGAATGTTGGCTTTCAGTTGCTCTCCAAAGCATTTCAGCCTGGTCCTCTCAAATCTACCTTCTGCTGCTGATGTTTGTGTAGAACTCCCACTGATCTCAATGGGAGTTCCAAGAGTGGAACAATGCCAGCACAGGGATGCAACAAATCACCATCTGGGGGAAGTGAAATCTCATTGAAATAAAATCCTACTAAAATATAAATAGGTATTTCTCCAAGGCAAGCTTATGCTTCATTTTGAGAAGTTGTCAGTAAACTAAACTAGAATAAGTACAGCAGATCATGTCATGCTATAGTCAGAACCTGCGCAGAAGGATGAGAAAGTACAATTTGGGACTCTGATTTTCTTTTACACGCTGGGAAGATTAAAAACAATTTGGAGGCCTGAGCTACCCTGGATCTGCAGTTTTGGTGACACTCTAGCTTGGCCTGCTGATGAAACATTTTGAAGTCCTGACTCACACAGATTAGAGCATTTCAAAAGATACAAGAAACTCAAGTAAAATGCCCTTTCTGGAAACAATTAAATCATCTCCAGATTAAGGCAGATGGTTTACGGCTAAAACCAATGGCAGGCTTACACAAAACCTCCCACAAAATGTCACTATTTAGATTACAGCATCTGAGGTTCTCTTTTTCCACAAATATTGTATTCTTGTTAGAGTGACTACATATGTCTACCACTGCATCCTATGAATGTACCACTAACCCTCCCATGCCATCAGCTACCCTGTGCCCCCTAGAACACACTTCCCCAGCCCCCACAACATTGCTACTAAGGTCTTTTAGTGGGCTGCTGACATCACTACGCTCCTGGCTTTTTATGAGGTCAGTTGCCCCACTCCAGCTATGATAGATAGCTACTTAGCCCATTTCCCACAGATGGTGGAGGACAAAGGTAAGGACTACTGTTCTATCAGAACCTAAAGTGTCTTGGGGAAGCCAAGAAGCAACCTGACACCCTCCTGTCCAAGGGGCAGTGAAACAGGAACACATTTCAACACCTACTACAGCATTTTCTACTAAAGACAGGCTTGAACTGCAAAACACAGAGCTAGATTTCAAAACATTTCCTCCTCCCCACATCCCCTCACCCATTCTTGCTCCCTATTTTTAGTGTCAGATGTTTTCCTTAGAGACCTGGGCTCTGTGAGACCCGATTTGTCAAGCAAACCTGTGGAGTTTGGATGACAGATCACATAGCGTTCAGTGTGCAAACGCCTTATGAACTGAATCCTTCAGAGAGTTGCAGCAGCATCACTTGCATCTTTATTATTTATATGGGAGAAAAACAGGAAGGTAAGTATAGTATAAAATCTGACTGACAGATGAAAACAGCACTGCTACTTAACTGAGAGGAAAATAAAGCTTTTAAACGTTGAATTGTCAAAAATAGTCAAGGACACGTTTTGATTTTACATGATTTGCATACCAATTCTATAGACTCATTGATACAGCTACAGACAGCATTCTTTGCAATATTCCAAAAACCATTTTCAATATTTACATTTACTACTCTCTCATTTTCCCCATTTGTTTTGACTCTAAAATGTCTTCAGTTCATTGGGCCCACTCTAATTAGGCTAATTTAGCATATCATTGCGTGTTCTATTGTGCTTGTGTCAGGGAGAAAATACAATGCCAAGTGTTTAAGAAACAAAGTGACCTTTGAAAGTCCAGTGGTAACCTAAAATTTAACAGTTATGGGTTGATTGTTTCTTTTAATTAAAGACAAAACAAAAAACATGACTCCACAGAACATTGTACAGCTACAGCACAACAACCACAATGTTAAACAGGGAGAAAGAATGAGTGAGATTCCTCTGAAAACACAGAAAAGGATCCAAATAGGAAGAGAGCTTTCTTATAGGACAAGTTCCCTTAGGTAGAGTGGGGCAAGCGTTGCATCTTTTTTATTATGCAACATGCTTTTATGTTCTTTAATGTCCCCTTCTTGTTCTTTTCATGGAACCTTTTACGTGATTGTATTCAGTGTATGCATGTATACATATTTGACATCTTCCATACAAGAAGGTGCAAGATAAAGGAGGTTTGGCATGAATATGGAATGACCACATTATTCATGAGTGATTTATACAGGACATCCCAGATAAGCATATTGGGATTCATTTTAAAACCTCTAAATTCCCACTGCAAGCACCTGCAATAATTACAGTGTCTGTCTGTACTAGGCATATATTATTACTGTACTGCAATCACTGCAGCGTGGCAGATGTTGAGTTTTTAATGTTTCCGCATCTGTGTCTCTAACTTCCACTTACTGAATGTAAGAAATTCAAGTTTGCATTATGTATAGCATTACTGGAAAAATTACACAGTGATGTTAAAAGACCTAATTTTAAGATAGAAGCATAAGTAACCAAGTTAATATGGAACTTCCAATCTTAATTTTGTATTTCCTGAATTGAGGCCCTTAACACTGCAATTGTGTTAATTCTTTGCATGGACTACAGAAATAATTCCCTTTTAAGCAATGATTCATAGAATCATAGAATCATAGAATATCAGGGTTGGAAGGGACCCCAGAAGGTCATCTAGTCCAACCCCCTGCTCGAAGCAGGACCAATTCCCAGTTAAATCATCCCAGCCAGGGCTTTGTCAAGCCTGACCTTAAAAACCTCTAAGGAAGGAGATTCTACCACCTCCCTAGGTAACGCATTCCAGTGTTTCACCACCCTCTTAGTGAAAAAGTTTTTCCTAATATCCAATCTAAACCTCCCCCATTGCAACTTAAGACCATTACTCCTCGTTCTGTCATCTGCTACCATTGAGAACAGTCTAGAGCCATCCTCTTTGGAACCCCCTTTCAGGTAGTTGAAAGCAGCTATCAAATCCCCCCTCATTCTTCTCTTCTGCAGACTAAACAATCCCAGCTCCCTCAGCCTCTCCTCATAAGTCATGTGCTCTAGACCCCTAATCATTTTTGTTGCCCTTCGCTGGACTCTCTCCAATTTATCCACATCCTTCCTGTAGTGTGGGGCCCAAAACTGGACACAGTACTCCAGATGAGGCCTCACCAGTGTCGAATAGAGGGGAACGATCACGTCCCTCGATCTGCTCGCTATGCCCCTACTTATACATCCCAAAATGCCATTGGCCTTCTTGGCAACAAGGGCACACTGCTGACTCATATCCAGCTTCTCGTCCACTGTCACCCCTAGGTCCTTTTCCGCAGAACTGCTGCCTAGCCATTCGGTCCCTAGTCTGTAGCGGTGCATTGGATTCTTCCATCCTAAGTGCAGGACCCTGCACTTATCCTTATTGAACCTCATCAGATTTCTTTTGGCCCAATCCTCCAATTTGTCTAGGTCCTTCTGTATCCTATCCCTCCCCTCCAGCGTATCTACCACTCCTCCCAGTTTAGTATCATCCGCAAATTTGCTGAGAGTGCAATCCACACCATCCTCCAGATCATTTATGAAGATATTGAACAAAACCAGCCCCAGGACCGACCCCTGGGGCACTCCACTTGACACCGGCTGCCAACTAGACATGGAGCCATTGATCACTACCCGTTGAGCCCGACAATCTAGCCAGCTTTCTACCCACCTTATAGTGCATTCATCCAGCCCATACTTCCTTAACTTGCTGACAAGAATACTGTGGGAGACCGTGTCAAAAGCTTTGCTAAAGTCAAGAAACAATACATCCACTGCTTTCCCTTCATCCACAGAACCAGTAATCTCATCATAAAAGGCGATTAGATTAGTCAGGCATGACCTTCCCTTGGTGAATCCATGCTGACTGTTCCTGATCACTTTCCTCTCATGTAAGTGCTTCAGGATTGATTCTTTGAGGATCTGCTCCATGATTTTTCCAGGGACTGAGGTGAGGCTGACTGGCCTGTAGTTCCCAGGATCCTCCTTCTTCCCTTTTTTAAAGATTGGCACTACATTAGCCTTTTTCCAGTCATCCGGGACTTCCCCCGTTCGCCACGAGTTTTCAAAGATAATGGCCAAGGGCTCTGCAATCACAGCCGCCAATTCCTTCAGCACTCTCGGATGCAACTCGTCCGGCCCCATGGACTTGTGCACGTCCAGCTTTTCTAAATAGTCCCTAACCACCTCTATCTCCACAGAGGGCTGGCCATCTCTTCCCCATTCTGTGATGCCCAGCGCAGCAGTCTGGGAGCTGACCTTGTTAGTGAAAACAGAGGCAAAAAAAGCATTGAGTACATTAGCTTTTTCCACATCCTCTGTCACTAGGTTGCCTCCCTCATTCAGTAAGGGGCCCACACTTTCCTTGGCTTTCTTCTTTTTGCCAACATACCTGAAGAAACCCTTCTTGTTACTCTTGACATCTCTTGCTAGCTGCAGCTCCAGGTGCGATTTGGCCCTCCTGATATCTTTCCTACATGTCCGAGCAATATTTTTATACTCTTCCCTGGTTATATGTCCAACCTTCCACTTCTTGTAAGCTTCTTTTTTATGTTTAAGATCCGCTAGGATTTCACCATTAAGCCAAGCTGGTCGCCTGCCATATTTACTATTCTTTCGACTCATCGGGATGGTTTGTCCCTGTAACCTCAACAGGGATTCCTTGAAATACAGCCAGCTCTCCTGGACTCCTTTCCCCTTCATGTTAGTCTCGTTCAGAATTGAATTTTATTATCTTGAATATTACAATGCCAATATATAGTATTTTAATGGAGACAGGTAGAAAAATCTTCCAGCACAATGGTACCATGTGATTGATAGTAATATTAACGAATGAGATTTTAAATTGGTCCATCTTCAGCCCCAATTCAGATTTCCTTCCACAACTGTTGAAATGTAAATGGACCAATTTAGCATTATTTAACCTTTTTCTAGGATTCAGAAAGATATTGCCCACCCCTTGAAAGTTTGCAGAAGTGTTTAAAAATAAAAATACTGAACATCTACAAAATGCTATGTCCAAATGTATAAGTGACATAGCCTGCGCTAATTTTAGAGCTTGGTGAGTATTACAAAATGATATATGGTTGGGTTCCTTACATCACACAGGGAAATGTTTGTTTCACTTCAAACAAAAGGGTTTCCCTCGTCTAATTATGGCCTACTAAACCACACATTTTGATGTAAACATCCTGCATTATATACATAATTAAGTTATTTAGGTTGCAAAAATCAAGCACTCAAATGTTAGGAAAAGCCAGAATTAAAGTTGCCTGTGCACCCTGAATTCAGCCCCTTTGTAAGTGTGCATTTTGGTAGAGACTTGTAATTACACACTTACATTCTATTTTACCCTTATCAAGCATCAAAGTACTGTTGCAAACAATGAAGGTGTCAGACCTTTCAAAACAAGAATCTGTTAAAATGCCAGAGACCCTTATAATTGAAGGTAAACCTTGACTTTAGAAAAGTTCCAGGGACACATACATCTTTCATAAAGCTTGGTTTCTTATATTAGAGATAAATAAAATAGTGTATTATTAGGGTGGACAGAGACAAGGTGGGTGAGGTAATATCCTTTATTGGACGAACTTCAGCTGATGAAAGATAGAAGCTTACAAGCTCCACAGAGCTTTTCTACAGGTCTGGGTAGGTTAGAATGGATGTCTGAAATGGATTTTACATAAAAAGAATTTGGTGTACTCTTGGAATATAAAATCCAGATGTGTTTGTAATTTATTAGTAAAATGTAATTTGTATCGCCAATCTCAAGAGCATACAAGTGTCTTTTTTAAAAAGACCTCTCTCTCCAGTATTTCTTAGGAACACATCATACATTCCTCTCCTGTGTGATAGTCCCATCAATGTCAAAGATTAGGCTGTAGAGAAAGCAATTAGTCTTGGGGTCTTTTCTTTCAAGTTACAGACACAAATTCAGCCTGTTTCAATACTTGTCCATTTGAATCACAGTGCTGCACAATGCTTGCAAAGGAGATCTATCTTTAATAAAATCTCTTTATATTTTTGAAAAGTTATTACAATTGAGCTGGTCATGATTCAGTTCAGTATTTCCATTAAACACACACAGAAAGACTTTCGTAGGTACAAATGTCTTATTACTGAAAGGCCAGGAGCACTACACACAGGTCTTTAAATGTGCAAACATTCCACCTTACTTTTGTAGGTGAAGATGAATGTCTAGTATTTGACATCCTAAATTGTTATCAAATATATTACAAAAAATAGCTCTGCCCAATTCCTTTATATTTTCATTGGAAACATTAAAATATATTTGATTAGCGGTCTAGTTCCTATTCACTTACTATAACTGCTAGGCAGCATTACCTGGAGTCTCTTGTACTCTTACAGAGATAGACGGTACTCAGAACCATGCAAAAAAAAAAAAAAAAAGCCAAGTTTCTTGTGATTTATTTCTGAAGAAGGAACTCAGTCCAGATCCACTTTATAATGGGCTCAGGTTTGCAGAATGTTTCTGAAACATCAGAGAACATTTGGAAAAATCTGACAAAGTAAGATCTGGTAACACAAGTTTCAAGCAGTTCTAACAACAAAGCATCTCATAAGAAATATACCTACTGCCTTTACTGATTTTCAGAATACAAATACAAAGAAATGACCACAACAACTAGGGGGAAGATGTTTGTCAGAAACATTTTTAGACCCCTAAGAATCTGCATGGCCCATGTGATGGAATATTTAAACCCCACATGGGACTGAAGGAGCAGTTCTGGGCCCTGGCAGTCCAGCCCCACTGCACCTGAAGAGCCTGTTCCAGTTGGAGGAGGGGCTTCAAAGAGAACCTGACATCTCAGAAGGTGTGCATACCTAGCTCGGGAGCTCCTGAGGCAGGGTACAGCAGGAGTCCCAGCTTCAAGGGAGATGCCTGCAGGTGGCAGCCACCCCAGGCCCGAGAGGAGGGACAAGCCTTTCCCTAGGATTAGGGAACTCTGGACTCTACATTCTGCTAGATTGTTTGAGAGACTGGATATGGCTCCAGGTAGCAAATGCTACAACTCCTGCTATAGGATCACTGCTAGTCTCTGGTGGCCTCCTCATCACTGCCAGTTTGGGGGTGAAATCCTGGCCCCATTGACGTCTATTGGAAGTTTGCTATTAATTTCAATGGGTCAATCTAGATACAGAGTAGGAGAATTTTTTCCTATCAGGGATGTAGAACTGTTTATAGTTTGAAAAGTTAGTTAGTGTAGTTGGATGAGAAGCTGGATATGAGTCAACAGTGTGCCCTTGTTGCCAAGAAGCCTAATGGCATATTGGGCTACATTAGTAGGAGCACTCCCAGCAGATTGAAGGAAGTGATTATTCCCCTCTATTTGGCACTGGTGAGGCCACATCTGGAGTATTGTGTCCAGTTTTGGACCCCCCCAACTACAGAAAGGATGTGGACAAATTGGAGAGAGTCCAGCGGAAGGCAACAAAAATTATTAGGAGGCTGGGGCAAAAGACTTATAAGGAGAGGCTAAGGGAACTGGGGTTATTTAGTGTGCAGAAGAGAAGAGTGAGGGGGATTTGATAGAAGCCTTCAACTACCTGAAGCGGAGTTCCAAAGAGGATTGAGCTAGGCTGTTCTCAGTGGTGGCAGATGACAGAACAAGGAGCAATGGTCTCAAGTTACAGTGGGTGCGGTCTAGGTTGGATATTAGGAAAAACTATTTCACTAGGAGGTGGTGAAGCACTGGAATGGGTTACCTAGGGAGGTGGTGGAATCTCCATCCTTTGACGTTTTTAAGGCCCAGCTTGACAAAGCCCTGGCTGGGATGATTTAGTTGGGGCTGGTCCTGCTTTGTGCAGGGGGTTGGACTAGATGACCTTCTTAGGTCTCTTCCAACCCTAATCTTCTATGATTCTGTGATTCTAAGAGTCAAAAAAATTATCATGAAAAATATAACCAGGACCAACTCACTTTATATTTCAAAACAGTGGCTTTCTGGAGTCATCGAAAATCTTGCAAATGCATTTTAAATTAAATATGCTCTTTTTATTTAAAATCAGAACCAGCACAAGATAGAGCATCTTTTAGTATACAGAATCATAGAACCATAGGACTGGAAGGGACCTTGACAGGTCTTCTAGTCCAGTCCCCAGCACTTAAGGCAGGACTAAGTACTATTTAGACCATCCCTGATAAGTGTTTCTCTAACCTGCTCTTAAAAATCTCCACAACCTCCCCAAGCAATTTATTCCAGTGGTTAAATTACCCTGACAGTTAGGAATGTCCAACTTAAACCATTCTTGCTATAATTTAAGCCTCTTGCTTCTTCTCCTATCCTCAGAGGTTAAGGAGAACAATATTTCTCCCTCCTCCTTGTAACAACCTTTCATGTACTTGAAAACGGTTATCATGTCCCCCCCGTCCCCAGTCTTCTCTGCTCTAAACTAAACAAACCCAATTTTTCCATCTTCCCTCATAGGTCATGTTTTCTAAACCTTTAATCATTTTGTGGGTCTTCTCTAAACTTTCTCCAATTTGTCCACTTCTTTCCTGAAATGTGGCACCCAGAACTGGACACAATACTCCAGTTGATGCCTAATGAGCGCAGAGTAGAGCAAAAGAAGTATTTCTTGTGTCTTGCTTACAACACTCCTCCTAATACATCCCAGAATGATGTTCACTTTCTTTGCAACAGTGTTACACTGTTGACTCATATTTAGCTTGTGATCCACTATGACCTCCCTCCCCTTTCCACCATACTCCTTCCTAGGTAATCATTTCCCATTTTGTATGTGTGCAACTGATTGTTCCTTCCTAAGTGGAGTATTTTGCAGTTGTCCTTATTGAATTTCATCCTATTTACTTCAGACCATTTCTTCAGTTTGTCCAGATCATTTTGAATTTTAATCCTATCCTCCAAAACACTTGCAACCCCTCCCATCTTGGTATCGTCCACAAACTTCATAAATCGGCTCTCTATGCCATTATCTAAATAATTGATGAAGATATTGAACAGAACCGGACCCAGAACTGATCCCTCCAGGACCCCAGTGGATATGTGATAACTACTGTCTGGGAAAGGTTTTCCAAGCAATTATGTGCTCACCTTATCCTAACTCCACCTAGGTTGTATTTCCCTGATTTGTTTATGAGAAGTTCATGTGAGACAGTATCAAAAGCCTTAGGCCATGTATATACATACACTACTGCAGCAGCACAGCTGTGAAGATGCTCTAAGCTGATGGAAGACAGCTCTCGTATCAGCATAATAAAACCACCTTCCTGAGTGGCAGAAGCTATGTCAGCAGGAGAAGCTCTCCCACTAACATAAGGTTGTGCACATGAGCGTTTACATTAGTGCAACCTATGTCACTCCGGGGGGTGGTTTTTTCACACCCTGAGTGACATACATTATGCCGACAAAGGCTGTAGCATAGACATAGCCTTACTAAAGACATAACACAGTGGTTCTCAAACTAGGGCCTCCGCTTGTTCAGGGAAAGCCCTTGGCAGGCCAGGCAGGTTTGTATAGCTGCCGCGTCCGCAGGTTTGGCCGATCGCGGCTCCCACTGGCCACGGTTCGCCGCTCCAGGCTAATCCAATGGGGGCTGCGGGAAGTAGCGCGGGCCGAGGGATGTGCTGGCTGCCCTTCCTGCAGCCCCCATTGGCCTGGAGCAGTGAACCGCATCTACCACTCCCCCACATCCACAAGGCCTGTTACCCGGTCAAAGAAAGCTATTAGGATCGTTTGACATGATTTGTTCTTGACAAATCCATGCTGACTGTTACTAATCACCTTATTATCATCTAGGTGTTTGCAAATTGATTGATTATTTGCTCCGTTGCCTTTCTGTGTACTGAAGTTAAGCTGACTGCTCTGTAATTCCCCAGGTTGTCCTTATTTCCCTTTTTATATTATCAATTAAATATTCCAAGAAAATGCTTTTCACATCCCAGGAAAAGACTGAAACAGGCAAACAACATACTGCAATCAACTTGTAGCTATACTGTTAGGGAAGCTCTTTCAAGGCAACAAGAGACGAAAGGCAAAAAATATATAAAATGTAATAAGAATAAAAAAATCTCAGTAATCAATGCAAATTAGTATGGAAGCATCACATATATTGTGCCATTACCATGCAGAATGCTTCATGAGCAATTCATAGTACCTCGAGCTGTGATCTTTTCAGAAGCAAAGCCGCATTAGATCTGATCAATATTTAGATGGGAGACCTCCAAAGAAAACCCAGAGTTGTGTAGAAAATGGTGGTGAAGGTTTATTAGGAGGCACTGTTTCTTCTGTTAATGCCCCCAAATGTATTAGAACACAGTGTTGTTAGATGATTGATTAGATTTGACAGGTGAAATCTTAGTGCCGTATGATCTAAAAAATTGAAAAAAAATTCCATTCTAAGCCATTACATTCTGTCTATCCTTACATTTCAGTTGGAGACAGCATTCTTCTGTCTGTCACAAACCATTATGTACTGTTGCTTAAATGTTTTGAAATCCTTTGGGATGAAAAGTACTATATACATGTTGTCACATCTGATTCCCCCAGTCCAGAATACCAGTTACACCAAGAGAATTATTAGTTTCTTCTAGAGAGTAAAACTGAATTTTACATATATTCCCACCAAAAAAATTCTGTTTTGTTTATATGGAGTGCTTTGGGCTGAGAGTTACCTCCCTGATCCCCTAACATAAATATAATGGTATATGTCATTCTACATGGGTGGTTGATATTAGGCTTCTTTCCTGTTCCATACTTATCAATTCCACTCATCTAGTGAAGGAAATCCCTCATACTTACAAATTATGGGACATGTATGAACTACAAACAACAGCATCACTGCCATCTTTAACAGTAGGAACACCTGGGGTAGAAATACCTTAAGGTTTATATAAATATTTTACTGGTCTTTGGTAATCCTTGTCACAGAACCAGATTTAGACAAAAGCAAGTTAGACTGTCCCAGCTTTCCCAAACACTCTTCCGCCACCCAGCAAGTCTAATTACACCACAAACTAGCTCACTTTGGTGTTCAGCTCTAACCTGACCTTGTGGATGGTTAACAAAGATGAATAAAATAAGCCTCTCTTGCTCTGAAGATCCCTAGAGGATACATTTCTAGGTTCTTCAGCACTCAACTAATATTTTCCTTCCTCAAAGATTCAATTAAAATATTATTGTTGATCATTAAAGACTATTGCAGTGGTTCTAAACTTTCTTTTTCCAATAGTCCTGAGCCCTTCATGATGGATTGGCTGTTATTCCTACCACCCAAATCCATTTGTGCTATCTCTGTCAGGAAGAAGGCCCTGCAGCTGTGCCCACTCAGTCTCCTGACTGCCTAATGAGCTCAGCAGAGCTGTATCAACTAGACTAAGTGACAGAATGTGCCACCTAATTGGCTGAGGGAGCTAGCAAGCTTACTCTGAAGCCAGCGGAGGCAGTAGTTTGCTGGCTGCTCAAAGCATTTGCCCATGGCTGCGACAGTGCCTCTGTCTGCTTATTCTCAGCCTTGCTCTAGTCCTGTTCCTGCCTTAGACTCAGGCCTTGTCTACACTACGAAATTAGGTCGAATTTATAGAAGTCGGTTTTGTAGAAAGCGTTTTTATACAGTCGATTGTGTGGGTCCCCACACAAGTGCTCTAAGTGCATGTAGTCGGCGGAGTGCGTCCACAGTACCGAGGGGAGCGTCGACTTCCGGAGCGTTGCACTGTGGGTGGCTATCCCACAGTTCCCGCAGTCTCCGCCGCCCATTTGAATTCTGGGTAGAAATCCCAATGCCTGATGGGGCTAAAACATTGTTGCGGGTGATTCTGGGTACATATCATCAGGCCCCCTTCCCTCCCTCCCTCCGTGAAAGCAACGGCAGACAATCGTTTCGCGCCTTTTTTCCTGGGTTACCTGTGCAGATGCCATACCACAGCAAGCATGGAGCCAGCTCAGCTCACCGTCACCGTATGTCTCCTGGGCCCTGGCAAACGCAGTACTGCATTGCTACACAGCAGCAGCTCATTGCCTTTTGGCAGCAGACAGTGCAGTATGACTGGTAGCCATCGTTGACGTATTCCAGGGTGCTCTTTTAACCAACCTCAATGAGGTCGGGGTGCCTGGGCAAACAAGGGAGTGACTCAGCCAGGTCATTACCCTTTTAAGTTTCATCTCATGGTGATTCAGTCCTACCAGCAGTCCTACTGCACCGTCTTTTAATGAGCAGCCAGGAGATGATGATGGCTAGCGGTCGTACTCCATAGTCTGCTGCCAGCAAGATGTATAAAGATAAATGAAGTGGATTAAAACAAGAAATAGACCAGATTTGTTTTGTATTCACTTTCTCCTCCCTCCCTCTGTGAAATCAATGGCCTGCTAAACCCAGTTTTGAGTTCTATCCTTGAGGTTTTGAGTTCTATCCTTGAGGGGGCCATTCTGTTTCTCGCAAAGCCACCCCCTTTGTTGATTTTAATTCCGTGTAAGCCAACCCTGTGAGCCATGTTGTCGGTCGCCCCTCCCTCCATCAGAGCAACGGCAAACAATTTTTTCGTGCCCTTTTCCCTGGATTGCCCAAGCAGGAGCACACGCCATAATGCAGCAAGCATGGAGCCCGTTCAGCTCACCGCAGCAGTTATGACCATTGTAAACACCTCGCGCATTATCGTGCAGTTTATGCAGAACCAGCACCTGAAAAACCAGGCAAGGAGGCGACGGAAGCGCGGTGATGAGGACAAGAATACACTTTTCTCTAAAACTGCGTTCCCCTGCAATTTGGAGATCATGGTGTTAATGGGGCAGGCTCATGCCGTGGAATGCCAATTCTGGGCACGGGAAACAAGCACAGAGTGGTGGGACCACATCGTGTTGCAGGTCTGGGATGATTCCCAGTGGCTCCGAAACTTTCGCGTGCTTAAGGGCACTTTCATGGAACTTTGTGACTTGCTTTCCCCTGCCCTGAAGCGCAAGAATACCAAGATGAGAGCAGCCCTCACAGTTCAAAAGTGAGTGGCAATAGCCCTGTGGAAACTTGCAACGCCAGACAGCTACTGGTCAGTCAGGAATCAATTTGGAGTGGGCAAATCTACTGTGGGGGTTGCTGTGATGCAAGTAGCCAACGCAATCATTGAGCTGCTTCTATCAAAGGTAGTGACTCTGGGAAATGTGCAGGTCCTACTAGATGGCTTTGCTGCAATCGTATTCCCTAACTGCGGTAGGGCTATAGACAGAATGCATATCCCTATCTTGGGACCGGACCACCAGGGCAGCCAGTGCAAAAACCACAAGGGGTACTTTTCAATGGTGCTGCAAGCACTGGTGGATCACAAGGGACGTTTCACCACCATCAACATGGGATGGCCGGGAAAGGTTCATGACGCTCGCATCTTCAGGAACTCTGGTCTGTTTAGATGGCTGCAGGAAGGGATTTACTTCCCAGACCAGAAAATAACTGTTGGAGATGTTGAAATGCCTATAGTTATCCTTGGGGACCCAGCCTACCCCTTAATGCCCTGGCTCATGAAGCCGTACACAGGCACCCTGGACAGTAGTAAGGAGCTGTTCAACTATAGGCTGAGCAAGTGAAGAATGGTGGTAGAGTGTGCATTTGGACATTTAAAGGGTCGCTGGCGCAGTTTACTGACTCGCTCAGACCTCAGCGAAACCAATATTCCCATTGTTATTGCTGCTTGCTGCGTGCTCCACAATCTCTGTAAGAGTAAGGGGGAGATGTTTATGGCGGGGTGGGAGGTTGATGCAAATCGCCTGGCTGCAGAATACACGCAGCCAGACACCAGGGCGGTTAGAAGAGCACAGCAGGAAGCACTGCACATCAGAGAAGCTTTGAAAACCAGTTTCATGACTGGCCAGGGTACTGTGTGACACTTCTGTTTGTTTCTCCTTGTTGAATACCCGCCCCCTTGGTTGCCTCTAAATTCCCTGTAAGCCACCCGCCCTCCCCCCTTCAATCACAGCTTGCTTGCAAAGGAAATAAAGTCACTATTGTTTAAAAAACATGTATTCTTTATTAACTGAATATAAAAATAGGGAGATAACTCACAAGGTAGCCTGGGTGGGGTGTGGAAGGAGGGTAGGAAGGAAGGAAAAGGCCACTTTAAAACTTCTTGAATGACAGCCTTCTGTTGCTTGGGATGTCCACTGGGGTGGAGTGGTTGGGTGCCCGGAGCCTCCAAGTCACTGCATTCTTGGGCGTCTGGGTGAGAAGGCTATGGAACTTGGGGAGGAGGGAGGGTGGTTAAACAGGGGCCGCAGTGGCAGTCTGTGATCCTGCTGCTGTTCATGAACCTCCACCAGACGCCGGAGCATGTCCGTTTGATCCCACAGTAGCCCCAGCGTTGCCTCATGCCTCCTCTGATCTTCCTGCCACCACCTCTCCTCACGTTCATCAGCCGCTTTCCTGTATTCTGCTATTGTGTCCCTCCACACATTCTGCTGAGTTATGTCACTGCTGCATGACTGCATGAGCTCAGAGAACATTTCATCGTGCGTGCGTTTTTTTCACCACCTTATCTGAGATAGCTTTTGGGACGGAGGAGGGAGGCTTGAAACATTTGCAGCTGCTGGAGGAAAAAAAGGGAGTGAAGTATTTAAAAAGATACATTTTACAGAACAATGGCTATACTCTTTCATGGTGAACAACACTAGTCACATTACATAGCAGTTGTGATTTTGGTACAAGGTCGCATTTTGCATCTTATATTGAGTGCCTGTGGCTTTGGTGTTAGAGATCACACACGCAGTGCCGGGCAACAGAATTTGGCTTCCAGGAGGCCATGGTAAGCCATAGGTTTCTGCAACCTTCATAACAGCAGTGCCCCACCTTTCCCATACCAAGCAAAGCCTGTTGAGTTGGCCATTTAGTGCTGCGGTTTTCCTGTTAACGTGCAGCAGCAGAAACCAAACTAGCCCCCTTCCCCCATCCAATTCTCTGGGATGATCGCTTTTCCCCTCCCCCCACCACCTGGCTGGTATCAGGGAAGATCCCTGCTAGCCAAATGCGAACAGCTCAGCGCCAATGCCCCACCCCCCACCCCAAAGCTAACTGCGGGGAGGATTTCTTTTCAGCCACAGGCAAACAGCCCAGTAGGAATGGCCACTTCTGAATGTCCCCTTAATTAAATTCCCCTATTTCAACCAGGTTACCATGAACGATATCACTCTCCTGAGGATAACACAGAGAGATAAAGAACGGATGTTGCTTGAATGCCAGCAGACACTGGGACCATACGCTGCCAGGCTTTGTCATGGAATGATACCAGATTACTTGCTACTAGCATGGCATAGTAAAGTGTCCTACCATGGAGGACGGAATAAGGCTGCTCTCCCCAGAAACCTTCTGCAAAGGCTTTTAGAGTACCTCCAGGAGAGCTTTATGGAGATGTCCCTGGAGGATTTCCGCTCCATCCCCAGACATGTTAACAGACTTTTCCAGTAGCTGTACTGGCCACAAATGCATCCCAAGTCCTCAGGGCTACTTAATCATTAAAAAACTCTTGCTTTTATAACATGTATTATATTTTAAAAGGTACACTCACCAAAGGTCCCTTCTCCGGCTTCGTTGGGTTGGGAGGGTATTTCAGTCAGGGTGATAAAAAGATCCTGGCTGTCAGGGAGAATGGTGTGCTGCGTGCTCTCCCCAAGATTGTCCTCCTCCTTCTCATCTTCCCCATCTGCAAAATTCTCAGCCATGGCGGAGAGAACCCATCATTGGAGTCCACGGACAGGTGTGGAGTAGTGGTGGCGGCCCCCCCTAGAATTGCATGCAGCTCAGCGTAGAAGCGGCATGTCTGGAGCTCTGTCCCGGAGCATCCGTTTGATTCTTTGGTTTTCTGGTATGCTTGTCTGAGCTCCTTAAGTTTCACGCGGCACTGTGTTGTGTCCCTGCTGTAGCCTCTGTCCCTCATGGCCTCGGAGATTTTTTGAAATGTTTTGGCATTTCGTCTTTTGGAACGTAGTTCTGATAGCATGGATTCCTCTCCCCACACAGCGATCAGATCCAGTACCTCCTGTTCGGTCCATGCTGGAGCTCTTTTTCGATTCTGGGACTGCATGGTTACCTGTGCTGATGAGCTCGCTTGGCCAAACAAGAAATGAGATTCAAAAGTTCCCGGGGCTTTTCCTGTACACCTGGCCAGTGCAACCAAGTTCAGAGTGCTGTCCAGAGCAGTCACAATGGTGCACTGTGGGATAGCTCTCGGAGGCCAATACCTTCGAATTGCGTCCACACTAACCCTAATTTGAAATGGCGATGTCGATTTCAGCGCTAATCCCTTCATTGGGGAGGAGTACAGAAATCGGTTTTAAGAGCCCTTTATGTCGAAAAAATGGCTTTGTTGTGTGGACGAGTGCAGGGTTAATTCGGATTTAACGCTGCTAAACCTGATATAAACTTGTAGTGTAGACCAGGACTCAGCCATGCCCCTGCCTGGCCTCATTCCAGGTAACCCAGTTCTGACCCTCAGCTCTGATTTCTGACTCCAGCTCTTACCGTGGACTCCAATTCCTGACTATGGATGTTTGCCCTAATCACTAGGTCTGACCACCCATGTCCCAGTCTCTGACAATTTAAGCAGCCAAACATAAAAATTTTGGCAATTAACTGATCTTTGACTATTAGTGGTAAATGTGCCCAGTGGCCTGTGATGGGATGTTAGATGGGGTGGGATCTGAGTTACTACAGAAAATTCTTTCCAGGGTGTCTGGCTGGTGAGTTTTGCCCACATGCTCAGGGTTCAGCTGATCGCCATATTTGGGGTCAGGAAAGAATTTTCCTCCAGGGCAGGTTGGCAGAGGCCCTGTGGGTTTTTTGCCTTCCTCTGCAGCATGGGTCACTTGCTGGAGGATTCTCTGCACCTTGAAGTCTTTAAACCACGATTTGAGGACTTCAGTAGCTCAGACATAGGCTAGGGGTTTGTTACAGGAGTGGGTGGGTGAGATTCTGTGGCCTGCGTTGTGCAGGAGGTCAGGCTAGACGATCATAATCGTCCCTTCTGACCTTAAAGTCTATGATTCTATGAAAAAGAGTCCAGCTTCGTGGCTAGAATGGATCCCTCCCAGGCCAATACTTCCCTGCTGGACCTACAAGGTCTGTAAGACACCCACTCGGTCCAGGTTGCCACCTGGAAAGTGCAGAGCAAAATAAAAAAAATCATGCTTCCAGAATTAAGAAGTTGCTTAAGTTATATATTATTTTGCTTTCCTTTTCTAAAAAAATATTAACATAGGAGAAACTCAATGGACTGATATGACACTCTGTATTCTCTATATCCTCTAAAATTAATGACCATCTTCATTGATAGTTTAACAATATAACACAAGTTTGAAAATAGTAAAATATAATTTACACAGCCCGTTTCAAGTCTCAAAGTATTACCAATAAAAGTAGAGGCTACTGTCTCAGCACAATCTCTGTTTGGAGTTTATTCATACAATGAAGGGATGAAATGAGGATATTAAAATAAATGTTAGTGTGTGCAATGCATGGATGTTTTCAATAACATTTAATCCAGTAGGAGAAATGGGAAGTACAAAATGCATGGTTAGAAAAATGCACACACTGAAGAATACTGAGGGAAGTACCCTGGAAAGACTAAATTGTGATTAGATCAACCAAAATGAGATATTCTGACCAAACATAAGGAGATACTGACTAATCCATCATCTGGATACTAGAAATAATGTATTATTTCTGTCGACTAGGTGAAAAGAACAATATGAAACTTCTTCCAGATTACATATTCATGTTTTCCTTTTATGCTTTAAAGACATTAGTTCTTTCATTTGTAAGCTTTCACTAGAAAATAATTTTAAAAGGATATGCAACCTTTGTATATTAATGTTTACCTGAGGACCACAGATTAGCAAAGAACTTTAGGAAATAACATGTAAGTACTAAAGCAGACCACCTAACGCTGTAAAAAACAAAGCCTTCAGCAATCTGTATGACTAACCCGATCCTCCAGCCCTCATTCAGGCAAAGCTCCCATTAACTTTAGTAGTTTGGCTTACATAAAATCCAAATGAGAAAGACAGGATCTCTGCTCCAAAGAATTTGCAGACTAAATTAGACTAATATGAAGAGGTTGAAGTAAAACAGTGCCGGGGGTGGAGGGGGTGAGCGGGGGTAGGGAAGACTAGACAGGGTAACATCAATAAGCTTATTTTTACTAAGCAAGATCTAACACAAAGCAGAGTATAAAGGAGGGTGGAGCCTTGCATGTTTGGTGTATTTTTGTTGTTTTGCTTTTTTAATAAAAGATGCCTTCATTGACTCATGTAGGTTTTACAGCAGAAATTGGTTTTAAGAAGCAACGTGAATGAGAACTTCTCCTTGTGGACCTATACAGGAAAGACATTCCAGGAGCATGGGACAGTGTAGAAGGAAGCACAAAGATGGTTGTGAGGGAGTGGGGTCCCTAGTGTGATCATCTGGTAGAAATTCCAGTATACTCCATTAGAATCCTTCCTTCAGATAGTTACTCTTGGTTCCTATTTGCCTGGTATTGGTTTCAGCTGAGAGACCAATGACCCCCAAAACATGTCATTCTGTTCCAAAACTAGCTGGCCAGTTGGAAGCAAGGCAGGTCACTTCTAAAATTTCCACTCAAAATTCCATTTGGGTAGTTAAAATTCATGGTACGGGTACTAGTACGGTACCTGTAGTATTCTGAATAGAATTCATCTACTGGAAAAGCAGCCTTGAATTTAAAGGAAAACCATAATATCCTGCACACTATATTACGGAACATAATTAAAGCAAATGCAAGACTTTATTTCCTAGAATATTGTGTCTAAGTAAAAAAAAAAAAAGGAACAATCTGACATAAGCGCACTTTTGCTTTCAATATAGATTGTAGATTTCAGTCAAAAAGCAACTGAGTGCTTACAACTCCCAGTGACCTCAGTGCTCAGCAACTCTCTGGATCAGGCCCCAAGGAAAAAGAATATGCTGATGTTTTCACACATTTATAGCAGCTATTTTAAGATACTGCAAGTGATTTACTTTTGTAGAGCAGAACTGGACTCTCTTGTATCTATTTCAGAGGCTGTCAAATGGTGCTGGAACAGCGCTTATTTCTTTATTTTGGTCCCAGTTCAGCAAAGCACTTAACGTACATACCTAACTTTAAGAAAATGCTTACATCTGTCCCTATTCAACAAAGCAGTTGACTTCAGACATGCACCTATAGTGCTTACAACTAAGCACATGCTTAAGTTCTTTGCTGAATTCATGTTTACCACAGGTATAAAAAGCTTTTTGACATTGTCTTTGTTTTACCTGCTCCAAAATCTTTAAAGTCAAAGTCAAGAAATAAATAATAAATCTATTCTAGAACAATGAATATTTTCTTAAAAATGTCTTTGTTTAATCCAGAAAAAAGTCATATACGGCACTGAGATCCGACAACGTAATTTACCATTTTTTAAAATTACCAACGTAATTTACATCATCAGTTAAAAATCACATTATTTATTTTGTTCTCAGAGCCAAATTGTCATAGCTGCAGGGCAGGTTCTATGAACAGTCATAATGAGGCAGGCACAGCCATAAACAGCAAAGCAGTTAAAGGGCACCTGATGTGTAGCCTACATGCCACTCACAGAATATGTTCCTATTACAAGTCGGAATAATCTGCATGGGGATATATATACACATTAGCCATTGATACATATGTAGCTTCAAACCTTAAAGGTCGACCCTTAGGCCAGATCCTGTAATGCTTCACTTAAACTAATCTCTTTGTGACCCAAAGAGCAATCTCCCTGTGAGTCCTCCTTAAGGCCAGGAAAGGCATGGCCAGTATACCCAGCATTTCTTAGCAAGCTTTTTAGAGTGGGGAGGGAAGGGGCTGTCATGCAACATAGGAAGTTTAATTTAATTGCACTGAATCTATTTGATATGCTTGTACTGAAAACCGTAGAATGTAAAACAAATTCTCATTGAAAAACTATCTTGAAATACGTAACATTAACAGCCTGCTTTAGCTTTGATACAGAACTCAAGAGCCTATACTTTTAAAAGATACTGATGTATTTTAAACAGACATCTTGGGCTTGATTCTCTTCTTGATTACACCTGTTCTATACCAGTGTAATTTCAATGAGCTAAAGGCGGTTTCATCAGCATAAAACCTACATAACTGAGTGGAAAATCAACCTGCTGAATTCTATTTCTTTTTTTAAAAAAAAACAGCCTTAAAGCATCTGACTAAGAACTGCTGAGCTCAGTTCCATGCACATTAATTCCGATTCTTCGGTGCTTTGTACTTCATAGGGGAAAAATAATAAATATTCATCTTGTCACCCCAAAATTTAGCTTCTCTTTGGAGTTACATCCTTCCATCAAGTTGCCATTGGGTATGCAAGTGGCCAAGGACCCGAACTTGCAAAGACTTGTGCATGTGCTTACCTTCATGCACTTTGAGCTCCTCCAAAGAAGTGATTGAGACAACTCACAGTGTGCAAAAGTTATGCAAGCCTGTAGGCTTTGCAGGATTGGGGTGCAATGCACTACCGTGTGGTCATGCCTCAGAGTTTTTCCTCTCCAAAAAGAAAGGGGACACATAAATACAGATAGTGGGGCTTTAGGCTTTGTCTTGTTTTGGTTTTATGTTTGGTGTCTGTTTTTCTTCCTGCAATAATTTCATAGGTAAACAGCCACCTATTTATATGAACACAAGTCACAGTAGTGAGAGGAACTAAAGCTGATCAGAAGCTGGATGTTGATATAATCAGAACAGTTGGCATTTATGGGTTAGTGGGGGATTTCCCCCTATTATTATTTTAATGAGACAAAGAAGTAATGTAATGTCTAAAAAGATCAGTATACAAATTAGATTTTCTTCCCTCCATTTGAGTTTTTATTTTGTTACAATAAAGAAATATTTATCACCAGCACTTTTATGTCCAACTTGTTTTTACAAACTAATGTATTCTCTCTCCCAGTATGTGTTATCTATTTCTCTTTGGAGCCATGAAAGTACTTTCACAATGTTACCTGAGCGTCTCACAATCCTTAGCGTATGTACCCTCACAACACCCCTTTGAGGTAGGGAAGTACTATTATCCCCATTTTACCATTGGGAAACTCAGGTACAGAGACTGAAAGTGTAGAATTGTAACCATGGTGGTGGGAAGGGTAAACCACACTGAGTATGATCCTGTCTGAAACAGCGAGCCCCTCCCACCACCGTGGCTACTCTTACATTTTTAGCATGCTAGCTGGGTATATCTACTTGGAACTAAGGGCTTCTCTACATTACCAACTGGATTGACGGGCAGCAAACAATCCACCGGGCATCGATTTATCGCATCTAGTCTAGACGCGATAAATCGACCACAGATTGCTCTCCCGTCGTCTCCGGTACTCCACCAGGGGAGTGGCGCAGGCGGAGTGGATGGGAGAGTGTCAGCCGTCGACTTGCTGCAGTGAAGACACCGTGGTAATTTGATCTAAGTAAGTTGCATAACTTAGATCAATTCCGTCCCCCCCCCCGACCCCCAGTGTAGACCAGGCCTAAGTGACTTGCCTACAGTCACATGGGATGTCTGTGGCAGAGCAGAAAAATAACCCATGTCTTCTGAGTCCCGGACTAGAACTCTAAACACTGGTCCATCCTGCCTCTCTAGGAAAGGTACAGATGTGAAAAAAATGTAGGGGATTAAGTGATTTGCTCAATGCATCTGTGTGAGTCATCATCAGATGTGAGTTGTTTGCTGCTGACTGGTTTCTTTTAATGGAAAAGATTCTATCTGTCCCTCTAACGGAACATAACCCTCCAAGTTGTTGAAGATTATTAGTTGCATAGTACCACAGATGTGCCTGGTGCTTAACTGACATGAAGAGAGGGCTTGTGATTGGAAAATCTCAGAGTCTAAGCTCAACACAGAACAGATGTGAACAAACTCTGGTGAGAAGGAGGAATAAAACAAATTCAGGGGATAAAGAAAACTCCTCCTGAGAGGACATTAGTTACAAAGAAATCAGAATATTGTATGGTTTTTATTTAATGATCTTTATAAAAGATATAATATGCTCAGAAATGAGGGGGAGCAGACGTGAGGAGGAGATAGTGCTAGAGCTGAGATAGGTGATGGAAAGTAATGATGCATTTTAAGGTTCTCAGTTATAGGCTAGTGGAGAGAGGTGCTAACTTTGGGATGAAACACCCTGAGTAAGCTGGCCATAAGACCACACACTTTCAAAAAACAAGTGCCTGAGGTGCACAGCTGATTCTCATTGTTCCTGCTATTGGATCAGTTTTCAAAACTAAAGCTGTCTTTTGCTTTCCTTCTCCCTCTTTTATTCAATCTTCTTCACCCATTTATTGTTTGGAAAACAGTGCCCCAGGTAGGCAGTCCTATCAACAAGTAACAGCATCAGTATACAGCTACAGAATCTGAGAGAATTTATTATATTACACAAACATGTCTATACTTGGACACCAGCTATTTCAGTATGTTGAGCTGGAAAAACATTTAGTTACTGGCACGCAAACAGACCTGGTTCATCAACTCTGCACCTTCACATTCCTAGACCCAGTGCTGTCACATGCTTTTATGAGAACATTTCTTGTCCCATTATAGAGGTGTAACTGTAAGGGTATAGGTGGTCTGGCCTAGCGGCCACACATCAAAAACATTGGTTAGTGAGCAGGGGTCAGAGGAATCACTAGAGTGAGGTTCAATAAGCAAGAGTTGGGGTTAAAGTGAGGCTGGTGTTAAAGACCAGAGGTAGTATCAGGGAGTAAGAGTCAGGACGATAATCAGACCGAGATCTGATGCCGAAGATCAGGAAACAAGGTGAAGTCTGGAGTCTCAGCTGGCCCAAAGTCCGTGTGACTGCCCAGCCAATGTCCTAGGGCACCTTCCACAGTTAGACAGAGTGCTTGGCCAGAGGGCCGCAAAGTACTGTCACACTGGGTGTCTTGGGCGGTACTTCCTCCAGCACCTACTCTTCACAGTGTTCCCTAACTGTAGCTCTGCATGACCTCCCAGTAGCACTGGGGGAACATCAGCTGTCCAAGGTTCTGTAGACCTGGGTTCTAATCCCTGGGTCCTTACAGTAAGCCTCATTGGTCATCTGACCTAGTGACATGCTGGATAAGTGTCATCTCACTAGAGCATGACTTTTCACTACATGTACTTGGTAAGGACAAGATTTCACCACATACTGTTTGGCTGTGGATATATTTGTGCCATTTACGATATCCCTAGAGACCTCACATATGCTATGGAAGCAGCATTTCATCATGAGAAAAAGTGCATGAGCAGATATAACTGCCAAGAGGCCATTGACAAAATGTCCTAGGCAAGACCGGATCACCGCAGACATTGCTGAAATTCAATACTACCAAAACCAGTCAAACTTTGCTGAGACCATAATATACTACCAGCTCTGGATGTCTGATTAGATGGACCGATATAACCACCATTCATTTTGTTCAAAAAATTAGAGGTAAATTGGTTCATTTTTATACATGACTGCTTATTTTTCTCTCACAAAGTTAGTCTATTTGAAAATCCGTGTTTAGAGTCATAAACCAGTACAGATTTGTATGGTGTGCCCTGGATTTTTTCAAGCAAAAGATATTTCAAATACTTTGTGATGATGGGTGATACTTGTTTTTTGTAATGAAATGATTAGTTCTGCTGCCTAAAGAAGTCTTGTGAACACAATATTAGCTATCAATGAGTATTTTCCCTTGTAGTTAAATCAATTAATGGACATCCTAGTATGCAAAATATGTTTCAAATAAAGGCTATAAAAGGATAAAGACATATTGTTTCAAAAAATGCTATGTGCACACTTTATATTTGTGCTGCATAGATGATGCACAGACTTGGAATGATGGTAGCTTTGAGAGGCTAGCTGAGGAAAAAAACAGAGTGAGACAGAAACAGAGAGTCAAAACAAAATATGAGTTGGATGTGAATGGACAAAACATGGCAGCGTGCTCAGCAAAAGATGTTAAGATGGTCTAGGATGGAATTGGAAAGGAACTCCAAACAGCCACTATTAATGAGTTTAGAGATGAAAAGGAGAAGAGAGTTGATGCAGTATCTTGAGAGGCAAGTGCAGCCACGAGGGGGTTGTTGAAAATAGGAGAGACTAAACACTGAATGTATTGGGAGGGGAAAGAACCAGAAATGAGTGAGAGGTTAAGGACAAGGGTAAGGGAAGGAATGAGCATGGGTGTGAGGGAGATCAGGAGATGATATTTTATGATGAAATCACTGGGGCAGGTGGAAGAGTTAGAGGAAGAACACTGATGAGAAACTTTATAAATAAACTTTACTAGATAGCTTGGCCAAGAGGTGGCAAAGTGTCTCTCTCTGTGTGTAGAAAGCATGAAAATAACCTACCTATATCTGAAGGGTGTAAATGCCAGAGAGATTGGAATGAATTAGAGTAGTACCAGCAGGTGTTACTAGAAGTATTTGGGATGAAAAGTGGAAAATTTAGAATCAATAGTAGGAAATCTTCCTCACTGAGATTTATCATATTGTGTAATATCTGTCCATGTGATCTGATGGAAGCCCAGCATTTGAGACCTTTTAAACAAGACTGGACTAGAAAAGATACTGTTATGAAAAATCCATGAACTTGGTACCATTCCCTTGTTCTAAATAAAAATGAACTTATTTGCAACTCAAAAAATTACAAAAAATATACAGGATATTTTCATTAAGATGTTAAGGATAATATTCTCTCTAGTGGTGCTCCGTCCCATTTACGGCTACATTGTATCACAATGGGGGAGGAAATTATTTCTGATCACATTTTCTTGCAAGTCCAATGGTTAAATAAGAATGTACGCATTTCCCAGGAAATCATAATAATTTGTTCTCCTACAGCCAGCACAACAGGACTAAACACCAGTGCTTCCTTTGCAAAAGAAAGATCAGAAAAAGTAAATTAAAAACCAGGAGAAAATAAAGAAAAGGACAATACAAACTGGTCTTGTATAATAGACCTCCAAAAATATTATGCTTTCTCTATTGACAATGCTGAATATCTCCAGAAATATTACACACATTCATAACCAAATAAAAGTAGAAATCATCCTTTGTTTATCTTCTAGCTATAATACACATACATGGAAATGAGATCTATCTGCAAGGTTATTGGATTCACCACCACATCCAAATCCCAGCTTTCTCAAAATGTAAGGATATCTGCATCAATGACTTTGATGTAACCCATTAAGGGTGGTAAAAAAGATGAACCAACTGATTAATTGTTTGACAGCCCTAATATTAATAGAATATTTTGCATAATATTTCTTGATAATGCCAAATATCGAGTAAACTCGTCATGAGTAATAGCTACTGTATATGTACACATAGGCTTGTCTTGAATATGTGTCATTTATTTTTTTTAATCTAAGTAGGCTACTTGCCAACTACATTTTCATGGCAAAATAAACAGCATTTTTGTTACTCTGAAAGACATACAATAACTGCCTAGGCCCTAGAACCAATACATGTTCATGTTCTGCTAACAAACTTGGTAGAAAACTGTTAAAAACAAGTGATGATTAAATACAGAAGATTTCAGTTAAAATGAGTCACAGCATCTCAGGGTTGCTGCTTTAAAACTGTGTTTTATTAATTTGCATCAATGAAGAGTTCCACATTTAACATTTCAGTACACAACTGTCTCTCTGACCCAACTTTCTACATATTCCCTGATCAGCTTCCTGTTTGACTGGTAAAATCAAGTCACCAATTAGTCCTTTACAACTTATCTTTCACACAATTGGCATCAATTTTTTTTGTTTTGTTTCGCTAAACATCTGTTAGGCATGTCTAGTATTCATGTGCAAATTACATTTCCTTCGAATCACAATCATCTAAGATTATGTCATTAAAATTATTTAAATTCAACATGGAGGTATTTTACTGTGCTGAAAAAGAGTTATCACATTCTGTCTACTGATGAGTAACCCCCTTATGCCATTCACCTCAGTAGCAGTTTCATAGCTTATAAAATATATTTGTTATTATATTAATAAACTCTACCGGTCAGGGTCAGTCAGTAGAGACTGAGGTCAGTCCTAGAGTGTGGCAAATTATCCAGCAAGTTTAGCCCTTTTTCCCATCTCAGAATTACCCAAGCACATTAATTGATTCATTGTGCACAATTGTTCAACCATAGTCTGAGAATAAATGTTACTCTATGATTTAACAAAATTTGAGTATTCCCTATTCATGCCATGTAATTTGTCACATGATTACAGAGTTTTATTTCTCATCTCTAATTAATCCTATGCATGGACCCTAAGAAGTTGACCATGGCCAGCTAACCCTTTCATAATCTCCATTTTTTTCTGTACTAGGTGCTAAATGGACTACAAGTTTTAAATAATGTTAATCAATCTGTGTCAGCTAATGTGCTTTCTAAATACAACTCATTATATATAGAGAGAGAGCTCAAGGCACTTTCAAGGGCTTCCCTTGAATCAGAGTCCTCTTGCTACATGCACTCGATGCCTCATGGAAACACACACATTTCCTTATGTGGACACTTGCTAATACCTAATCTCTGTCAATGGCAAATATAATTTCACTTTGCCTTCTTCATGTAAAAGTGTAATTTTCACTCTGCTGCCACCTAAGATTCTGTTGGTATTTAAAAAATGTGGGCTTAAATATTCTCCAGTTCCACACTGATAAAGGAAATATAGGCGATATTGATCTAATTTCAAAGCATCTTGGTTAAAACACACTCTGAGCAGAGCAATGGATAAAAATTACTCTGTGACTAAACTATACAAATTTACAAAAATCTTCTGGGATGAGAGAGATTTGCTGCCCCTGGATCATATTTTAAATACAAAGATATATTTTACTTAGCAATGATCTGACCAGCTCAGCTAAATGCTCACAGGTAATAGAGTCCCTAGAGAAATATTAACACTTGCACTGGAAAGAACAGAGCTCACACAGAGTTCTTCTTCCCCATCTAATGTGAGGAAAAGATGTATTGTAATACGTTAGGCACAAGCAAAATGGATAGGTTTTCAATGTTGGCACTTTGTTAAGAATTAGACGACTACTACTACTTTGCTAACTTCCTTATTTCTGCTGCCTTACTTCTGGGGTCCCTGAAAAATACAAGATTACTTTAAAAGAAAGGAACAATGCTAATGATGTGGAAAGCTGTGTTAGCACAGTCCGAATAGTTCAAAAAATGGAAACAGAATGCCAGCAATTGATCAGCGCCTATCATAACTATCTGGCTTTATGGTTTTGAATTTGTTGTGCTCAGAAATTAACAGACACAATATAAAGAAAATGTGGAATGTGAGTGTGACAGATATGGCAATTTCCTGCAACATCCTTGAAAAACCCTATTGAATTAAATTTATGTAGCTTTGGAGTCCATTATACTACAAATGCAAAGTTTATGCATCATTGTGGAATCGTGTGAACTTCCATGGGAGGGGAGAAAGATGTGACCAACGTAGATCGTGGGAAGTATTATGAGCTTCAGACAACTATTTGAAACAATGTACCAGCCAAGAATGGACTTTTGGAATAAACAAAGTTAAGTAGGTTTCCCAGGAAATCTCCATGGGGAGGTGGATGCAAACACACCCCCTCAAGTTATGCAAAAACCCAGCCTTTTAAAGCTATACCCCGAGGAAAGGACCTTTGTCTGCTGATCACTGGTTACATTTCAAAGGCCCAAACTATATAAAGAAGGGAGTCTCAGATTCATTGATGTTCTTGTTCTGAGCAAAAGCTATACTGAATTTGTAACTACCGAAAAAAACTTTGGTGGGGTTTGAAAGGCTGATCACCTGCCAGACCCCTTTTTGGAGTTGGGTGGTGATCTCTGGTAAGCTTATTAGCATGTGTGTCGATTCATTTATTGTTTTTACTGTTTTCTCTGTAATCCTTTCACTTTAAGGATAAATGTAGTTGCTTAGAAAAACCTGTGTGGTAACATATCTGTGACAATTACACTGTTTATAGCCTCTGGAGAGGAAGCAAAGTTCAGACACTGGCCTTTTTAGGCAGTCTGGCTTGCTGGGAATTACACAGTGTAGGCATGGAACTGTGCATCCTGAAAAATCCTGGTCAAGAGGGAGAGAGACGCATGTATCTTCCAAAAAGAGGTGACAGCTGGGGAGCCAGAAGCCTAAGAGTGCGTGCCATTGTGGAACCATGGAGAGGGGACACAGCTGCAATTGCCCTGAACTGTGACAGTTAGCATCTACATTCCCCCTCTATTGTCCACTAAGGGCGCCCATTCTTAGGTTTCCAGCTCCCCAGCCATAAAGTCTCTTGGGTGGAGAAACACATCTCATTCCCTCCTCACCTGGGTATTTCCAGTCTGCACAGTTCCCTGCCTACACTGTGAATTCCCCAGCACAGTCAGACTCCCTAAGCAGGCCTCTTTGCCTTCCTACCTCAGTGGCTATTAACAGCATAATTACCACTGTTAAGTTGCCACACAGCTCTTTCTAAGCAAACACAGTTATTCTGAAGGTGAAAACATATTACAAATTTTTTTTTAAAATTCCTACATGCATGCTAATAAGATCACTGCAACTCCATCATGGTCTTTGGCAGGTGTATAGTGCTTCAACCCCCACGCACCAGGGGTTTTCCCATGGTTACAAATTCATCACCACCTTGACTCAGAACAAGCACACTCAGAAGTAGAGTTCCTTCTTTCCTTTACATAGTTTGGATCTTTGATCCTCAGAGATGGTTAAAAGGTAATAGTCAGTCAGAAAATGGGTTTCTCTTCAAGGCCTAGCTTCAAAAGCTTGGGTCCGGATGTGGGGGGAATCTGCATGCTTTCCCCACAGGTATTTTCTAGGATACACACTTCACTTTAACAGTTCACTTTGTTTCAAACAGTACTTTGAAGTTCATAACACTTCCCAGGGTTTACATTAGTCAGGTCTCCTCATTAGAGATGTTTCTTACAATCCCACCATAATACATAAATGTTTGCTTTTTTAATACAGTGTATTCCTAAAATACTTAAACTTAATTCAGTAAGGATTGTCCAGGATATCGCAGGATATTGCCATATCTGTCACAGCTCCATTGGAATTTAACATTGGGACAGCAGCAAATTAGGGGAAATTTCAGATCTGAAACAGAATCTAGAATCTGTGATTTGAGGTAATCTTTAGTTTTGTATTTTGCTTGTGTGTGAAATGGGCTAGATTGTAGTGTTAGACATTTACCGTCCCTTTTTAGTGACTGGATGATCTAAACTCTCAGCTAAAAATATAAATACAAGTTTATAGCCCTTATGGTTGAAAAGGGAACAATCATACTTTGAATCAAGTGTAAACCATGCAATGTTCTCTTTCTAAAGGCTTGTCTGCACACACACATTGCACTGATTTAACTAAAGATGTGATGTTACGCCAGCTCATTTAAACTGGAACAACTGTGTGTTTTAGACTCTGAGTATGCAGAGCTTGGAGAGAAACAATGGCTCTAAAAAATGTGAGGTGTCCTCCTCCATCTCAATGAGGTGTTGACCCTGAGGCCTAACTATGATGATTTAAATTATTTGTTAACTATTTCACTGCTGATCAATTCAGCAGAAACAACTAGGTATTCTGGGATTGTGAGAAGGGGCTGGAATTGGTAGGCAGAAATTGGGTAGAGTACCATCACATGTATTCCCTTACTTAGAACCTAATGGTTCAGATCAGACCCAACAGTTAATTTTCATAAGTTCAAGGATGTTTGGATCAAAGGTTTTTTGTTGTTATTGTTGTTTTTCAGGCCGTATCTACAAAAGATTAAATCTTGCCTGGCACCACTTTTATTTTCCTTAATAGGAGAGAAATGTCTAGGGGAGTGAGAGCAAAAGAGACAAGGCTATAGGGGAAAAGAGACTATTAAACACTTATTTTCACACTAAGGATCTCTTTTCACCATCCAGGAAGACAATTAAGTAATAAATAGCCCAGTAATTTCCAGTTTGCTGAGCAAACTATTTAAATCTAATTGGACCATTTTTGTTCTGATGACAATATCATAGAGGGTGTGTCACATTCTTTCTAGCTGAGAGCAGTTTAGAGCTGTGAGCTCCTGTGTCGCTCACCTGGTGGAGATGCAGCTGATGGACCACATCTTTCAGTCTTAGACGTGACAATGTACTCCAGGCACACACTGAAAGGAAAGGTCCTATAGCAGCTGGCTAAGGGCCTCCATTAACTGATTTACTCTAGTGGGTATCTGCTGGTTGGAAGAAACAAAGACATCTCTCTCTCGCCAAAGCTTGAAAAAATTATTCCTATTATCCTTGGGTCTACTGAGCCAGAATTTGATACTCTTGAATGCTAAATTATCAATATTCACCTTTAGCTCTAGTGGCAGCCCCTTGTTGGAAATCTCATTAGACTTTTTTCTTATTTTTACCACTGACACTTCAAAGCACTGTCTGATTTTCCTACCTTTTTGATTACTGCAGTCTTTTACTGAGAGGTCATTTGACTTTCATAGTAATCTGATATAAGAGTGATAACTTGTAAATACACTGTAAAATAAAGCCCCAAATATTGTTTCACCTAGAAGTAAGATACCAGGCCTACATCACTGAAGCTTGTACAAAACTCACTGAAAATTTAAAGCAGATCATGACTTGGACTGTGCTGATGAAGATCCTAAACAGCAATGCAGCATGGGAAGTGAGATCAAGAAAGATTCCTCAGTTACGGTACACTTTAAGAGGAAAGCGGAAGTAATTTTCTTTACATAAACATATGCATGCATGCATAGGTCTGTAATATAAATCTGTGAAACAGTCATATCAAAATGCATTATTCAAAACTGATCACATTAATTGAAGGTCCAAGTAAACCTGGGGTCAGATTTTTAAAGGTGCCTAAAGATGCACATAGGTGCATAGTGAGATTTTCAAAAGCTCCGAGGTGTCTCACTCTAATTTAAATAAATGAGAGTTAAGTCTAGGTTAAATCTGGTCTAACTATGGTTTGGCCAAATATTTGCAGTTCCATAGGCTTTCATTGCGAAGCCAGGTGCAACTGTGTGGCTTGAAATTAGTTTCATTTGATTCATAGATTATAAAGCCAGAAGGGGCCATTGCTATCATCTAGTCTGACATCCTGCATAACACAGGCCTCTGACAGAATTTTCTTGAATTAATTCCTGTTTGAACCAGAGTACATCTTTCAGAAAAACATCCAATCTTGATTTAAAAATGTCAAGTGATGGAGAATCCATCACACCCCTCAGTAAGTTGTTCCAGTAGTTAATTACCCTCATAGCTAAAATTTTTCACTATATTTTGCATTAGAATTTACTTAGCTTAGACTTCCAGCCATTGGATCTTGTTATACTTTGTCTGGAAGATTATCAAATTTCTGTTCCTCTTATAGGTATTTATAAACTATTATTAGTGAACCCCTTAACCTTCTCCTTAATAAGCTAAGTATATTGAATTCCTCGAGTCTCTCTCACTACGAGGCATGTTTTCCAATCCTTTAATCATTTGCATGGCTCTTCTCTGAACCCTATGCTTATATTAACACCCTTCTTGGGTGGTTGACACTAGGAAAGGACACCATATTCCAGTAGCGGTCTCACCGGTGCCAAATACAGAGGTAATATAAACCAGTCTATTCCTAGTTTTGAGATTTTTGTTGGGATTGTTTGAAACTGAAACTTATTTAAAAAACAACAGTTGGATATGACACTATATGGACTGACATCCTAATGTTTGTCAAGCACACTTTGGTGAAATGAAGTTATCACACTTCATGTAGTGCTAGTTCACTAGAAAAGGGGACAGATCAGAGCATGGAATCCAACCCTCTGGAAATTCAGATCTGTATACAGATCCATGATTTGGATCCATTTTTAGTCTGCATCCCTCCAAAATAGAGTACTTAGCATTTGTTTCAAAAGTTATAACGGTTAAAATTATCTCCACTGGCACACAAAGGTCCAATCGACACCTCCCTGCACCAGGCAAGGGCCACTGCACAATAGGGAAGACTGATCTGAAGGAGGCAGGCCACAGAACTGTTTTGACAATGGAACCAAACAGACCCTGTTCAACTAAATGGAAAGGTGACTAACGTGTTTAAAGGCTCATAGACTAATTACCTCATACCTTACTACTCTAGAAAATGCCTGTACCACTTAGCTATTCTGACATTAGTACTACTAATACCTAGTTTTTATACAGTGTTTTTCATTAGTAGATCTCAAGAAATGACCAACCAGTTTTTCTGGAATTTTCTGGAACTTAAATTTTGTTTATAGATTCCCAGACTGTTTCAAGTTTTCCCTGATTACAAGTTTCAACTGTTTGGATGACTAGGACAATTGGTAAAATCTGATAAACATTTAAGTAGCAGCTTGTATTTTTCCATGTACAAATTGTAAGTTATGATGAATGCAAATTATTTTGAGGGTCTTTTTCCTTTTGGTGTGTTTAATGGATGCCTTTCTTTTTGTTTTCTATTCTGAATAACTTAATTCCAGACCAACCTCAGCCAGGGTCATGGATTTCTCTTTTCCGAAGAAGATACTATACTTAGCTAAACTGACCAACTCACATCTAGCCGTAAATAAGTATATTTTTTGTTCATTTCTTCCTCGTACATTTATTTTGGTTTGTCTGAGTTTGTGTCTGGTGTGAGGGAAATGCGCAAAGCTTGTGAGAAAGCCTACATTTTTTTATAGCCTGGTTAATATTTTTATTGTATAGACTCATAGACTTCAAGGTCAGAAGGGACCACCATGACTATCTAGTCTGACCTCTGGCACATTGCAGGCCACAGAACCTCACCTACCCACTCTTGAAATAGACTCATAACCTTTGGCTGTGTTACTGAAGTCCTCAAATGATGGTTTAAAGATTTCAAGTTACAGAGAATTCACAATTTACACTAGTTTAAACCTGCAAGTGAATCATGCCCCATGCTAGCAAGAGGGCCTCATCCTCCCTGATTGAACTAACCTCATTATCCCTAGCCTGATTCTTGCTTGCATATTTATACCTGCCTCTGGAAATTTCCACTACATGCATCCGACGAAGTGGGTATTCACCCACGAAAGCTTATGCTCCAATACATCTGTTGGTCTATAAGGTGCCACAGGACTCTTTGCCGCTTTTACAGATCCAGACTAACATGACTACCCCTCTGATACTTAACAAAAAAAAAGAAAAGAATCTCAATCTATAAACTGTTCCTATAATCCCTGATTTCTTGGCAGCAAAATGATATAATCTAGCTAAGATTCCTCACTGTTTCAAAGGGAATTGTGGCTCAAACAAAGGTTAGCCACTCTCAATAATACAATGATCAGATGCCTTCATGACTGTGGTAGAAAACTAGCAGGAAAAAAATATCTGGTACCATCTTTGGGAAATAATTGAACCTTGCTTTAAAAAAAAAATGTACTTGCAAAGATCCAAATAGGATTGCACAGAGATGGTTTAATAAAATATTTACAATGCCATTCACTTCTAGAAATATCATGTGCTAATTCTTCATGTCTGCCTAATAAAGCTGCCTTTTATCAAGTTTATTATCAGTAAATGATATGCACCAGTGTCAGAACATTATAAGCTAAATTGAAAGAGCAATTTGGCAATTTCTCGGCAGCAACCAGAACAGTTTCTCAATTTATTAACATTCCAAAGGACACTGAAGATGCGGAAGCACTAAATATAACCTGCAGTAAGCACACCATTTTTATATTCCAGCTGTAGAGAAATATTCAGAATGGGTCTCTGACAGGGTGTTTAAGCTGTCAGGTATGAAGTGCTCTACTCTATTTTTCTGATCATTTAAACAATGCAAGGACATTTACATGTCACCACCATGTGAGCCTGCTACTAATCACAGTGTATAAATATGGGCTTGTATTAAATCATGTTATGGAAGAGTGCTACAAAAATTAATGATAAAATAAGTAGGGTTCTCTAGAAACTCTTCTAAAAACTTATATGTTTGAATAGAGGATTCTATCCCTTCTATGGGTCTTTTGAATGATCCTTTATAAAGGATATAATCCTCTATTAAGTCTATAGCATTTTTCACACAACCTATGGAAAAGTATCTTTTCCTATTAAATTCTATAGGATTTGTTTCAAAAAGGCTGATTCTGATCTGAATCTTAAGAGGATTTTGTGGACTCCCAGGAGAACTCCTGAAAAGTGGGTGAACAGAAGTTCCTCTTCCTCATACCAGACAAACTGGTGGCCCCATTAACAACTTTAAACAATCTAATTAAGGGAATGAACAGAAGAGGTCTCTCCACTCTCGAGATCTGGAAGGAGCTGTCTAAAGAGATTCATAGTACCTACGTGCTAGCATAGTGAGGTAGAATGGCTTCTCTCCAGACCCGAGAGGGAGGAAGCATTACACTCCTCCAGTGGGCTCAGCTAACCTTGCCCTGCCCCCGTCACAGGAAGTGCAGGGGCTGGACCTGAAGTATAGGAGTAGGGCCCTCCAACTCAGTTGCAGGCAGACCAGGGATGGAAGCAGATGTCCCTCCCAGCATGCCAAGCCCTCAGCAAGGCCCAGGACCTGCCATGGAGCAGAGTAGTGCCCTACTGGCCCAGGATATGGAAGGAGCCGGAGCCCAAGCCCAGCAATGAAAAAGCAATGCCAGCAGAGTCAGGTAGGAAGTAGCCCATGGAAATCAGATGTTGGGCTTGTTGTGCTGCCAGGACATGAGGCAGCAATCTTTTGTTTCTTGCTGACCCAATCTTGGGACCGCCCACCACCGTCAAAACCAGGGCTGGGACTCTGTGTAGTAGGATGGGCCCAGGTCCCCCTGCCGCCCCACCTCACACCTGAGTTGGCTGCCTATTCATCCTGAGCCAGAGGCCAGCACAAGACTGTTGGTCTGCTCTGCCCTGCCAGAAGTCCAGAGCTCAGACTGTTGCTGCTTGCCCCAGCCAGGAGGCTGCAGGCTGTGGATTATGTGTTTGCTCTGCCCTGCCCAGAGGGCCAGAGCCCAGGCTACCGTCGCTTGCTGTAGTGATGCAGTTCTGGAGGAACCATTACAGACAGGAATATGAGCTCTATGAAACCTGAGTTGATTTTTTTTTAATTGACTGCAGCTTTTTGCTAAATATAAGAGTAAAATGGGGTTAGCAATTCTAGCCTTTGCTAATTTTTTATGCCTAGTAAAGAACCTAGACATGGAAAAAAAACTAGACTTTTCCCCAACCTTGAAGCTTCTGGCCTTGATTCAGGAAGATATTCAAGCAAGTTGTAATTTTTATGCACATGATTAGCTCTACTGAAAACCCTGGGACTACTTATGCTCAGGACTACACCTGTGTTTAAGCGCATTGCTGAATCAGGGCCTCAATGAGAGTCTCTGTCCAGTTGTTCTGACTTCAGGCCTCCCACAAAGTTCCAAAGTAATAAGGCAGTGGCCCTGAGCAACTTTCAATCATAGCACACATGCACAACTTCCATTATACACAAGACTTACAATATGTGTGCATGCAGTGTTGTTGTAACTATTTTGGTCTCAGGATATCAGAGAGACATGACCTGAAGAAGAGATCTGTGAAAACTTAAAAGCTTGTCTCTCTTACCAAGAGACATTGGTCTGTGATGGGGTTCCACCCCACACAAGACTGGAAAGGGTTACGGTGGCCAGATAGACCTATTAACTCTACAAGCTGCACCTGAAAGGAAAGCCAGGAAGCTGGCACCAGCAGGGGCTGCTGCTGGGAAAAGCAGCAGTCACTCCCTGGGAAGAGGGAGGAGTGTTTGAAGCTGGTACACCCAGAGAAAAGGTAGGAACCAGAGTGGTAGGAAGCAGCCCAGAGAAAGGGCAGTGAGGGCTGGAAGAGTAAAGCCCAGAACTGCTGGGTTGAGGGTCCCTGGTCTGGAACCTGGAGTAGAGGGTGAGACCAGGTTCCCCTGCCAGCCACTGAAAGAATGGCACCTGAGGCAGTGAATGGCAAGACTGCCCAGGACTGCAAAACACTTTGGTATAAACTGGAAGAGGGGAATGCTGACTGATCTGGATGGAGGACGGAGTCACAAAAAGGACACTGTGGTTCCTGGGGTAAGAAAGGAGCTGCAGATCTGAGAGAGTGACAATGTGATGGTGCGTGACCACATGTCGACCTCGAGAGCTAATCCCCTGAGTGACCAGAAAGAGGCACCAGACAAGCATCCCAAGACATGATCCAATAAAAGATGTTACTTCACCCACCATGTCTCCCAAATTTGAGCTAACTTTAAATTATTATAAGCAGCTGGGAACGATCTCTGACATTGAGCTACCTGTTTTTAAAATATTTGTAATGTGGCCAAATTAAGAAACAAGTGACTGCTACTGGCTGTGGTAGCCACATCTAACCAATTAACATTTCTCCCATAGGTGTACAGGCTTCTTTGGGGTTTTTTGGTACACAAGCAACATAATAAAATAGCCATGTTAATTTCAGCTCCATTAAAAAAACCTTGCACAAAATAAATGATGGGTGAAATCCTACTTCTATTGATGTCAGTTGCAAAACTCCCATCGACTTCACTAAGGCCAGAATTTCATTCAACATATCAACATATTTTCACTTTGTCTTTTAAAAGGTTATGTGAAAAAAAAATGTTAGACTGTTTACAAAGAAAATTAAGTTAATCTAACGATTTAACTTGTTTATTCATCCTTTACCATCCATTTTTTACCACTTGAAGATAGATACTCCCAACAGGTTGGACAGAAACAATAGTCAAATTGCAATAAAATCAGAAACACATTAGAACTTACACACATTGTAAAGTAAATTAATTGCAGAGTGCTTCAGGTTTTAGAGATGTAACATTAAAGCTTAATAGGAACCCAACTTTTTCATATTTTATTTGACAGAAGTGTGGTGAGATGAGAGACTAATGAAAGTATCATAATGCTAATTACTGTAAGCACTGCACTTACTAGCAATTAGGTATAAGGCAAACTGATTACAGCTGAACAAAATATGTCAAGAGACCACCAAAGTGAAAACAGGAACCGCTGATATGCCTTCACTAGAGAATATTATGGTGAATAGTGCATGCATTTGCAATAAACTCTGAAGATAGGGACTTGTTTTAGTTCATTGCATTCACTGGAACATTTTTACCATATAGGTCCAAATTCAGATCTAACATGATACAGAGCTCTCAACCACCATACTCTGAGCAAATTTCTGAGCAAGATTTCACTTCTCCTTTTAGTTCTAACTGCAGTTTGTTACTGCACATCAGAGATAAATTATTACAATTACAAGTCCAAGTCCTGTCTTTTGGCACTCACAAAAAACTGCCATTGAGTTCAGGATGAGACTCAAAGAATGAAATTCCTTCCAGCCAAGAGATCCCACAAAGGGCTCTATGCAACCCTTAAACTAAAAGGCTTAAGGAGTGCCTAAGGTCTTGCACAGACCTGCTACACCAGGATGAATTACATCCAAAGTTAGCAAGCTAAAAATTGGATATTGTTGGAGAAAAATAATGCACTCTCCCTTTTGTCAAGTAGGCATTTTGCCAGCTCTGAAAATGTACTTAAAATAGACCAAAAAAAACCTTCAAGATTTTTGGAATAATTAAGAACAAGAGACATTCAAAAATTCTATTTAACTTTTAAAAAAAGGAGTACTTGTGGCACCTTAGAGACTAACAAATTTATTTGAGCATAAGCTTTCGTGAGCTACAGCTTACTTCATCGGATGCATGCAGTGAGCTGTAGCTCATGAAAGCTTATGCTCAAATAAATTTGTTAGTCTCAAAGGTGCCACAAGTACTCCTTTTCTTTTTGCGGATACAGACTAACACGGCTGCTACTCTGAAACCTATTTAACTTTAGTTCACTCATTCTTATATCTTTAACAAGAACAACAAAATACTGTCTGAAAGAGAGCATGACACCAAGACTGAGATTTTACACTTCCAGTTGCAGCCCAGATCACAGTTTTGTAGATGATTCATAAACACCTGAGAAGAGGTGCCAATGTGTTCTTGTGTTTAGGATAAAGGATGAGGAGCCAGAAATACTCTGATTCTAATCACAGCTGAACCATTGACTCAGTGGGTGACTATAGGCAAGCTACTTGACCTCTTTATCAGCCTCTGACAATCTATTAAAAAATTAGATAAAGGGCGAATCAAATGCATTCTTGGGCTAACTCCATTAAAGTCAACTGAGTTACACCGGGAATTAATTTGGCCCCTGACTGCACTTAAAATCAGATAAGGTATTTTGAGCTCATATTTCCATGATAAGTAATTTACCATTACAAAATGAAGCAGGACAGAGTTATGATAGAAGAACTGACAAGCATCTGTCTTGCCCTGCAGGTGCCAGCCAGAACCGCTCTAAAACTTAAAGGATTCTATTTATAATCTAAAAGCAGCAGGTGGATAGAAAAAGCTTCACATCTAATTTTCCCTTACTTAGCAAAACTGTCATAAGGTACATTTCTTAGGGCAAAGGCTGCATCTGCCTATGAGTTAGTGCAGTGCCTACTATAATGGGACTGATTTAACTGGGGCCTCTGGGCACTATCACAATACAAATAACAAACACTCACTCCAATCCCTTACATTTAGTGGCTTCCAGTAGGGGGACAGGCATGGCCTAATGACCAAAAACAGCCTGTATCCTTACTCATGTCTTCTGGGAGTGGATAGGGGAACTTAATACTTTAACCTTTTGGAGCAGGAGTGGCTGGTAGGCCAACTGCTAACCTGAGAAGCCATAGCAAAAGGTAAGAAGTAACCACTTTCCTTCATCAAGCTGCAGCCATTTTCCTCCATCACTGTCTCTCCCTTATTCATCCATTTGCATATTTATACCAACACCATCACTGTATTATCTGAGTGTTCAAAAGTCACCACAAGCACAGTATGAAGGCTTTGGACAATCTATTTTCTTCCCTGCTGGATATTCCAACAATGGGGACCACTGAAAACCAACATAAACCTGAGCTGGATTTAGCCATTCTCATTTAAACTCAAAGATTTATATTCCTTTTGGCATATATTCTTTAGGGTTGCAAATCTAGTAGCCTAAAGATGTTTATCTATTGTCTGTAGAGTGAAGACTGGATACAGGGTGTTTTAAATGAAGTGAATTACAGAAAAAGCATACAAGTTTCCCTTACTGTATATAGATGTATAAGTAGTACAAAATGCCAATTGTAACACACTCTTAAACTTAGTTTTTAACAGTCTAAGTGTTTCTATGATGTAGTTATCCAGAATTCTTCTCTTTAAAAGCTTTCCTTGTTTTGTAACATCTTTATAACTGAAAGCTTATTTGTTGATGGCTTCAAATCTTCTCTGTAGCTTCTGTTACATGTCCTTTCTCACTGTATCTGCTGTCACACTGTAGTAGCTCTGCTTCTCTTCAGGGACTGTCACCTTGTTGTGGTGAAGGGTCTTATGTGTTCCAATGATCCTCAGAACTATGTTGTTAAGAGCTTCGTGCTCCTGGTAGGGTCTCCCAAGGTGAACAGGTCGGAGGGGAGGTCCCAGACAAAGCACCGTCCCATACCCCAAGTCCTCAATGGTGGATCAGGCAGAAGATCAGGTTCTTCAGATG
This sequence comes from Natator depressus, assembly GCF_965152275.1. Taxonomy (NCBI): domain Eukaryota; kingdom Metazoa; phylum Chordata; order Testudines; family Cheloniidae; genus Natator; species Natator depressus. Next base: position 138,267,929 of record NC_134236.1, read on the forward strand.
TCAATTGTCATGAAAGCAGATGAAGGCTGCAGCAAGTTGGAGATCTCTAATTGTCTCGGACTTTCCCTGCCACTGGGCCCCAGACCTCCAGCTTGTCATGATCGTGTCATCCCTGTAGGCGCACCAGCTTCTCCACATTAAAAGAAATCATGTGCAAGCTTCTACAATGGGAAATAACATCTTTCCAACCATTCAAGTCCTGCAGCAATGGACTAGTGGTGACAGGCACAGCATTAGTGAATCTGGCAGTCCCTAGTCACAAATCTGTACATAGGCAGTGGTAGTTAGATGGTCGTCTGGCACCTTGACCAAGAAAGGGGTGCAATTAGCAGCTAATATAGCAAATGAGTAGTCCTCCTTAGGATCCCCTCTACTCACCCCACATGGGGATAGGGCTAGAAAAGGGGCCCTAAACCTAGGCTGTTTCACCACATCCAGTGGGATCACTCTGCCTGTGGTCAAAGCTATAAAAAGACTGACTTTTTCTACATGGAATGTTCGCACCTTGTTGGAAAACAAACATAACGTACAACCGGAAAGAAGAACTGCTATTGTCACCAGGGAACTTGTGAGATTCAGGGCAGCAATGTTGCTGCCCTGCGTGAGACAAGGTGCCCAAATGAAGGTCAACTGAGAGAAGAATATGTAGGCTACACTTTTTTCTGGAAAGGAAAATCTGCAGAAGACAGGTGTATTCATCATGTCGGTTTTCCAATTAGGAATAAGTTTGTCGGTCAGCTTACAGAATTTCTTGTAATAATCAATGAACATTTTATGGCTCTTCATCTTAAGCTCAGGAACAACCAGTCTGCTGTCATCAGTGCATATGCCCCAATGCTCAGTGCTGTTGAGAATATGAAGGAACAATTCTATACAGATCTTGACAGAGTCTTGACCAACATTCCCAAGGAGGATAAGATCATTCTCCTTGGAGATTTTAATGCTAGAGTCGGACATAAGTCAGATCTCTGGAATGGCACTATTGGAAAAGAAGGAGTAGGAAAGGCCAACTCCAACAGCATCCTCCTCCTGAGCAAGTGTGTAGAACATGGCCTGGTTATCACGAACACGCTCTTTAGACAAAGTGAGAAGTATTAGACCACCTGGAGACACCCTCGCTCCAGGCATTGGCACGTTCTTGACTTTGTTATTGTTAGAGCACAGATCTGAAGGATGTGCACATGACGAGGGCTATGAATGGAACCACTGACTGTTGGAGAGACCATCACATTGTTAGATCTATCATGAATTTCCAGATTGCCTCAAGGCATAGCAAGCAGGCAAAATCAGTATGAAAGAAATTCAAATATCATGTCCCTTGAAGATACAGTGACTTGGGAGAAACTTCAACAGAGAGGTTCACCACTATGCCTACAGCTGAGGAAGATAATGAAAATTTCTGGAAGGGATTAAAGACTGTCATTCGCTTGGCAAGTGCTGAATCCATTGGCTAGGTCATCCACCATCACCAAAGATTGTTTTGATGAGAATGATGCTGAGATTCAGAGCCTACTCAACCACAGAATAAAAACTCATTGCATATTGCAAAATGACATATCACACCAGCAGAAGAAAGATTCATACAAGCAACTCAAGGGTGAAGCCCAAAGTAAAATCCGTGACAAAAAAGTGGTGGCGAGAAAAGGCCAAGGAGATTGAGCTTTAGGCTGATAAACATGACATGAGGAGCTTTTTTCAGGCAATAAGGGCCATTTACAGTCAATGCTGCCATGGTCCCTCACCACTCCAAGCCCAAGATGGGTTTACGTATTTTAAGGATAGCGAAGCCATCAAAGCCAGATGGATGGAGCATTTTGAGTTACTCCTGAACCGTGAGTCAACTGTCTTTGATGCCACTATCGAATCTATACTTCAGTGACATGAAAGAGAATCTCTTGCTGACCCTCCCCTGCCCCGCCCCCCGTCCTCGAATAAGTAACATGACCCATTATGCAAACCAAGAACAACAAAGGCAGCAGGGCCAGATGGCATACCAGCTGAAGTCTACAAGTCTGGAGGTGAAGAACTGGTAAGGAAGCTCCACAAAACTTTTTCTTCACATTTGGTATAACAAGAAGATTCCAGAAGACCTGAGAAATGCCAACATTGTTACAATCTTTAAGAAAGGAGCTAAGTTACAGTGTGGAAGTTATTGAGTCATTGCCTTGCTATCTACAGCAGGGAAAATTCTTGCCCATATCCTCTTAAACCAATTACATTCCCTTGCTGAGGAAATATTGCTGGAATCTCAGTGTGGTTTTAGACCATCCCCTGGGACACCCAGCATGATCTTTGTTCACCACCAAATCCAGGAAAAGTCTCAGGAGCAAAATCAGGAGCTGTACATGGCCTTCATCGATTAGAAAAAGGCCTTCAACTTCTTCAATCCCCAAGCCCCATGGAAGGTGCTGGCCAGATTTGGATGCTGTCAGGGTTCCTTCCCCACACTGAATTCTAGGGTACAGATGTGGGGACCCATATGAAAGACCCCCTAAGCTTATTCTTACCAGCTTAGGTTAAAAACTTCCCCAAAGTACAAACTTTACCTTGGCCTTGAACAGTATGCTGCCACCACTAAGCGTATTAAACAAAAAACAGGGAAAGAGACCAATTGGAGATGTCTTTCCCCAAAATATCCTCCCAAGCCCTACACCCCCTTTCCTGCAGAAGGCTTGAAAAGAATCCTCACCAATTTGTACAGGTGAACACAGACCCAAACCCTTGGATCTTAAGAAGAATGAAAAATCAATCAGGTTCTTAAAAGAAGAATTTTAATTAAAGAAAAGGTAAAAGAATCACCTCTGTAAAATCAGGATGGAAAATACTTTACAGGGTATTCAGATTCAAAACACAGAGGATCCCCTTCTGGGCAAAACCTTAAAGTTACAGAAAACAGGAATAAACCTCCCTCTTAACACAGGGAAAATTCACATAAAACAAAAGATAACTAATCCGCCTTGCCTGGCTTACCTATACTGGTTGCAATATTGGAGACTTGGATTAGGATGGGTTGGAGAAGATGGATTTCTGTCTGGCCTCTCTCAGTCCCAAGAGAGAGCCAACATGTAAACAAAGAGCACAAACAAAAGCCTTTCCCCCTCCCTCCCAAGATTTGAAAGTATCTTGTTCCCTTATTGGTCCTTTGGGTCAGGTGCCAGCCAGTTTGGCTGAGCTTCTTAACTCTTTACAGGTAACAGGATGATGCCTCTGGCCAGGAGGGATTTTATAGCACTGTATACAGAAAGGTGGTTTATATTTATATAAATTTATATTTATGACAGATGCCCTCCAGAATTTATTAAGGTCCTAAGGCTTCTCCATGATCAGATGACTGCCATGGTTCTCTGTAATGGCCTTGAGATGGACCCTTTCATCATCAAAACCAGGGTTAAGTGAGGATGCGTTATTGCCCTAACTCTGTTCTCCATCTATTTAGGAGTCATTTTGGTCCTTGTTAAAGATTGCATCCCCAATGGAGTTGACATTCAATACAGAATGGATGGGTGGCCTTTTAAACTTTGACATCTCCGCTCGAAGTCTAAAGTCCTCAGGGCATCCATTACTGATTTTCAGTATGCTGATGACTGTGCCATCTTTGCGCACACTGAGAATGACCTTCAGTTCACACTGGATATTTTTGCAGAAGCTTATCGAAGCCTAGGACTCTCACTCAATATTAAGAAGATTAAAGTGCACTATCAGCCTGCTTCAGGCCTTGCACATGACACACCACAAATCACCATCAAGGAACGGACTTTGGAGACAGTCGAGCACTTTTGCTATCTCGGTAACAAACCTTCTAAAAATGCAAAAATTGATAGTGAAATCCCGCACAGGATCCAGTGCACAAGTGCTTCCTTTGGGAAATTACTCAGATGTGTTTTCACAGACTGTGACCTATGGCAGAACACCAAGATCCAGGTCTATAAGACAACTGTTATTCCTACATTCCTTTATGGATACGAAACCTGGGTGACCTCTTGACAGCACCTCAAGAGTTTGGAGTGGTACCACCAACGATGCCTCTGGAAGATCCTTCACATCAAATGGAAAGATGCCTGCACTAACACCAGCATCCTCACTGAAGCCAATGTCAACAGCATTGAAGCAATGATCCTCATGCACCAATTTCACTGGGCTGGACATTGTGTGTGGATGCCAGACTCTCGGCTCCCAAATCAAGTCCTCTACTCTCAGCTCACCCATGGTCAGAGATCCCGTGGTGGTCAGAAGAAATGCTACAAAGACACACTGAAAGCATATCTCAAGAAAACTGATGTAGACATCACATGCTGGGAGGAGCAAGCCACCAACCAACCCCAGTGGTGCCACATCCTCCATCAGGCAGTGGCCCACTTCAAGGAGAAGTGCCTTGCCCTTGAAGCTGAAAAGAGAGAGAGAGAAGGAAGGAAAAAAGAACTTTTTCCCAGAAGGCAGCTGGATCGCCAGGAAATGTCTGTACTTACTGCAGGTAGATCTGTGGTTCCAGGATTGGACTCCTGAGTCATCTCAGGACCCATATGTAAATCCATGGTAGAGATCATACTCGAATCGAGGGTTCACCAATAATGTGATGATGAGTAGCTCTGCTACTAATCAGTGAATTCCAATGGCTGCCCAGCACTACCAGCATTATACAAGCATTCATGCAGGCCTTGTTTAATAATCATGGTAAAAATGGGATCTTCTAATGAAGATTCATTTAGAATGAAATTCCTCTTAGCTTCAATTATATATAATTGATTACAATTAATTCTGTAAGACAAAGCTTGTGGCCTGATAATGATGTTTTATGGAGAAGAAATTTACTCTGTGTTAAAGGGCTTCAGTTTACAAGTTTCATTGCATTATACAGCATTCTCTGTGGAGATCTACAGAGTGAATGAGAGTGAACACCGGATATTTGGTATTAATTCTTGAATAAGGTATATTGAGGCCAGAACAACAAACTTTTTAAGAATTAAGTGTACAGGTTGCTGAGGCAAGAAAGAAGTTAAGGCTGTTTCATTATGAGGAATCAATGAAGAATTTTGTGGTGTTACTTTTATGGATGTGTTGTTTTTTGGTTGGTTGTTCTTGGTTTTGGGTTTCTTTGTCTTGTGTTTTTTTTGGCATATGTTGTTTTTTTTTTATTATTAATTAGAGTGCTTAAGGTCTTATCTACCTTGAACATTTGAAAGCTTTGCTGCTTCATTTAAAAATTAAATGCTATTGGTTATTTCCTAACTCAGATGCTCAGTTCTGTTGCCACACCAATTTTACAACATTTTAATTCAACAGACTCCAGTGGAGCTAATGCCTTGTAAGTGAGTTAAGAATATGGACACCTGTAGGAGTTTTATCCTCACTGTCAAAAGGTGCATGTTTCTCCTGCCTTAGAAGAAGAAAAAGTGACGCTGTTCTAAACACACATACATATCAGTATTTGAAAACTGAGAATAGCCAGGACCCCACCTTGGACACTGTAATCAGTTCATAAGCAAACATTGTTGGCTTCATAGTTTTTTACACTCTTAGGTAGTAGAACATAAGATCCTAACATGTTTTCTATAGAATTCTCCACACACATCTGATGAGAATAACCTAGCCTCTTCAAAGCTGACTACATACAAAAATAAAAATCCTAGTTTGTTTCAGTTCTTCCTTGAAATTTCTGTAAGTGGCATTAACCTATTTTATAGCTGGACAAGAGCCTTACTCGGTCTTAGAAGCTATGGCAGTAGACAGCAACTTTATACTGAGATGGCGGAGTTCTTAACACTCTCATTTCACAAGGGAAGAACAGTGAGGGCCAAATTCTAATCAGTTATACTGGTGCAAATCCCAAGTAAATCCATTGACTTCCAACTATCCAGAGACTATAAAAAGCACTTCCAGCCAATGCTCCGACTTGAGAATTTGAGAGCAAGTCTAGACCCACTACAACCTCTAGATTGCAAGCCATTTTTTGTAAAATGAAGGCATATCCCATTTGTAACTAAGCCAGCTCCTCTAGAGGCTTCCCTGTTAGAGCGAGGTGACATTTTTCAGACAATTTTTTTTCAGTGCAAAATGCAGATTCATGCGGACCAGAACATTTTGCGAATTTGTGTTGATTTTGGCAAATTGTCTTGGTTGAAACAACAACAGCAAAATCAGAAATGTCTAAACAAACTGAGATTATCAAAAGGAAATGTTTATATTTTTTGACCTAGATTCTCAAGGGGTTTACATGGTTTTCAAAAAGCAAAGAGGAGGTGTCCCTTATACCAAATGTGGAAGACCAAAGGTTTGGATCCCCTCCTCTGCAGCAGAACCTGTAATCCGGGTGCCCTCTCCCCCTTTGAGGTGAATGTCCTAACAACTGGGCTGTCAGGTATCAGAGGTGGGGGTTGGGGTGAAATCTCTGCCTCCTTTCCAGCTTTGGCATCTAGCCCTCCATTTCCTTTATTTTTATTAAAAGAGTTAAAAGTGCCCAAACAAAGTGATTTGGGTTGAACAAAATATTTTGTTTGCCTCAAATTATTTTTTTCGGACTTTTGATTCCCCAAAAATTCTGAAGTGTTTTGGTTTGATCCTAACCATTCCCTCCCCCCCAATTTTCAGAACTTCCAGAGAACCAAAAAAAAAAAAAAAGTTATTCACACAGCACTTTTCCCTATACCAACAAATAAAACTTCCATCTCATCTGGACTCGGTCCTGGCCAGTTCATCATCTTTTTCACCCTTAGGAAAGGTAATAGGACAGAATTGTGCTGTACCCAGCTTATGAGGGCATTTCGGGGGGATTCCAAGGTAATAAGGCCAGAAAGGACCTCCTGAATAATACAAGCCATAGAAATTCACCCAAGAATTCCTGCAGAGCATATGTTTTATCAAGACATTGTCAAGGTTCTTTCCCCACTCTGAACTCTAAGGTACAGATGTGGGGACCTGAATGAAAAACCCCCTAAGCTTATTTTTACCAGCTTAGGTTAAAACCTCCCCAAGGTACAAACTATTTTACCTTTTGCCCTTGGACTTTATTGCTGCCACCATCAAGCGTCTAACAAATATATAACAGGGAAAGAGCCCGCTTGGAAACGTCTTTCCCCCAAAAATCCTCCCCAAACCCTACACCCCCTTTCCTGGGGAAGGCTTGATAAAAATCCTCACCAATTTGCATAGGTGAACACAGACCCAAACCCTTGCATCTTAAGAACAATGAAAAAGCAATCCGGTTCTTAAAAGAAAAATTTTCATTGAAGAAGAAGTAAAAGAATCACCTCTGTAAAATCAGAATGGTAAATACCGTACAGGGTAATGAGATTCAAAACATAGAGAATCCCTCTAGGCAAAACCTTAAGTTACAAAAAGACACAAAAACAGGAATATACATTCCATTCAGCACAGCTTATTTTATCAGCCATTTAAACAAAACAGAATCTAACGCATATCTAGCTAGATTACTTACTAAGTTCTAGGACTCCATTCCTTTTCTGTTCCTGGCAAAACAACACACAGACAGAGAGAACCTTTGTTTCTCCCCCCCCTCCAGCTTTGACAGTATCTTGTCTCCTCATTCGTCATTTTGGTCAGGTGCCAGCGAGGTTATCCTAGCTTCTTAACTCTTTACAAGTGAAAGGGTTTTTCCTCTGGCCAGGAGGGATTTTAAAGGTGTTTACCCTTCCCTTTATATTTATGACAGACATCTATTCTTAAAAAAACAAGACAAAAAGTGGGAGGGGAAACAAAGACAATGTCAAATGACTTGCTCAAGGTCAGTCAGTGGCTGAACCAGTAATAGAACCCAAGCATGATTTCCAGTCCAGTGCCCAATTCACTGGAACACACTGCCTCCCCTGAGGATGAATAAATGCCCAGCAGTACTTTCAATGACTTATCAGGGAGAAAGGAGGAAACCATTCATTTATTAGTAGTTATTGTTTTTTAACTAGTGTGCTGGTTGATTTATAGAAAATACAAAGACAGCCTTAAAATCTAAATGGCAAATATGAGAGACCAGTGAAGATTACCATATTCTAAGAAGGGGAGGAACAGCAAGGTCATGAGTAAGAATGAGATGAGTACACAAACAGTTTAGGCAAGCATTCATTTTAGTGGTTCAAGTCTTTGAGAATGGCAACACCTATGAGCCTAACAGAATCAGCATGAGTACTTTCAGCTCATCACTAATGAGGGTCAAACACCATTGGTAAGTGTAAAGTCACAGTTTCATATCCTCGTCTCAAACCAGAGTGACAGGAACACAGGAAAATCCATAGAAGCCAGCTGTTCCTGGGAACTGCCCATTGAAATTTTGTCAACTTTTCCTGAAAAGAAAGATCAAAACTGGCAGTTTTTAGCATCTGAAGAGGGAATCTGTCCAAATCGTCTACAAGATTCAGGAGGAACCGGAGGTTACTGAGGCCACAGACTATGCTCCTTACATTAACATAATTTCCCCTCAGCTTTCCAGAAGGATGGCAAATAATTTTGCTTAAAATTCCTATTCTAGAAGACAAAGTAAAGTGGCATCTAGTGATTTGAAGAAAGTTGTTAAAAGCTCAAACTTACAGGTACTGTATATGAAGCACACACAAAATTCTAAAGTTCTGGATTCACAAAATGCATCATGTTTTCTCAAAGCTCTTGCACATCACAGTCCAGCTAGCTTGCCAGTTACTCCTGGGACAAAAAACTTGCAATCCAACTGTGACCAGCTGGGCTCATATGAGTTAAGGAGCCTCGCAAGAGGAAATGTTAATTAGAAAGTCATCTATTTTTTCTTCATATTATACTCGCCAGAAGCAATAAGAGGCATCTGCTTATTCTTATTAAAAATAGCCCCCTCTGCAAGTGATAGAAATGCTTTGTAAGTGTAAATTGTAAATGTGAGAAAGATAGAGGTCAGGTCTGCAGAATACTGCTGAAAGGGTGAGATCCAAAGGTATATTTAGTGCAGCCAACTCCTGTGCAATCAGCCTGGTTTTCAAAGGCATTCCAATACAGAGTAATGCCTTTCTGTATTTGGGGAGAGTGTACTTTAAACAAAGCACTCAAAGGGGAGGAGTTCTGGATTTTAGTCCCAACTCTTAGGGTATGTCTACACTATGAAATTAGGTTGAATTTATAGAAGTCGTTTTTTTAGAAATCGTTTTTATATATTCGAGTGTGTGTGTCCCCACAGAAAATGCTCTAAGTGCATTAAGTGCATTAACTCAGCGGAGTGCTTCCACAGTACCGAGGCTAGAGTCGACTTCCGGAGCGTTGCACTGTGGGTAGCTATCCCACAGTTCCCGCAGTCTCCGCTGCCTATTGGAATTCTGGGTTGAGATCCCAATGCCTGATGGGGCTAAAACATTGTCACGGGTGGTTCTGGGTACGTATATCGTCAGGCCACCGTTCCCTCCCTCCCTCCGTGAAAGCAGCAGCAGACAATCGTTTCGCGCCTTTTTTCTTGAGTTACCTGTGCAGACGCCATACCTCGGCAAGCATGGAGCCCGCTCAGGTAACCGTCACCGTATGTCTCCTGGGTGCTGGCAGACGTGGTACTCCATTGCTACACAGCAGCAGCAACCCATTGCCTTATGGCAGCAGATGGTACAGTAGGACTGGCAGCCGTCATCATGTCCGAGGTGCTCCTGGTTGCCTCTGTGAGGTCGATCAGGAGCGCCTGGGCAGACATGGGCACAGGGATTAAATTTGGAGTGACTTGACCAGGTCATTCTCTTTAGTCCTGCAGTCAGTCCTATTGAACCATCTTATGGTGAGCAGGCAGGCGGTACGGATTGCTAGCAGTCCTACTGTACCATCTTCTGCCAGGCAGGCAAGAGATGAGGATGGCTAGCAGTCCTACTGCACCATCTTCTGCCGAGCAGCCATGAGATGTGGATGGCTTGCAGTCCTTCTGCACCGTCTGCTGCCAGCCAAAGATGTAAAAGATAGATGGAGTGGATCAAAACAAGAAATAGACCAGATTTGTTTTGTACCCATTTGTTTCTCCCCCTCCCCCGTCTAGGGGACTCATTCCTCTAGGTCACACTGCAGTCGCTCACAGAGAAGGTGCAGCGAGGTAAATCTAGCCATGGATCAATCAGAGGCCAGACCAACCTGCTTGTTCCAATAAGAACAATTACTTAGGTGCACCATTTCTTATTGGAACCCTCCGTGAAGTCCTGCCTGAAATACTCATTGATGTAAAGCCACCCCCTTTGTTGATTTTAATTCCCTGTAAGCCAACCCTGTAAGCCATGTCGTCAGTCGCCCCGACCTCCGTCAGAGCAACGGCAAACAATCGTTCCGCGCCTTTTTTCTGTGCGGACACCATACCAAGGCAAGCATGGAGGCCACTCAGCTCACTTTGGCAATTAGGAGCACATTAAACACCACATGCATTATCCAGCAATATATGCAGCACCTGGCAGAGCGATACCGGGCGAGGAGGCGACGTCAGCGCGGTCACGTGAGTGATGAGGACATGGACACAGATTTCTCTGAAAGCGTGGGCCCTGCCAATGCATGCATCATGGTACTAATGGGGCAGGTTCATGCTGTGGAACGCCGATTCTGGGCTCGGGAAACAAGCACAGACTGGTGGGACCGCATAGTGTTGCAGGTCTGGGACGATTCCCAGTGGCTGCGAAACTTTTGCATGCGTAAGGGCACTTTTATGGAACTTTGTGACTTGCTTTCCCCTGCCCTGAAGCGCATGAATACCAAGATGAGAGCAGCCCTCACAGTTGAGAAGCGAGTGGCGATAGCCCTGTGGAAGCTTGCAATGCCAGACAGCTACCGGTCAGTTGGGAATCAATTTGGAGTGGGCAAATCTACTGTGGGGGCTGCTGTGATGCAAGTAGCCAACGCAATCAAAGATCTGCTGATATCAAGGGTAGTGACCCTGGGAAATGTGCAGGTCATAGTGGATGGCTTTGCTGCAATGGGATTCCCTAACTGTGGTGGGGCCATAGACGGAACCCATATCCCTATCTTGGCACCGGAGCACCAAGCCAGCGAGTACATAAACCGCAAGGGGTACTTTTCAATAGTGCTGCAAGCTCTGGTGGATCACAAGGGACGTTTCACCAACATCAACGTGGGATGGCCGGGAAAGGTACATGACACTCGCATCTTCAGGAACTCTGGTCTGTTTCAAAAGCTGCAGGAAGGGACTTTATTCCCAGACCAGAAAATAACTGTTGGGGATGTTGAAATGCCTATAGTTATCCTTGGGGACCCAGCCTACCCCTTAATGCCATGGCTCATGAAGCCGTGCACAGGCAGCCTGGACAGTAGTCAGGAGCTGTTCAACTACAGGCTGAGCAAGTGCAGAATGGTGGTAGAATGTGCATTTGGACGTTTAAAGGCGCACTGGCGCAGTTTACTGACTCGCTTAGACCTCAGCGAAACCAATATTCCCACTGTTATTACTGCTTGCTGAGCGCTCCACAATATCTGTGAGAGTAAGGGGCAGATGTTTATGGCGGGGTGGGAGGTTGAGGCAAATCGCCTGGCTGCTGGTTACGCACAGCCAGACACCAGGGCAGTTAGAAGAGCACAGGAGGGCGCGGTACGCATCAGAGAAGCTTTGAAAACCAGTTTCATGACTGGCCAGGCTACGGTGTGAAAGTTCTGTTTGTTTCTCCTTCATGAAACCCCCTGCCCCTTGGTTCACTCTACTTCCCTGTAAGCTAACCACCCTCCCCTCCTCCCTTTGATCACCGCTTGCAGAGGCCATAAAGTCATTGTTGCTTCACATTCATGCATTCTTTATTCATTCATCACACAAATAGGGGGATGACTACCAAGGTAGCCCAGGAGGGGTGGTGGAGGAGGGAAGGAAAATGCCACACAGCACTTTAAAAGTTTACAACTTTAAAATTTATTGAATGCCAGCCTTCTGTTTTTTGGGCAATCCTCTGTGGTGGAGTGGCTGGTTGGCCGGAGGCCCCCCCACTGCGTTCTTGGGCATCTGGGTGTGGAGGCTACGGGACTTGGGGAGGAGGGCGGTTGGTTACACAGGGGCTGTAGTGGCAGTCTGTGCTCCAGCTGCCTTTGCTGCAGCTCAACCATACACTGGAGCATACTGGTTTGATCCCCCAGCAGCCTCAGCATTGAATCCTGTCTCCTCTCATCACGCTGCCACCACATTTGAGCTTCAGCCCTGTCTTCAGCCCGCCACTTACTCTCTTCAGCCCACCACTTACTCTCTTCAGCCCGCCACCTCTCCTCCCGGTCATTTTGTGCTTTCCTGCACTCTGACATTATTTGCCTCCATGCATTCGTCTGTGCTCTGTCAGTGTGGGAGGACAGCATGAGCTCAGAGAACATTTCATCACGAGTGCATTTTTTTTTCTTTCTAATCTTCACTAGCCTCTGGGAAGGAGAAGATCCTGTGATCATTGAAACACATGCAGCTAGTGAAGAAAAAAAAAGGGACAGCGGTATTTAAAAAGACACATTTTATAAAACAGTGGCTACACTCTTTCAGGGTAAACCTTGCTGTTAACATTACATACATAGCACATGTGCTTTCGTTACAAGGTCGCATTTTGCCCCCTCAACCCTCCCCCCTCCCCATGGCTAACAGCGGGGAACATTTCTGTTCAGCCACAGGCAAACAGCCCAGCAGGAACGGGCACCTCTGAGTGTCCCCTGAAGAAAAGCACCCTATTTCAGCCAGGTGACCATGAATGATATCTCACTCTCCTGAGGATAACACGGAGAGATAAAGAACGGATGTTGTTTGAACGCCAGCAAACATACACTGCAATGCTTTGTTGTACAATGATTCCCGAGTACATGTTACTGGCCTGGAGTGGTAAAGTGTCCTACCATGGAGGACGCAATAAAGCTGCCCTCCCCAGAAACCTTTTGCAAAGGCTTTGGGAGTACATCCAGGAGAGCCGCGAATGCCAGGGCAAATTAATCCTTTCACATGCTTGCTTTTAAACCATGTACAGTATTTTAAAAGGTACACTCACCGGAGGTCCCTTCTCCGCCTGCCGGGTCCAGGAGGCAGCCTTGGGTGGGTTCGGGGGGTACTGGCTCCAGGTCCAGGGTGAGAAACAGTTCCTGGCTGTCGGGAAAAGTGGTTTCTCCGCTTGCTTGCTGTGAGCTATCTACAACCTCATCATCATCATCTTCCTCGTCCCCAAAACCTGCTTCCGTGTTGCCTCCATCTCCATTGAAGGAGTCAAACAACACGGCTGGGGTAGTGGTGGCTGAACCCCCTAAAATGGCATGCAGCTCATCATAGAAGCGGCATGTTTGGGGCTCTGACCCGGAGCGGCCTTCGCCTCTCTGGTTTTCTGGTAGGCTTGCCTCAGCTCCTTAAGTTTCACATGGCGCTGCTTCGGGTCCCTGTTATGGCCTCTGTCCTTCATGCCCTGGGAGATTTTGACAAAGGTTTTGGCATTTCGAAAACTGGAACGGAGTTCTGATAGCACGGATTCCTCTCCCCATACAGCGATCAGATCCCGTACCTCCCGTTCAGTCCATGCTGGAGCTCTTTTGCGATTCTGGGACTCCATCATGGTCACCTCTGCTGATGAGCTCTGCATGGTCACCTCTGCTGATGAGCTCTGCATGGTCACCTGCAGCTTGCCACGCTGGCCAAACAGGAAATGAGATTCAAAAGTTCGCGGTTCTTTTCCTGTCTACCTGGCCAGTGCATCTGAGTTGAGAGTGCTGTCCAGAGCGGTCACAATGGAGCACTCTGGGATAGCTCCTGGAGGCCAATACCATCGAATTGTGTCCACAGTACCCCAAATTCAACCCGCCAAGGCCGATTTAAGCGCTAATCCACTTGTCAGGGGTGGAGTAAGGAAATCGATTTTAAGAGCCCTTTAAGTCGAAAAAAAGGGCTTCATCGTGTGGATGGGTGCAGGTTTACATCGATTTAATGCTGCTAAATTCGACCTAAAGTCCTAGTGTAGACCACAGCTTAATCCTTATTCATAGATTCCAAGGCCAGAAGAGACCACCGTGATCACCTAGCCTGATCTTCTGTATAGCACAGGCCACCAAATTTCCCCAAAATAATTCTTATGACTTTTAGAAAAATATCCAAACTTGGTTTAAAAATTGTCAGTGATAGAGAATCCACCACAACCCTTGGTAAATTGATACAATGGTTAATTACTTTCACCGTTAAAATGTACACCTTATTTGCAGTCTGAACTTGCCTGCCTTCAACTTTTAGCTATTGGATCATGTTCTACCTTTCTCTTGGAGACTGAAGAGTCCATTATTTAATGTTTGTTCCCCATGAAGTCCCCCTTAACGTTGTTTTTTGTTAAGGTAAATAGATTGCACTCCTTGAGTCTATCATTTTATGGCATGTTTTCTAATCTTTAATCATTTTTGTGGCTTTTCTCTGAACTCTCTCCAATTTATCAACATCCTTCTTGAATTGTGGGCACCAGACCTGGACAGAGTATTCCAGAAGCAGTTGCATTAGTGTGAAATACAGAGGTAAATCAACCTCTGTACTTGACATTCCTCTGTTTATGCATCCTAGGATCACATTAGCTCTTTTGGCCACAGCATCACATTGGGAGCTCATTTTCAGCTTCCCTCCTCCTTCTCCCACCCTCCCTCTCCCGGCAAACTTTTTCAGAGTCACTGCTTCCCAGGATAGAGTCCCCTATCCTGTAAGTATGGCCTACATTCTTCGTTCCTAGATATATATATTTAAATTTAACTATATTAAAATATATTGTTTGTTTGTGCCCAATTTACCAAGTGATCCAGATCACTCTGAATCACTGACCTTTCCTCTTCATTATTTACCACTCCCCGAATTTTTGTGTTATCTGAAAACTTTATCAGTGATGCTTTCATGTTTTCTTCCAAGCCATTGATTAAAATGTTAAATAGCGGTTGTGCCAAGAACCGATCCCTGTGGGACCCCACTGGAAGCAGACCTGCTCAATGATCATTCCTTGTTTAAAGTTACATTTTGAGACACATCAGTTAGCCAGTTTTTAATTCATTTAGTGTGTGCCATGCTAATTTCATTTCATTCTAGTTTTTTAATCAAAATGTCATTCAGTACCAGGTGTAATGACTTACAGAAGTCTAAGTATATTACGTGAACAATATTACCTTTATCAATCAAACTTGTAATCTCATTTTAAAAAAAGATATCAAGTTAGTTTGACAGAATCTATTTCCCATAACTCCATGACATTCATTACATTAACCTTCTTTAGTTCTTATTAATGAAGTTCGATATCAGCTGCTCCATTATCTTGTCCAAGATTGACATCAGACTGATCAGCCTATAATAGCAAAGGTAATCCCATTTACCCTTTTTAAAAATTGGCACAACCTTAGCTTTATTCAAATCTTCTGGAACTTTCCCAGTGCTCCAAGATTTATTGAAGATCAACATTAATGTCCAGTGAGCAACTCAGCCAGCTCTTTTAAAACTCTTGGATGAAAGTTATCAGGACCTACTGATTTAAAAATATCTAACGTTGTTAGTTTCTGTTTAACACCCTCCAGAAATACTAGTGGCTTGGAAATAGTGTTGACATCACCATATAATGAGACTATATCATCTGTTTTTTACCTAAATAAGAAGTATTTACTGAATACCTCTGTTTACGTAACCTCTCTTTGCTGCAGTTTCTGGTCTGGAAAATGGAGATCATAGAAGAGTGCTAAAGATGAAAGTTTCTAAAGTGCTTTGATTTCCTCATACAAAAAGTGCTGCAAATGCAAAGCATCATGACTGGGAGGAGGGACAAGTAAGAGCATTGTATGGCGGGAAAGTAAAATTGGCCATCACCTATCTGAAACCTACTATAATAGGATCAGAAGCAAGAGTAAACTGATCTTTTAGAAACATTGCACTCTCCCCCATGTACCCAATAGGCTGTTAGAGTGATGTGTTATTCACTGGGTAGGAGGAAAGGGAAATAAAGCAACAGGCCTATCCACCAAAGTTCTAACACCATGTGTATCTGTCCTGGAACGAAGAGAGGGGAAGAAATAAAGTGTCTGATTTAAAGTCCAAAGAAATCAGTGGGAGTCTTTCCACCTGATTTCAATGGGTTTTATATCTGGCCCATATTGATAAAGCCTGGAAAGCATTTCAGTATTAAATGTATGCAAATATTTGTATTTCTCCTGATCACACTTCTTTAAGGAATGATAAATTAAATTCATACTTGTAAGGAAAAAAGCCCTGGGTGAAATACTGTAGTCCCATCTCATTTATCATATATATAAAAGGAAGTTGTTCTTCACTCAATGCACAGTTAACCTGTGGAACTCCTTGCCTGAGGAGTTTGTGAAGGCTAGGACTGTAACAGAGTTTAAAAGAGAACTGGATAAATTCATGGAGGTTAAGCCATTAGCCATTAGCTAAGGAATGGTGTCCCTAGCCTCTGTTTGTCAGAGGGTGGAGATGGATGGCAGGAGAGATGTCACTTGATCATTACCTGTTAGGTTCACTCCCTCAGGGGCACCTGGCATTGGCCACTGTCAGTAGACAGGATACTGGGCTGGATAGACCTTTGGTCTGACCCAGTATGGCCATTCTTATGTTCTTATCACTTAAGCAAAACTTAGGGATTTCAGATTTCATAATGGCAAGAAAGCAGTTTGAGGAGCTACCACTTTCATTTGAAATTTCTGGATCACGTGTTTATCATGTGGGAAATTAAAAACATAACAGAACAGATTCTACACATAGTTAATATTTTTTTATTCCAATCACACTCCAGTGTGATAGGTGCTGTCTAAACACACTGGAAGATGTAATCTCACTCTCTCATTTCTCTGTACTTCATTATTACAATAAAATTAAATATTTTAAATGGTTATAATTTAAATGTATGGGATCAAAGACACCTGCCAGTGACTTATGGTCTGACTTTAGAGCCATCTGCCAGTGGTTATTGTCTGACTGTAGACTCACTAGATGTCTTTGTGCCTCAGTCAATCCAACTGTAATATAGGGTAAAACAGAACTTCACTGAAAATTAGTGAGATTTCATACATGAATAAATGCCCCAAATGGGGGAAAAAAAACATCAGGCACTCAGATTTAAAGGTGGTGAACATTGTACAGTATACAAGCACAAATACATATTTCAGAAATTGAATTAGAAACTACAAAAGGAAGGAGCGTTGTGTAATGGTTACAGTAGAGATGTGGGAGTCTGGACACCTGGGTTATATTACTAGATCTGCCAAAGAATTATTTATGTCCTTAGTTACATCAGGCAGCCTATCCATGCCTCAGTTCACCCATGTTTGATAAGAATTGCATCCATCTACGTCAAAGGTGTTGTGAGGCTTCACTGGTTAATATTTTAGACTCTACATTTTTTGAAGAAGAGTAATGTCTATATTTATGTCTGTGCTGATAACGCACTGCCTAATGGGGCCCTGACCTTGAGTGAGACCTATGGTTGCTGGAGTAAGAACAAACAAATGGTAGTTAATAGTAATCCATATTTAATATTGAACGTTTTGTCTGTAGAGTGCTTTAAGGTTCTCAGATGATTCTCATAACGTAGGTTATGGTTTTTACATTTTTATATCCAAGGAACCGGGGATGAAAAACCTTTCATTGTAAGAGTAGTCACATCCACTTCAAGTCCAACCTTATACAATCTGAATGAGTGTAGCCCGGTCAGTCTTGTAGGTGAAATGGAATGAGGGTGATGAGAGCAGCCCAGTCACTCTTGCTATGACGGCGATGAAAAGGAAGTAATTTTCAGGCATCATTTTGCCACGCTGCAACACAAAAACATAAGTTTACTCCATGGATGTGGATGTAAAAAATTCTTTCCGGGACAGAGATATTAGAGCTATGATGTTCTACCCTGTCAAACTACAAGCTTGGTTGAAGACTGATGTCCAAGCATCTGAGTTGCCTAAGGAAGTACAATAAAGCAGGGTTTCGCAATGCCTCTTGCTACTGCTCACTGCTGTTGTCTCTGCCACTGATTGCCACTGTTACTGCCACATTTGCTGCTGCTCACCACGTGCTACTCAGGGCTGCCTCTGTCTCTAGCTGCGCAGCCACGTTGTAAGGTTCCACCGCTTTGACCAATGATTAACGATTTTACCGAGTAGTGGAGAACCTCAATGCTGCTGCATCCTTTGTGTTGTCTTTTGCTGCAACACTGTCCCCCACACCAGCTCAAGACTTAGCCCCCAGACTTGCTCATCAGTGATTTCAGCTGTAGTGATCACCGAGCAGAAACAAGGAGGGGAAGGGTCAAATGGTATCTAGGACCCTTTAAACAGAGTCCATACAAGCCTGTCCCCAGCACCTCTGACTTTTACTTGGCTTTGACATGACTTAGTGAGTGAAGTTAAAAATAGGTAGATACCCTCAAGTAGGGCATACTAAGTACAGTTCTGCCACCCTTTAGTCATACAAGAAGGATAACAATATTTCATTACTCCCACATGCAAGAGTAAAGTGAACTTTAACCCAAAACAGCCCAAATTGATCACTTTGGTAAAGCAGGTCTGTCTGCTGATCACTTAGGCAAACTAGGTGTGTCCATGCAAATACATTCTGCTCCTGAGATCTTTCCCCCCAGTTCATCAACAGATGGCAAGGGAGAGCTCACTCACACTTGGGTTTACATCAGCAATTACTGCCACCCTGGCTGTTGTAATTTGAGAACAGGTTTTCACCATTCTTCCTGCAACTGATGATCTGCTGCTGTTAAAGCTTTTTTATTTTTCTTTTCAGTCCTCTCTCATATGGTTTTGTTTCCAGTGCTTTGGTAGTTAGTAGCTTAAAATACATATTTTTGTTAAGATATCATGTTCTTAGTAGGAGATTTTCAAAGTCACAAAGGAGAGTCAGGCATTCAAATCCTGTTGACTTTCTGGGCACATTAACTGTCCTTTGTGCCTTTGAAAAATCTGCCTCTCAGTTCCTATTTGATATGGGATTTTGTGAAGTAATAGGGGTACCATATCATACACTGTAGGTGTAATGTTATACTTTCATTTACCAGACAGTTGCAATCAGTATTTTCCCCAGGAACTGAAATTACGGAGGGTGTTCATATTTACAGGGCAGGGGCGGGGGGGTCAGAGCCGATGAGGGGTGAGACCGTGAGGGTGAAGGTGGGCTGTGTGGCATGATAGTAAAAACTGAAAAATGTTTCATGACCATTTTATTAGATTTTAAAATCATCACACAAATTAAAGTTGGCTACTCAAGCCTTTATTGAAGCGCTACATCTACATCCTTCTTGGTTTCTTGTTATAATTTTGCACAACTCTGTTAATGAACTTCTTGAATGCAATGCATCCATCTTTGGTGGCTTCTCATGTGTCCGGTATTGCCATTCCTTCAACTGATATGCTCATTAGTTCATTCACATGATCAGGCAGAAGGCGACTTCTTTCAAAACACAAAATTCTATTCAATTATGAAAAAGAACGCTCAACTGTAGCTGTTGTGACTGGGGGTAGCAAGAGATGAATTCCTACTTTCAGCCCAGGAAACATAGCATAAAGATCGGGTCGAGCCACTAGTGATGATAAAAAAGAGGTTGAAGTCAAATCTTCATTCATTCATTGTATGATATTCAACTCTGTGTTCAAATTCTCTATTCTGTCCTGAGCACATGGCTGCCCCATTGCTGGTAGTGCCTCACTCCACTCAACTGTCGGTGTTTTATAGGACAGGGATCTGTAAAAGCTACGTAGAGGTTGAGTAGAATCCAGAAGTTGCTGTTGTAGATTTTTAAGAATCAAGTCTGTGTACTTTTTCAGTTGTCTTAACAAACACTTCTTGTCCTCTTCACTTAAGGATTCAATATAAATGCTTTCATTAGTCAACTTCTGGACTGAAGTCTTTGCTTCTTCCAGTACTTTTTCAATGGATAGCTCTCTGATTGATCCAAATGTAGCTTCTATTGCTGGACAAAGATCTACTACTGTTGTAGCAGATGCCTGGATGGCATTGTTTAATGACCCAGTGGTTTCAACAGTAGACTTACAAGAGAGAGAATGGCAAGAGTCTTCTCTGAATGTAGTAGCAAAAGTAATCCACCAGCCTCACTACTTAGATCCATCCCATCTTGGTAGATACTTCCCAAAGCCAGTAATAATGGCTGGAGTAATTTTAAGACATCAGCCAAGGATCGCTCATGAGAAAGCCAGAGGGTTTTTCCAGGTTGGACTAATTTGAACTTCAGTCCCAGTGTATCTTCTATATTTTCCAAGATATTCAGACTTTTTGCACTCTTGCTGAAAAAAGAATATAAGGAAGACATGAAATTTATAGCTTTCACAATGTCTTTTGAAGAGTCTGCAGCTCGTACTAGCGCTAGTTGGAGTAGATGGCCTCTGCAGTGTGTATAGGAGAGACTAGGGTTGCACATTTCTCTGAGCAGAGCTTGTGCTCCACCATGTCTTCCAGAGAAGTTTGCAGTTCCATCAAATGCACAAGCAGCCATCTGTTTGAGGTCCAATTGACAAGCATTTAACTCTTCTAAGATGTGGGTTGTCACAGATGCAACCAATCTGTCTTCTATAACTTGAACATCTAGAAATGCATGTACTGGCCTACCACTGACATCAAGATAACATACACAATGACTTAATACTTGATGACCATTTGCATTGGTGCATTCATCAGCCATGTATGAAACTGTTTTGAATGTGGTGAGAGAGTTCTTCACTTTTTCAACTGTTGAGTCTTTCACTATTGTACCACATGCGTCTATCCAGTCAGTTGAGTTTCTTGCAGAAAGATAGTGAGCTGGTCTTGTTCGGAACCAGTGTTCAACTTCAAGATGAACAAGTGACAATGCACTTAACATTGGCCTCCAGTTTGTAGTGTGTGGTATCTCTTGTCTATATAGAAAGTATGATGCCACTGCCATGCTTGTTCACATGAACTGTGTTGTGTAACAGCCTCATTAACACTCACCGGTGTTGTCCTTGGTCAGTGGAGACTCAGAGTTCAGAGGTGCTTTCACATGAGTTCACCTCCCAGGTTGGGGGCAAGAAGGCGCCTCGCTCATTCCTCCAGCTGCTCACTGTTCGCTCTGGCCACTGTTGTTCATTGTGCCACCGTTCACTCCATCGCTCTGTTGCCAATGGCCCTGCGCCATCACCTTCTGCTGCCACCTGCCACTGTGACCTCTGCGAGTTGGTCTCTTGAGGTTCCAGCCAGCTCTCAGTGATTTCAGCTGAGCTCTCAGTGGGGGAACCTCACTGCTAGAGCAGACTGGGCCATCTCTTCCACAGAAACAATGTCCCACAGCAGGTCTAAGCACTTAGACCTGATTATCAATGATTTCAGCTGTAGTGGTCACTTAACACAACAAAAGGCTATCTATGAAGCCTAATCAGCTCTGTCTTTAAATAGTGGAGAGGGGCAGGTCAAATAGTACTTGTGAGTCAGGCAGACCATCAAGCAAAACACCTGTCCTCACCCTCTCTCTTGATGCCCTCAATCAGCAGAGGCAAAGTACAGTTCGCTTTACTACTGCCCTTTACTCACACAATAAGAACAACAACATTTCTTTACCCCCCCCGCATTCAAGTGATTTGTAACCCAATCCCAGCCAAAATCTATCACTTGGGCAACACACCTCTATTTGCGGGATACCTAGGTAGATTAGGTGTGAATGTAAATACAATCTGGTCCTGAAGCCTTTTCCCACAGCCCCCAGCTCATCACTAGCTGTCAGGTAGAGCTCATTTAGACTTTGCTTACAATAATAATTTGAAATTATTAGGTTGGCCAACATCACTAAAATGAATGCACTGACATTGTCATAAACAGCTGTACAAGGAAGCTAGTCTATGTTCCTATGTTCATACTTTTCAAATCTATTATACTTTTTCAGATACACGTATTTTAGGATACACTTTACATGCTTTTAAAGTGTGTATTAATGTTTCAATTTCAATTCAAATTTCCAAACAATCACTAAATTGGCAACACTGCATGTAACTAGTTCACAAAACTGGGGGGTGTTGGGGAAATTCAGGGGAGGTAAACACCCCCATGGGGGGGGGTGTAGGGAAATCCCTGTTTGCCATGGTGTTTGCCATCTTAGGACATTCATGTCTAATTTATAAGGCCACTGTGTAAGGAGTACCACAAGTCCCTATTTAGTCATTACTCAGGCAAAGCTACAAATGAAATAAACGGGGTAGTTCCACAATAAAACCTGAAGAAATGCCCCATTGTTAAGACTGATTTGGCATTTTCACTAAGAACGCTGAATTTGAGGGTTTAATATCTTGCCTCTTTTCATTTACGTCAGGCTCTCTCTCTCAATATGTACAGCAGTTACAGAAATGTGAAATGGAAATCCAGTAAGAATGAAAGGGAGACAGGAGATATGTAAAGGGCTGGTAATACTGTAGTAAGTGCAGGTGTGGGGAACTAGATGTAGGCATAACAGGGGAGGTAGATTTTTGAGCTGTGTTCAAAAAAGGTCAGGAATCAGTGTGGCAGAGGGATGCAACTAGCTTTTTCTAACAACTGCTTTGTCATCAGTAACGAACAGACCTCCAGCAGAAAAGAGGAGGGGACAAGAGCAGAGGGAGAGAGAGGTAAGACTGCAACTATGCAGAATAATAGTATGCACTGAGATCTTTGGATGAAATAACTCTAAATAGCACACAAAGCTGAGAACAGATGCTTGTACCCATTTCACAGATGAAGGACACTAAAACCCAAAGAGGTTAGGAGTAGAATTTTTAGAAGTACTCAGAGCTCATATCAGGGTTATCTTTTCAAAAGAGTTCAACTTCCATGTAGGCATGAAAGTTAGTGGTTAGAGTTTTAAAGAGCTCAGCATTTTGGGTACTGAATATCTGCTCACAAGTGTCACTCAAGGAGCTGTGAGGAGTTGAGCAATTTGGGAAATCTTCCCCAGATTTAGGTACAGAAATGAGACGTGAGCTATTTGGCGGGAAAAACTAGGCCCCAATTGTTTATGCTGAACACTTGAAAATAAGACACTGAATTCTTTTGAAAATTTTACCCTAAGTAACTTACCCAAGGTCAGAATCAGAGTCTAGACTAAACCTCCAGTTGCCTGACTCATAGTCTCATGCTCTGCCCATTTGATCATACGGTGCGGAGCTTTTAAGATAGTGTAGTGGAAATACATTGTTGAAGAGTTACTAGAGATATAGACTAGGGCATATTTGAATTCATGGATGAGAACATGTGCAGTGCTGTTCTGAACAGACTGGAGCTTGGATATGAGCAATTTAGGGAGGTCATAGAGGAAGGAGGGAGCTGTAGTAATAAAGTTCTGAAAACAACAGATACAAACCACAGTGTTTAGAAAGAGCCACGGATGTTTAACTTTGAAAAACAGCTCCCAAGCATGAGCAGAATTGGTATGTCCAAGTATCAAATTCCAAGTATTTAAAACAACTTAAGGCAAGGAAGGTCTGGAGAAAACACTTCACAAAAAAACGTCAATTTATGCCACTGTTAAAAATAGAAATGAAATACAAACCAGCCATTAAAGTTGTGAGCTAAAGACACAGAAGTAAAAGTAATATTGAGTTAAGACTGTTTAGACCTCAGAGTACCTTTACACTAATCATGTTGTGATTAGGCATTGCAGCACATACATAGTGGTCTATTAAGGAGCTATAGTACAACTATGAAGAGAATTTCCTTTATTAATATTCACTAATAGTACCATATGTGCAGAGTTGCATCCACTAGGTTGGCATTTGTGTGGGTGGAAGCTGATCGCATGAAGCACTCCAACATGCCAGTTGATTCACTTGGAGAACTCAAAGCATGCTACAAACATTAATTAAGTCTGATAACATAGCTATGAGGTAGGAACCTATTTGAAGGGAAGTTAGAACAGACAGAAAAGAAGTGACGTCACAGTGAGTCTATGGCAGAGGTGGGAATACATCCCAAATGTCCCGTTTCAAAAACACTTCCTCTTAATAGTGGCATCTCTCTTGGTAGACCATGACACTTATATATGCAGTGTATTTCCCTGATAGTGGTGCCTATGATATTACACGGCTCATAGTAAATCAGGAGTACAAAATTAGCATATTTCATTTATAATATGCACAAACTGGCATCAATAGTGCTGTACATTAAAAATCCATGCACCAATTTTGGGGGGTGGAGGGGTTGAATGATGCAGTTCTACTGCTCCTGGAGGCAATTTCTTTCCCTTCCCATCTGCCACCCAAAATGCTAAGCCCTAGAAACACCACTATATACATGGCTAAGTCTAATTCTTATTGCACCATTTGTACTACAGTAATAGTGCAATCTATTTCTAAAGTGCCATTCAAGGGTAAGTAACATTGCCCTGGGTTAATGACTTAGATTGCTTTCTTCAGCATCTCAAATTCCCCTCGCTACCAGCTGACAAGAAAGATAGAGTAAATAGAGATCAGCCTTTAATGTCTTTACAGGGAATTCAAAATGGCATTCTGAATCCTTAAAACGTTGGTCTTCACTGTGCTGGGATTTTTCTGTTCCTCTTCTGCCCATGTTTAATCTTTTCAGACAGGGTTGTATCATCTAAAGGAGAAGCATTTTATATCTGTTTTAAAGTATCTGACAATCTGTTTTGAGTAATTGCTTACTACATTACCATGATTATTATGAAAACTCCAGAGTTAAACAGTGTCTCGTGTTACAGAAATTTGACTATGTTATGGTTTTTAAAACCACCACCACATCACTATATGTGGGAATGGGGAAAAGTAACAACTGACAGAGGCTAACACTTTCCCTAACCTTCTACTTTCTACATGCTTCACAAAGGCAGAGAGAAGGACTCCTTTCACATCCGTCCTTCCTCCTCCTTTTCTCTGACATGCCTGTATATGGGCTGGCAGAATTTCACCCTGAGAGCTTGTGTACAGATCTAATATTTCAAATGCTTATACCATCTTTATTTTTTTTTCTTTTCCTTGTTAACTTACAGAAATTTGTTCAGTATTTTTAACTTACAAATCAACTGTTTTAGAGTTATCCATGCTCAAAATAAAGGCTAATCTTTTCACAACAGTAAAGTTTCCCCCAGCCATTCTTGCTTATTTCTAGGCTGAGACCAAGTATGAAAATTTTCATCTGAAAAGCAGAATTTCAAAAATGTCTGAGCATGTAAGAATAGGGAACTATTGCAGAAGCAGGCTTGAAGATTAACCATAGTATTAATTACTGGCAAACCATATAATTATTTCAACCTACATGGTCATATCACCTAAGTCCCCAGGGTCCTGAATTTGCTAGCTGTCCATGTGCAGTTTTGGTTGAATATATGCTTGAACTAGGTCTAAGACTATTGTAGGGAGTGAGGTTTTACCTTGCGAGCAGTTTTGATATTATTGCTGACCAATGCAGGTTGCACTTGATGTGTTGGTTGTTTTTTTTCCAAATGAGTGCAATGCACGCAGAGGCCACAGCAAAGGGTACGAAAGAAATGTAATATTTATTCATTCAAGGAACATGCTGTCTGAACCTGCTATAGCATTTCTGTTTCCATTTCTATAATGAAAAAAATTCTTCAGTGTCCTAGGAATCCTGCCTTAATCTACCTCTGACTATACTTTCAGATGAATCTCCCTCAGAGCCAGTCAAAGCTACACTTGACTGGCTGACGGAGGTGATTATTCCCCTGCTCTTCTGTCTGAGAGATCTAATGGTCCTTTGTATCTCCCTCCTTCCAAAGAGTGCAGGGATGTCTGATTTTGCATTAACTGATCTTGGCAAAAGCTCTAAGGCCAAATCATGCTCACCTTACACTTGCATAAGTAGAGCAAGATTTGGTTTCCAGAAGATTCTCTTCTGAGTCTTTGGATGAATCACTTGCTCACGTGTTGACTCCGATATACCTGCTGTGCAGCAAAATAGAAGAAAAGGATCTATTTCCTTTCTACTTTTCCCCAAAGGGCTCCAGTAGTGACTGAAATACTTACAAAATCAAGATGGACTTGTGCACAGGGAAAAGTACATGTCGTTCCTATAAATTTTAAACACCCATCACCACTTCTGAGTTTTTCAGATTTCTGTGAAACAGGTCAAGTTATTCCTGCACTGAAGACAGATCTCTAACTGAGGCATATTAGTTGTCTAGTAGCCTTCTTTGACCCTTTCTTCCATTGTAACCTCTGGTTGCAGGGAGATGGGTTAACCTGAGACAGAATGCATATGTAAGAGAAGAAAGTCCTGTCTCCTCATTGTCTGGCCATTTTGGAGCTGGAATCATATTTCACATATGAAGAGTGTCCAGTTACCCAATCATGATTTAAGATGATGAACTGCAGTTCCATGTAGATTGAATGTAATCTTGCTGATGCCGCTGAGATAGAAGATTTTACATAATTTTTAGGTTTAAGAAATAGCATTTTAAATAAAACTATTAATAGGGGATTTCCACTGATGTACATCACTTTGGTTTTCAGACACACTGGAAGCAAATTAGGAACACTACTAACCAATGCAAAGAATAAAGACCCAACATTACAAAAGACCATTTATGTAATTCATTAAGAATGACCGGTAAGGCACTATACAGCCATCAAGATTAAGAACCATTCTGATTATCTGTTCACATCTGGCTGTTTCTTGTGCACCAAAACTCCTTAGGGTCCCATTCCTCAGAAAAGATGCAAAGCCTTCAGTGGGGAGGAAGATGTGGAAGCCTTTAGTTTTGGGTCTGCATCCACCCTAATGCTTTAGCAGAAAGGTAGGCTAGATTGTGGAAGCATTTTCAGACATTGGTGTGGATACCAACATAGGAAGACTTCCCACTTATGCAGAACAAGGTCCAGCATATGCCAACTTTTGGAGTCAACAGTTAATTCAAGCCAGAAATACATATAACTCTCCCTGGTTATTAACTAAGTGCTATTGTTCCCTATGCCCATTTTTCAAAACTAAAATCTTAATGGAGGGGAGGTGTGGTTGTGATGGGTAGTAAACAAAAACAAGTAAACAATGGACCAGTGGACATTTATTTATTTGAAAGAGCAGTGCTCTCAATCAATATTTTTCCTTTAAGCTTTTACAAGCCCTCCCACTGCTTTGCAGAGCAAATCTAGAAAGCCCTATCCCACTCACCTCGCTGCCAGTCTTCTTGTAGTAGAGTTCACGGGTAAGTTTAGGATAAGAAAGCTGGTTGTACACGGTGTAGCAAGAGTGGGGAAATGCAGATACTATATAGCTAAGACCCTTCATTTTCAGTTTTTACTAAAAAATTCCTGGGATTTACAAAAGCTATTTCATTTTTATTGATTTTTCTCCTGAATTTTGGACTACTCAAGTACATGAATATACTCATTAAGTTAAGAAAATCTAATACATTACATTAGACAGAAGTGTTGATGTTAATAATAAATTAGTTTAAGTGTAAATGCGAGGCCCTCTATTGAAGTAGGGCAATGTATTGAAAGATTAACAGTACATATATATATGCACATGTGTAGGTACTGTTAATGTACTGTTCATGGAATAAACCACACCATTAAACTGCTTTTACTTTCAATCTTCTTACTATTCTCTATTTATTGCTTTTTTCTGTCCTCCTGTCCTCCAATATTAACCCCAAAATTTATCCAGAAAACTGTGAACTATTTTTTTCATCCATTTTTAATTTTTTTTGTAATAAATGCTGATAAATTTGCATGAAATTTTAAGCAAAAGGCCTTATGTATAATAGAAGCAAAGAAAGAATGATGTTCTGCAGCTGAGAAAAACAATATTTTCACCCGCTGAGTTAAGGACAGGCTTTGCCAATACAAAATCACTAACAGCCCTGCAGCCATCAATCCCCAAGTATTTTTTCAGCAGATTTAATTGCCAACATGAAGAAAAGTTTGTATTAAAAATAAGTCAGTTTAAATTCGTCATCCCATGTCATGAAAAGTGTGTGTTAAGTGGGCAATGAGAAGAATGAATTAAAATCTTATCCAACTAAAATAACAATGAATATAGCAAAAAAAGAAAAAGAATAATGAACTTCACACTAACTCAACCATTTCCAACAGTTTGAGGCTTCCATTCATGATTAGAAAATGAAGTGCCTCAATCCTATCCATGAAAGCAGATTGCAACCAGATTCGAACACCAAAGCTTTCACAGCTACAGATGAGAAGAATGCTGATCTTGGATAGAAATCAAACCCAAAAATCAGACAGCAGGCAGAAGAATTTGCCAGTGCAATTCACAATTGCAAGTGAACCAGGATATTTAACAATGTGCAAAGTAATACCAGACATTAAGTACAAAAAACAAAAATACTCAATACCTATGGAAACTTCCTCATTAATAATAGTACAGAGCAAAACATCTATGAGTATATTTCAGAACAAAAGCACTGCTTTCCACCACTGTTAACTGAATATTTTAACCAATCTACATATAACAACAATTGTTTGCAGTTTCAACCCCATTCAAAAATTATTAGAGAAACAATTAAAGAAACACTATTTTGGTATTTTTAAGACTTCAGTGATAGTTCCACTAAAATATACTATTTTTAAACCACTTACATAAAACAGTGTTCTCACCTCCAGTCAAAAATGTATTTGAGCTTATCTACATTTCAATAGTTCCAGCTAATGTCCTCAGATAGTCCAGAGATTTAGCAGAGATGGCTGACCTTAGGCAAAAAAAAAAAAAATTCTCATTGCAACTGACTTTTACAACATCAACTATTATAGCTTTTTACAACACTGCAATATAATAAAATAATAAGCTATGAAATAAATAAATAAATATTATTGGCCAATTAATTATTTGTAGCAGCGAAACCGGGACTGCCCTAAAGCTTCTGGCTACTGAGACATTGATCTTTAAAGTCACCAATAAACAGTCGCTTGGAGATTGCCTGCTGTGTGACATACACTGAACCTGTGAGGTAGTTCAGAGGTCCAACCTCCCAAAAGCTGGGAGCTACTGACCGCACCTCACCTTTAGGTGTGGGGAATTTGGCTGGCAGAATGAAGGGAACAGTGCTCTATGGCTGGGGAGAGGAAGGAAATGTGAAGAGAGAGAGAGGTCAAACTGCTGCAAAAGGGGACAAGGGGTGACACCGACCCATCCCCTGGAATCTGGATGTGTGGAAGGAGCAGCCCATGCAGTGAAGCCCCCTTTCATGTGGAGCAGGCTGAGGCAGCACTCACCCTCCCTCCCCTTTAGGAGGTGAAATACCAGATTTGTTCAAGACCTGCTATGGGCATTGTGCTAGATGCCCCTTTTTAGGGGGGCTGGGAAGGAATTTTTCCCTTATGACCAGATTGGTCAAGGTGGAGTTGGGTTTTCTTTGTCTTCACCACAGTGGGTTCAGGGAGGGCTTTGTTGACATTGGGCATGGAGGGAGGTAGGCAGGCTATATGTCGGAATTATATAAGTGGAGTGGAGTCCAGTGTAGGCACTCCATAGGGAAAGTATGGGGGGTGGGGAGGGTCGGAGCTCCTACGATTGATAAAGCAGGGAGCCAACCCCCTTTTCTTATAGCCCACCATAACCCTTCTATGGGGGGCAGGGAGGTGGATGGTAAGGTCCCAGCAATGGGTTGGCTGAGGGATCTGGATGGAAAAGGGGGGAACTGGTGAAAGCCCCCCAGGAAGTTATTACCTACACTTGTATCTGTCGGGTACTCCAAGATATCTAATAATAAAGTTGTGGCCTGATTACACATGGTTTTAATGTCTTCTGTCCTTCTTTCGGTATAGCTAGACAATCAACTACTTGACAGAATTCCCAAAAACAGAAGCAAGATTCACTGCTGGGACCATGAGCTTCTGAAAACTATTCTAACCCCTTAAGTGAAGGAATGGTTTTTACTCTGGGAATCCAACTACAGCTGCATTAAGATTTTCACACTCTAAATGAAGGCATCACTTATTTATTTTTGCTATTCCCAAGACCTGCTTTGGATACAACCATTTCTGTTCACAGTAACAGAATGCAATTGGTACAAATTATTATTATTGCATTCTCCTCTACACAAAATGACTCAACTCCCCTTCCTTCAGCATTGGACAACTACACTAAGAACAAACCTCACAATTTTATTCTCTAGTGTGTGGGAAGAAGACTGAAGTGGCATTTGGCAACATCCCATCCCACTTCCCTGTTCTACCTATTTTGTAAGGATCCTGTTCTACCTATTTTGTAAGTTTCAACTCCATGGAGTTACCCTGCCATCCAGCCTCACCCAAGCTAGCTGTGAGGAGCTCAGTAGCCACTGGTACTACCTCAAATTTTGCTTAAACTGGTGTTCCACACAGCAATGCTCACAGACCCTGACAAGCATACTATGCTGGCACCATACATTCTACACCAGTCACTTTGGGCAGCTAAGGTAGAGTTTAGAAGGGAGCTCTGGGTGCATACTCAGTTCTAAGAAGCAGAGTCTGGAGGGCCAGACTGCTGCTCACCTGGCAGGGCAGTTCCTGCTACAAGTGAGTGTAAGGACACTTCCTTCCACTTAGGAAAGCTTGAGGTTCACATCCTAATGGTTCTTCAGCATGACAGCCCAACAGTCTGAGACTCCCCTGCTCTGCAATTAAATGTGCTGGTGAGATAGATGTATCTTGCTGTACCAGGCAAGTTCACCAGGAAGCTGGCTACTGGCCAGAAATCAAGGTTGTGCAGCCAGAACTAAAAAATAAACCACCATATTAAAAACTACTTGATTCTGGCCTTCAAAATAAAGATTGACATAGTGAGATGTTCTGAGTTGTACTATTAGCTGGTAACTTGACTTTCAGGAGCAAGATACGTACACACAAGAATTGCAAAGTTTTATGCACACACACAAAGGAGATTTATTAATTACTGATAAACTCATACATAGTTACTATTCTTCAGAGGATTCCAAGGCAGCAATGAAACATCTTAGTTCTCTCGTGTTGCAGAAAAGAACTCGCCAGAAGACATTTGATGGCAGGTGAAGAGATTTTTGCTGGCAGGTGAAGAGATTAAGGGTAGGTCTGCACTTACAACACTGCAATTGTGCAGCTGGACCAGTGCTTCAATAAAAACACTATTACACCAATGGAAGAGCTTCTCCCACCAGCATAGTTAATCCACCTCTGCAAGAGGTGGTAGCTATGTCAACAGCAGAAGCCCTCCCATAGAAACAGCACTGTCTACACTGGGGGTTAGGTCATTGTAACTGTGTCGCTCAGGGGTGTGGGTTTTTCACACTCCTGAGCTACATAGTTATACTGATGTAAGTTTATAGTGTAGACCTAGCCTAAGCTTTAACACACAGACCAGGTCTAGCCAGATTTTATACCAATGTAAGTATTTCAGTTAGGGATGTGATTTTTTTTTTTTAGCAAAATAGTTAAAATCAGCAGAGCCCCTAATATGGACACAATTATATCAGTTATATACAGCCTTATACCAGCATAGTTTATTACTCTCCCCATATGGTAATAAGCTATACCAGTATAAGCGCTTTTAGTGCATCTATTCAAGTAGCTGTATTACTAACTATACACTGGTGTATAGAACTATGGTATATTTATATATAACTAACTACACTGGTATTGTTAAAGCAGTAAAACTTCAGAGTGTAGACAAGCTCTGAACTATAAAACCCAAAGTTGTCCTTGTATGGATGGGGGCAATCCCACTAATTCTAATAGGATCCAAGTATATATATTTGCAAGCAAATTTCAGCCCTACCTAAGCATTAAAAAAAATAGCAGTGGTTGCTGTCTGCAAATACCAGCTCTTGATGCAAATGCTGTGTGGTGAGATTTCAGAGTAGATTTGCACAGCTATCTTTCTTGCCAAAGAAATGACAACTGCATACTCACAATACCTCCTAGTCCATCCAAAGGGTGATACACAGCTTTGATATGGCAGAATGTAAAGTTGTGGAGTTCAAAAATTTTGGTTGTAATGCCACCTTTTACGGTATTGCATCTAAGACAAGTCAATAGGCAAAACTCCCATTCATTTATTGGGGCCAGGATTTCACCCCAAAGCAAAAACAAACACATTTCCTGATTCTGTATTACTTGTCTGGAAATCTGTCAGGATAACAAGCTCATAACAAGTCCTAGCCAGTCACACCTCAAGAACTGCCTTTCCTATAATATTCTGGAACTTCCATTTCTGGAAAGTGCAAAAATAAAGACACTTTGCTAGAAAAATTAAGATTTTCAAAAAGATTTGGCATTAGACTGACTCTAAGATAAAGGGGGTGAAGGTTTCTGGGGACTCTTATTTTTCCAGAACCAGTTCATTCATTTTACTTCTCTCCTCAGACGCCCTAATCCCTCCAGTCACGACTGTCTTGTTCTTCCAGTGGCTTCCAAATCTATGCGGGGTGGGGGGGGGGGTTCTGCAACATCTGATCAGCAATCTACTTGGGATAGAGTTGACTATAACTGAAAAGCCAGTAGGGACTACCTGCAGCTACCAACCTCTTTGCATTCACCATTAACTTTATTATGGAAGTAAAGAGCCATGGTAATTGCTGTGAGATAGTCATTTCTATCCCAGCGGGATGGATACTTTTCAATCACGCCCTGGATTAAGGAGCTTCCATAAAAAGTGGTAAATGCCATAGACCAAGATCCTCCTTAAGAGTGTGAAAGCTCTTCACAGTAAAAGCAATTGGGATATGCAATAAATGGACTTCCAGGGGTGATGATCAAGGCACCATCAATACAAAGGCTCAAGAACAGATCAGGCAAGACATTTGTGAGAATTATACAGTGAATAATTCTGAAAAACTGAGGGGATATAGAATAATCAGACTGGGTAACTCAAGTGGCCTCATAGTACTATGAAGAATGAACATTAGCTTGTATGCTTTTTGGCTGCAGTGCTGTTGAAGTGTTGTATCTTTTCTTACAGGAGAGCAAAACGGATAAACAGTGATCAAATGACTAGCATTGTGACAGACAAATCTCAGTTCATTTATGAAGTGCTTGCCCTACAAACTTTACTTAATCTCCAAGTGAATGGGGAATGTTGCAGGTACTAAACCTATACAAAGTGCCAAAAATGAAGGTTAATGAAAATAGGTCAATTACAGCAGCTTTATATTAACACACACAGATTATATTGCAAGATGGTGGGGACATGTTGATCAACGGTGAAGCTAATTCTTGGACTGCAATGCCAGGGTCCAGGGCAAGCTGCCAGATGCCAACAGAATGGGGGAGAAAGCAAATGAGCCATTGTCACCAAAGTATTGACTATGAATAGCTGTCCTTGCTAAGTCATGTAAAATGCCAGTCAATTAATAACCTCCTTCCCTCTCCTACTCCAACCCTGCAAGATTTCCTCCAGAAGAAAGTAAAATTTTTCAGTGATGTTGGACAGCCTGGGCCCAACGTGCTAAGCACCTTAGAAATATCATTTTGAATTTCTGAACCTCTGTAGCATGAAGCCTATTCAGCTTACCCAATTAGAGAAAACAAAATGTTTAAACTTTCTTAATCCACCAATAAATTTCCCAAACTGAAACAATGCCATTCTGATAAAATGATCTGGCACCATTCAATATGTAATTTCTCTTGACATACTGACAGCAAGTGAAAGTGGCAGTGACAAAGTAGAAATAAAGTAACATCGGTAGTAAACAACATCGGGAGTAAGCATGACAGGTTTCTCATTATTTGGACTGCTTTGGGAAGCAGCTAGAGTGTTTTTATTAACTATTTTTCAGATTCCATGTCTCCATTATTACCAAGGGATTTGTGTGCTAGAGACCCTAAAAGAAAGATTCTCTCAGTTCTGAGACTTTGCTTTACAATCCAACAAGCCGAACAGCCTGCATATGAAGCAAAAATCAGAACAGATGAAAGCAGGTTCAACTCTATAAGGAATTTCACCAATGAAGTGAATTGTATTTGAGTTATATTCCTCTTCTCTTCAAGGATTTTTTTGGGGGTGACCTCAAAGATATTCACGACTTTTACAGCAGCCACTTCCAAAAGAATGGACACACACCCAGATAATCCTACCCTTAGATGCATTGCTCCCACCAGCTTGAAAAGAGCCTTGACATTTAGCCACATGACTCCTATTAACAATAATGGGTTTATGAGGGTTGACAGAAAAAAAAGATGACTGCAGAGAGACATCAATGGGTACAATATCACTTTGACAGCCCCAGGCCAACATGTATTTACTTTTAATTATTTTTTTTCCATTATGCATAAAAACGAATTTGAAAACTAAAAAAATGCACTTGTATTGCATAAATGGAAGTACAGAAAGATTTCCTAGCATTCGCTGTGTGAAACAGGACCCCACACAGGAATAGATTGTGCTACTAATTTTTTTTAAAGCTGCATTCCCCATAGAAACAGATTACAAGAACTGGATATCATTTCATACTAGAGCCCCCATTAATCAGTCACCTAGACCTAGCATCTTACATTATAAAATACATTAACCTGCTTAGCCAGATAATTTTATTGTATGTGTTTTTTTTTATTATGAGGGAAGAGCTCTCATTTTTACAGTATATACTAATAACTAAGCCAGCTGTATTTCTAAATCTGGAATGTCAAAAAATAGACCTTTAACCAAGCCGTACAAATCTGGGGTCCTCTTTTTTAGAAATATAGCTTTCTATCTAAGACAGCTCTTGTGCTGCTTTAAAAAATTCAGTGGCACTATGTAGCCTTATGTGGATTACGTTTCACAGAGAGAAAACACTAGGAAATCTTTCAGTACTTCCATTTATACAAGAAGTGCATTTTTAGCTACTCAAGGTAGTTTTACATGTAATGGAAAACTAATTTTATTAAAAATAAATACTTTGCTGCCACCGAATCATTATGCAGAATCCAATCTTCTACATTTATAAAAATTAAGTTTCTAGTGTAACTTCAGGTTGCACAGAGAACCACCAAATGTGAATTGAGTGTAAACCAATATGGTTATGTCTGCCTGAATTTGCAGAGGGCCTGAAGCAAATAAGTCTGAAGTGTGAACTTTGAAATTCAATTTCAGCAACAATATTGTTAATGATTTCACTGCTAATCATCTTAACATCCAGTAAATGCGCTTATCCCACAAACCCAAACTACCTCCCTCACCTTTCTGCGTGCCAAAAACCCCAACTGTCCCCTACCCTAGTTTCCACTGGACAACTTCTATGAACAGTCTTCCTTGTTTCATCTAATGTTCTGAAACAAATTGAAAATTAAAAATTTAGGGGCAACATAAACTAGTGAATATAATTTTGGTTCAAACACCAAGGATACTATAGTGATTGCATTATTCATTTCTGAAACATTTCGGAATTAAAAAACCTCATTTTAAAAAAAGTATCTGCAACTGCTGCAGAATTTCTACTCTGCTGCAATGGAGTGCCCTGGAGCAGTGGCTCTTACACCCTTTTTTTTTCGCGGACCACTTGAAAATTGCTGAGGGTCTCGGCAGACCCCTTAATGATCTTTCCAAATGTTCTTTGTACTGTTAGGTAACTATTGTAAAGCACTTTGGATAAAAGAGTTATATAAAAAAAACCTTAATAATAATTAAAGTTTTTTTGTTCTACAAATAAAAGCACACAACTCATATTTTAATATCAGCCGTCTTACCTTTCTAATGTGATGGATGTGCCCTCTTTCCCCCACTATGGCAGCCCTCGAGCTGGGGCTGGGAAGGTGGGGGGGGGGAGTCTCTCCCCAGCTATAGTAGCCCCCGAGCTAGGGCTGGGAAGGAGTGATTAGCAAGGGCTCATTTGACTCTTATCCTTAAGAATAAGATTTTGTGTCTTCTAATGTCATGGTCTATAGCAATCCTTTGATTTTCTGAAAATGAACTTAAGATAAATTCACAATTTATTAATGATAGGATGAGTTTCTGGTGGTATAAAATAGTGGTGAAGCAGCTCTTCCACACCTCACTCTGACAGATCTTGTTGTAAAGAATATTCTACAAATGTCATGTTATACCAGAGGGGAACTGTATTGAGTTAATTGGATAGTTTTTTGCTTGAGAAGCAAACAGTCTTTTTGCCTCAGGGTCTTTACTGCTGCACTTATTTAAAATAAAGGCTGCATATTATACTTCTTGGAGGTGCCCTGGCTTACTGTGGATGCTGCATATATTAGTTACCTTGCACTTGATCTGACAAGGTACAGAACACCTGCAACTGCCATAAACTGAAATGAGAGTTTCAGTGCCCAGTACTTTTGAAGGTTAACTGCTACAGGGAGACAGCGAATAAGGATGCTTAGCAATAAAGAGAACTATGTAACTGCAGCTCCTGTTGTGATGAGACTTATTAATAAGGGCTGCCAGGAGAAGCCTTCTTGTTCTGAAAAGCTGACCCTGATAAAGACCATGGAATAGTAAGACTCTGCCACTATCTCACCCACCAGGATGGGAGCGGTCTCATTTCAAATGAAACAAACCTTTTGCACAGGAGTGAAGGGGATTCTTGAGAAAGAGAAACAGAAGAATACATTGCTGACTCTACCAAAGAGCGCAGAACACAGACCTCACCACAACTTATCCCACTTATGACTAAGGGAAGCTTAAAAGCTGACTCATGGGAATTTTAAAGCTTTAAAGCCACTTTAGGTCATCAGAATTGATGCAATAATGCCGGACTGAGTCTATAAGGAGCCTGAAACACTAGCTATGAGAGGTATGAATGCCCCATTTATCTGAATAGCATGTTAAATATAAAACTCCGACAATACCACCGCAACAGAGGCCTGTGTGTGTGGCAGAAGAGGAGTGCAGTGTGTCCTGTCTGCCCACCCTAACAGATACGGCCCCCTGCCACTTCAACTGGGGGCAAGGCTGAAGGGGTGAGTCAATGTGAAGCCCAGTATCCTTGTGCCTAGGGTTTTGGATTGACTTAATGCAGCCGTGGGAACCTACAAAACAACTATATATGAGTAAATCAATAACCACCAACCACCTAACTAGCTAAGAAAAAAGAATTGCCATTCCTTTGCTATATTAACACCCCAAATACCCCACCATAAAATTTCCATCCCAACAACTGGATACCTGCCAGAATTCAATAACAGAAAGAGTTTATTGTAGGCATGAGCGGTAATACCTCTTGTTATTAAGGTTGCTCAACACTTCCCATTGTAAGACCCAATTTTCAATGGCTTATAATTTTGCCAAACTCTAACCATCTGGGCTGTAATTGTCCATGTGTAGTCTATGGCTCTGGCAGATCCTCTCCCCTCCTCGTCACCCTAAACTGTTTGGTCATTTTGAAGAATGAGGCTTGAGAAAATTTGCTGTTTTGCCCATGTTAAAAATTCTGGCTATCTTGTCTCTAATAAGTTCCAGCACCACTGTGCTTTGCAGTCAGGAGTTACAATTTGGGGGGTGGGGGAGTGGTAGAACTTTGTGCCAGGGATGAGCCTTTTGCCATCCCTGTGAAAATCTGCCAACATAAAGTGATAAGCGTCTGAAAAAAAAATCAGTTTTCACATGCTCAATAGAGACTTTAAATTTTAGCAGCTAAATCCCCTAAATGTTCTGTCCTCACTGGTCATGCACCATCCTGGGGCTGAGCAGTACGTTCCCTGCAATTGCAGTGTTGGGCTGCTATGGAATGTGCTGGGTCCAGGCATCTGAGCTGAGAGCAAGAGGTCTGTCTCTCCTGTGCTCTCAGTGATCTCCTGGATGGCACCCAGGCAGTGTGGAGAAGGAAACTGCCTGATTCAAATGCAAAGACAATAAAAATTGGACCTGCAGGAGGCATGAGGGAGTGGATTGGAACCAGGAGTCTGAGGGGTGGAGGGCTGGGAGTCAGGAGATTTGTACTGTATTCTCTGCTTTTCCAGACTTGCTGTATGAACTTGGATGTGTCACTGAACCTTTTCAGTGTCTCAGTACACATATTGGAATAATGCATGTTTCCCTACATGTGTTTTGAGGCTTAGTTCACTAATGTTTTCAAGCCATGTTGATCTGTTCACATGAAAGGCACTACAGAAATGCCAAAGTATTTTGCAATTACTTTGCAAGTTCAGTAGTACAGGCCCAAAGAACAAAATACAAATCCCTGCAAAATTAGCACAGTTTTAAAAGGAAAATTCCCAGGGATCTATATTTTTCTGGATGTCACAATTCATTTCATCTTAACATTATTCAAATCAAAAGTGATAGAATTAAGGAACACATCCTTTTTTGGTGGGAACGTTTCTAAAGGAAGAGAAATTTAATCAACTTCAGTTGCTTTTTTATATCTTTTGAGATCTTTAACTTCAACCTAGACAGACACTCAGAGATGTGAAGAAAGGACTTCTATTAAATGTAACACCTTATCTGAAGAATGCCATCTTGATCAGTGCAGCTCACTCTACTGCTCCCTAATAGAAGAAGTCTGAACTATACACTAATAATGATATCTGATGCCAGATCTCCACAGCTGAAAAGAATGGGGATAAAAATTAATTTCAGCCACCTTTGTGATACCCTAATCTTGGAGCGGTCAAAAACTAGCTCAGACGCTGCTGTAATTTAGAGTAATTTTAGGGTTGTTCTTAGTTCTGCAGGCTGCAACAACTCTATAAGAGAAGTTCAATAAGCAGACAGGAAACATTGCACGACTCCAGCCACACCCCCTTCTTTGAGACATGCCCTCAACATGCCCCATGTGTCAGTGGCATAACCAGCTCTTTACCACCTGGAGATTCCCCTACAGCGAGCAAATCCCATACAACTGGATCTCTGCACAAAACAACCAGGGGGAATCAGAATTCTTTTAAGAGGCAAGTAGAACCAATATCACCTTACCCCCAGGCCATGCTCCAACCAATAAATTAAGCTGCTTCTTTGTGCACCATACTAACTAGCAACCGTCCCATCTCTGTATAACAAACTGCTTTACTCCATGCTAGTGTTGCACATTTTAGCGAGGCATTAGAATAATTATTTTTCATGTTGTTTTGTAAACTCCAAGATTAAAGCCTTCCTAGTTTGTTGGGTATTTTTATTTTCAGAGGAGAGCAATATTGGTGCAAACAATGGTATTTATAAAATTATAACTTTTAAAAATATGCAGTGTTGTTGTAGCTGTGTTGGTTCCAGGATATTAGAGAGACAAGGTGGGTGAGGTAAGATCTTTAATAGGACCAACTTCTGTAGGTCCAAAAAAAGATATTACCTCACCCACCTTGTCTCTCACTTTTTAGAAGGTTATTACTAACTTGTTTGTGCTTTTACTGAATATTAAGATATAGCTACAAGTATGTTATAGCCAGGACACTTGAAAAAAATGACAATACATATTATGCTTATCTACTTCTGTTAGCTAGTTTTGTTAGAAAGACTAAAAATAGTCAAAGACATTGCAGGAGGTTTCTGCTTTCTGTCCCCAAAGACAAGCAAATAACCTCTCCTTAGCCATAATCATGTTTATTTTCCCTCAGTTTTCCACAAACTCAGAAAAGCTGCATTTTAAACTTTAGCTTGCTTTAACTTTACACTATTTTCTTTGTGCTTTGTTTAAAGGATTTATTGGTTATTGAAATGTGTACAAAATATGTAATACAAGTTTAATTGTAACAGATAGATTGTAACTCAAAGGAGCTTAGGTCAAGAAGCCAAACCACGTGTCTTAAGAAGAGACCTAATTGTGAAAGGAATGTAGGGTGTGTTATCAGAGTAATAAATCAACGTAAACTCAAAGAATTCTAGAAATATCTTACTTGAAATGAATTTTATAATTACTCCAAAAAAATCACTCAGAAAAGCATCTAGAAAAAACATGTGTAGTTGAAAGTGTTTTAAACGTTTGGTTTATTCCTTAAATGTTGAAATGGCAAACACCTTTGTACATACAGTACTTACAAATATGTTAGCTAAATGCAAAGCTAATTTTCTACGTAAATGGTAAAACAATTGATGTATCAACACGGAACATGACATTGCTAAACTAATTACTAAAGTAAGAAGACACTGCAGTAGAATATTTCTATTAATAGGAAATTAGTTATCTGGCAACCCCATACCAAACTCATGAAGACAAGAAGACCTTCTCTAAACAGACTACTAAAAAGAAAAAACAATACCTTCTTTGATGACCATTTAAGCTTAAAGACTCTAAAAATTTAATTCTAATAAGCTGTTTTGAGAGTTCACTTTGAGAGAAATAACAGGAGTAGTTGGACTCATTTGAAACACAGTTTCAGCTCTCATTAAACCCTAATGGAACCAATGGGATATCTCAGAAAATTAACTAAAAGAAAGAGTTAAAACTCTATATGGGTAGGGATGATGTTTGTAGCCTCTGTTTGCCAGAAGCTGGGAATGGGTGACAGGGGATGGATCACTTGAGGACTGCCTGTTCTGTTCATTCCCTCTGGGGCACCTGGCATTGGCCACTGTCAGAAGACAGGATACTGGGCTAGATGGACCTTTGGTCTGACCCAGTATGGCCGTTCTTATGTTCTCTAAACTTAAAGATATCTGAAAACTCCCTGACACAAAGATAAAGGAAATATAACTGTCAAGAAAGAATTACAATCCCAGTGCATATATGCATTAAACTACTATTCATAAGACAAAGAGGCTCCTAAACACAGCCCATGAAGACATGGAGCCAATTACAAGATGACAGCAACTAACTTTGAATCTAAACAACCATGAAAGAGTTGTGTTTCCCTAATTCATGGAAATAGGAAGGAAGGAGCAGAAAGAATTCTGACATAAACACCCCTCACACACACACAAACTCTGTTACCCATCTTAAACAGCTAGCACTGCACAACTCATCCTGTCAATCTCTACAAGCAAGTGTTAATCACCAAGTGGTTAGACCATGTATTCCTGGAGATGACACAGGGTCTAAACACTAGCAAACAGAGAAATAGTGGGATTTAACTGATCTAAAATTCTTAATATTCATAATTGGCCTGTTTCCAGATAGCTCTTTAAATGGCTTCTTCTAAGTAACTGATTTAAATATTTTCTTCAATTCATAGGATTTAGTTAAGATTACTTCCTTTGCCCAATTATAAACTGTTTAGGTTATTATTAACAAGGCCCTGCGTAAATCATGATTTCACGGACTGCACGGAAATCATGAAATTAGCCCAGTACCCGGATTTTTCCATCCACGGGGAGGTGAAAGTGGGAATTGGGCGGATTTTGCTGCTAAATCATGGTACTGGGCTAATTCAGCTGATTTCAGTGGGGGAAGGGTGGTGAGATGGTGTGTCTCATCACAGGGTGCCAGCCATCTGGCCCAGCCCACAGCAGGGACTGGGACCCAGCTCACTCCGTTGTTGCTTTCTGCCTGGCGGCCAGGAATTGGGGTGCAGCATTGACAACACACAGCGATTAGGAGTCCCAGCCCATACTGCTGTGGCCTCCAGCAGGCGTGGGGGAGACAACACAGGACCTGAGACCAGGGTCCACCACTTGGAACATGAGTAGGTATGTAAGTGGACCCTGCCTGGTCAGGGGGATGAGATTGATTCCCTTATTTTATTTATTTCTGGAACCAGC
Organism: Natator depressus; assembly: GCF_965152275.1. NCBI lineage: Eukaryota > Metazoa > Chordata > Testudines > Cheloniidae > Natator > Natator depressus. The sequence goes on from NC_134236.1 coordinate 138,309,324, forward strand.
ACATTATTCTGGTCTTCACCATTTGTCCTTGGAGGAATGTTAGTTGGGGCTTACCTTCTCAATACTCTGACCTGTATTGATCATATGGATTCAGCTTTCAGACTAGAAAATGAATTTTTACCTGTGCTATAATTGGGAGATTTGTTTCCCCTTACAGTAATATTTCAGCTCTTTGAGTTTATATTTAAACTCTGCTGAAGTTGTAACGTCTGTGAGTCTCGACTTGATCGTCTCCATTTCCCTACAGAAGCCTAAAAAGAGCTTCATAAACGTCAGTATGTGCCGTTAAAGGCTCAGCTTTGATGCAATTTAACATATTTTTTATCAAATTAGTTAAATGTTTTGGAGGTGCTCAGAAGTCTTTGCTTTTATACATTTTTTTCCATTAAGTAGATTTCTATTTGCCTTCTTAGCCCTAACTGGCCTTCTACTGTTGCTCAGGCTGAAAAGAACTGTAAAAATATAATGCAGAAGAACTGCTGGGTACTGCCAGGTTTGTAGATCATAAAAACTGATTCTAAACTGATCTATGAGGAGGAGAGACCTGATATGTCCAAGAGTCTAAACAAAAACAGAAGCCGTCTATGTCCATTAACCTAATGGATTACAGTGGAGAGAGAAACACTCGTCTCAGGACAAGGAGGCTAAATGGCATTGAGGTCATTCAGCAAAACATTTAGCATTTAGGCTATTTGTTCTCATTTGCTACAGCTCTGTTCCACTCTCCCATATCAATAAAATTGCTCTGTCTTGCAATGCTCCAGGATGAATAATTTTCAAAGACAGATAGAAACAGCTGCCTCTGAAATCAGCAAAGTCCTTTTCTAAAAGGTTTTATTAATATGTAGAAGCAAGTTGCCATTCTGAAGGAGCGAGACCTTTTGATTATCAACATACAAAATGCAAACCTATTCCATTCAAAGACACATTGCTTGTCAGCATGCAGTGACATTCTGAAGCACTAAAACTATAAAACTTTCAAATCAAAGAATTTTCTGTTCAGAAAAAAATCCATAAAAGAATACATTTCTCTAGCAATTACCAACAACCTCTTTGCTGTGTCCTCAAAGAGGTAACAGAAAACCCAGTGTGTGTCCAGAAGAGATCTCCGGCCTGAGAAGCCTTTTGGGAGATTGTTTGATTATATGGGAGGTACACCAATTTCAGGATATTCAGAGGGAATAAAGCTTTTTCAGAAGCACTAATAACTACATCCCAACAGCACTGCACTCACTACAATTGGGTATGTCTACACTATGAAATTAGGTCAAATTTATAGAAGTCGATTTTTTAGAAGGCGATTTTATACAGTTGATTGTGTGTGTCCCCACACTAATGCACTAAGTGCATTAAGTCAGCGGAGTACGTCCACAGTACCAAGGCTAGCATCAACTTTCTGAGTGTTGCACTGTGGGTAGCTATCCCACAGTTCCCACAGTCTCCGCCGCCCACTGGAATTCTGGGTTAAGCTCCCAATGTCTGATGAGACAAAAACATTGTCGCAGGTCGTTTTGCATACATGTCGTCAGTCGCCCCTCCCCCCGTGAAAGCAATGGCAGACAATCGTTTCGCACCTTTTTTCCGTGCGGGCGCCATACTGCTTTCAGCAGATGGTGCAGTAGGACTGCTAACAGTCGTCGTCATCCACCGCTTCCGCTGCCACTCTGCTTTCCTGCTCTCCTGATGCTATGAATCCACCTCGCAGGTCCTCTATATGACCGTTGTCATCCACCGCTTCCACTGGCACTCTGCTCTGCTGGTGATCTCACAGGGCCGCTTCCACTGCAACTCTGCTCGGCTGCTCGTTTCACCATACCACGGCAAGCGTGCATCCCGCTTAGCTGTTGTGTCCTGGCAGCAGACGGTGCAGTAGTCTGCAAAACTGGTCATCCAACCACCGCTTCCCCTGCAACTCTGCTCTCCTGCAGACACCATACTATGGCAAGCATGGAGCCCGCTCAGATCACCACAGCAGTTATGAGCGTTGTAAACACCTCACGCATTATCATATAGTATATGCAGAACCAGAACCTGCAAAAGCAGGCTAGGAGGTAATGGCAGCACGGTGATGAGAGTGATGAGGACATGGACACAGACTTCTCTCAAAGCACGGGCCCTGGCAATTTGGCCATCCTGTGGCAATGGGGAAGGCTCATGCCATGGAACACTGATCTGATTCTGGACCCGTGAAACAAGCACAGACTGGTGGGACTGCAAGGTGTTGCAGGTCTGGGATGATTCCCAGTGGCTGAGAAACTTTCGCATGCATAAAGGCACTGTCATGGAACTTTGTGACTTGCTTTCCCCTGCCCTGAAGCAAAAGAATACCAAGATGCGAACAGCCCTCACAGTTCACAAGCGAGTGGCAATAGCCCTGTGGAAGCTTGCAATGCCAGACAGCTACCGGTCAGTTGGTAATCAATTTGGAGTGGGCAATTCTACTGTGGGGGCTGCTGTGATCCAAGTAGCCAACGCAATCACTGAGCGGCTGCTATCAAGGGTAGTGCAGGTCACAGTGGATGGCTTTGCTGCAATGGGACTCCCTAACTGTGGTGGGGCGATAGATGGAACGCATATCTTTATCTTGGGACTGGAGCACCAAGGCAGCCAGTACATAAACCGAAAGGGGTACTTTTCAAGGGTGCTGCAAGCACTGGTGGATCACAAGGGATGCTTCACCAACATCAATGTGGGATGGCCGGGAAAGGTACATGACACTCGCATCTTCAGGAACTCTGGTCTGTATGAACAGCTGCAGCAAGGGACTTACTTTCCAGACCAGAAAATAACCATTGGGGATGTTGAAATGCCTATAGTTATCCTTGGGGACCCAGCCTACCCCTTAATGCCATGGCTTATGAAGCCATACACAGGCACCCTGGACAGTAGACAGGAGCTGTTCAACTACAGGCTGAGCAAGTGCAGAATGGTGGTAGAATGTGCATTTGGATTTTTAAAAGCGTGCTGGTGCAGTTTACTGACTTGGTTAGACCTCAGTGAAACCAATATTCCCATTGTTATTACTGCTTGCTGTGCGCTCCACAATATCTGTGAGAGTAAGGGGGAGATGTATATGGCGGGGTGGGAAGTTGAGGCAAATCGCCTGGCCGCTGATTATGCACAGCCAAACACCAGGGCAGTTAGAAGAGCACAGCAGGGTGTGCTGCGCATCAGAGAAGCTTTGAAAACCAGTTTTATGGCTGACCAGGCTACGGTGTGAAAGTTCTGTTTGTTTCTCCTTGATGAAAACCCGCCCCTTGGTTCACTCTACTTCCCTGTAAGCCAACTGCCCTCCCCTCCCCCACTTCAATCACCGCTTGCCGAGGCAATAAAGTCATTGTTGTTTCAAATTAATGCATTCTTTATTAATAGGTCACACAAATAGGGGGATAACTGCCAAGGTAGCCCAGGAGGGGTGGGGGAGCAGGGAAGGACCAGGCCACACTGCACTTCAAAACTTATTGAAAGCCAGCCTTCTGTTGCTTGGGCAGTCCTCTGGGGTGGAGTGGAGTGGTTGGGTACCTGGAGGGCCTGCCCCCACTCCTGCGCCCGCGCTCCTGGGTGTCTGGGTGAGGAGGCTATGGAACTTGGGGAGGAAGGCGGTTGGTTACACAGGGGCTGCAATGGCGGTCTGTGCCTTTCCTGCACCTCAACCATACGCCGGAGCATATCAGTTTGGTCCTCCAGTAGCCTCAGCATTGCATCCTGCCTCCTCTCATCATGCTGCCACCACCTTTCCTCTTGATCCCGCCACGTCTCCTGTTGCTCCCGCCACCTGTCCTCTCACACGTCCCTCCTGTTCTTGCGTTCATTTTGTGCTTTTCTGGACTCATACATTGTCTGCCTCCATGCATTCTGCTGGGCTCTTTCAGTGCGGGAGGACTGCATGAGCTCAGAGAACACTTCATCGCGAGTGCGTTTTTTTCACCTTCTTATCTGCGCTAGCCTCTGGGACGGAGATGCTAGTGGCAGCGTTGAAACATTTGCAGCTGCAGGAGGAAACAAAGGGAGAGTAAAATTGAAAAAAAGACACATTGGCCATTTAAAAGGAGGGTTTTTGGGTTAACATGCAGCACAAACCCAACTAACCCCTCCCACACACACCCCCAATTCTCTGGGATGATCGCTTCACCCCTTCCCCCACCGCATGGCTAACTGCGGGGGTGATTTCTTTTCAGCCACAGGCAAACAGCCCAGCAGGAACAGCCACCTTTGAATGTCCCCTTAATAAAATTCCCCTATTTCAACCAGGTGACCATGAATGATATCACTCTCCTGAGGAAAACACAGAGAGATCAAGAACATATGTTGCTTGTATGCCAGCAAACACTGGGACCACACGCTGCCATGCTTTCTTATGCAATGATTCCAGACTACGTGCTACTGGCCTGCCGTGGTAAAGTGTCCTACCATGGAGGATGCAATAAGGCTGCCCTCCCCAGAAACCTTTTGCAAAGGCTTTGGGAGTACCTCTAGGACAGCTTTATTGAGATGTCCCTGGAGGATTTCTGCTCCATCCCAGACACGTTAACAGACTTTTCCAATAGCTGTATTGGCCGTGAATGCAACCCAAGTCTTCAGGGCAAATTAATCATTAAACATGCTTGCTTTTAAATCATGTATTATATTTACAAAGGTACACTCACCAGAGGTGCCTTTTTTCCCTTCAATGTCCGGGAGCCTGGGTTGGGAGGGTATTGTCTTCAGGGTGATAAACAGTTCCTGGCTATCGGGGAGAACGGTTTCTCCACTTGCCAGCTGTGCGCTATCTTCAACCTCGTCATCATCTTCCTCATCCCCAAAATCCTCATCCCTGTTGCGTGAGAATCCCTTGCAGGAGTCCAAGTATATGTGTGGGGTAGTTGTAGGGGCACCCCCTAGAACTGCATGCAGCTCATCATAGAAGCGGCATGTCTGGGGCTCTGACCCCGTGCGGGCGTTTGCCTCTTGGATTTTTTGGTAGGCTTGCCTGAGCTCCTTAAGTTTCACATGGCACTGCTGAGGGTCCCTGTGATAGCCTCTGTCCTTCATGCCCTCGGAGATTTTTTCAAATATTTTGGCATTTCGTCTTTTGGAACGGAGTTCTGATAGCATGGATTCATCTCCCTATACAGCGATCAGATCTAGTACCTCCCATTTGGTCCATGCTGGAACTCTTTTGCAATTCTGGGACTCCATAGTCACCTCTGCTGATGAGATCTGCACGGTCACCTGTGCTGATCAGCTTGCCACGCTGGCCAAACAGGAAATGAAATTCAAAAGTTTGCGGGGCTTTTCCTGTCTACCTGGCCAGCGCTCCGAGTTGAGAGTGCTGTCCAGAGCAGTCACAATGAAGCACTGTGGGATAGCTCCCAGAGGCCAATACCATTGAATTGTATCCACACTAACCCAAATTCGACCCGGCGATGTCAATTTCAGCGCTAATCCCCTTGTCGGGGAGGAGTACAAAAATTGATTTTAAGAGCCCATTAAGTCGACAAAAATGGCTTCATTGTGTGGAAGGGTGCAGAGTTAAATCGATCTAACGCTGCTAAATTCGACCTAAACTCGTAGTGTAGACCAGGGCTAAGCCTTGCAAAGGCCAAGAGCCTCATTAATGACTAAAGAATTCTGCTAAACTTTTGCAGATGTGTCTCTCTCTCATTGTCATAAGTTGATTTAACAGTGTAAAAGTCACATATAGAAATCCTTAATTTAAAAGGCTGTAGATATTAAGGTACACCCCATTAAGAGGCCTCCTCACAAGATGGTATTAAAATGTAAGGCCTATTTATGCTACAAAAATTTTCTGGACATTTTAAAACCCTATTTTGCAAAACAGCTTTTAAAACTAGTTAAGACTCCTAGTGCATACCTGCTTTAAAGCAGCATAACCTGTTTTTACAGCGCCTCTTTCAAGATGCCTCAAGGGGAGAGGGTTGTCAGTGGAGTGCAGAAGGCAGATTGGAGGCCAAGATAGGCAGAAGAGAAGAACAAGAGACAACAATTGCACAGGCTAAGTTCAATGTGTTCAGAGGAGAAGGGAGAGGAGCAATTAATTGGAGAGGCAGGAGATCAGGGTAGATTTTTGGAGGATGGGGGAAATTATAACATGCTTGTGTTATAAGAGAAATGTACAAGCAGTGAGTGTCTCTCTAATATCCTCGGACTGACATGGCTACAACCACACTGCATACAAGCAGTGCGTGTCAGGGATCACCCTACGAAGACTGAAAGATAAATAAATAAATAAATAAAATTCTCAGAAGTCCTTCAGTGACTTAGGATCCTATAGACTTACAGTAGACTCCTGAGTGTGTTTAAATCATTTTTTAGAAACAGAACTTCAGTTCCTAATGTAAGTTAGGTACTTTTTAAAAATATTACCGCAAGTCATTTATATTAGCTGACTGCTTCATTCATAGCGGGATGCATGGATCAGCATTCATGTCATGCTCCCAGTCAGCATCTGGCCTGTGCCGGGGAAGCTAATGATCCAACCAGCAGACCAATTCAGTGATGAATCCTGATCACCTGCCACATGAGGCATGTTGTGCATATGCTAATCAGGTGGTTCATAGTTGTATTAGAGACAGGCTGCTGTTCAGCCTACATGGCCCTCTCAGTTTTAGTGAATCTGTGTATAAATGACTAGTAGGTATAAATGTAACCCACTTACCACAGCCAGCTCTGACTCCATCACAGTTTACAGCAATTGGCAGGTCCATTTTTGAAGCTGAGACTGTAGGATTTCAGCCCAAGACCAAGTTTAAAGCATATTTACAGATCCCAGAGTAATAGGGTTCCAATTACTTACAAAGCAATAACAATAGCAATAACAATAACAATGGCTGTAATGTAACATACCACTCGATGTTAGGGACTTTCATCAAGATTTTTAAAAGCAGGTGCCTAAAGTGAACTGCATGAGTCCTTATATAAATAAACTGCTAGATCACCAAAAGTGATGAGCACCCTGTAGTATATTAGCCATTATATTCACCTCATTTAGGATTTAACCTTATCACATTAGTAAATGTTTGTGTGCTTATTAAACGTTACATTTTAGCACGTTTTACATGAAAGCCTACTAACAAGTTCTTTCACTATTTCCATAAGGTATGAACAGTGTCTCTCTAACCTCTCACTATAGTTTTTCTTACATAAAGTTAACACACCTAATAAACTCCTTCCTGAAATAAAGGGCAGGGCATACAATATAATTCACTATTTTTGTTGTACCAATAAATTAAAAACCAGCAGGATCTTATTAAAGGGAAAAAGGCAAAATACCACATTTATTGTGAATACAGAAAGAATCATAGTAAGCAGTTAGTTACAGCTGTAACATTCCATTCAATCTCATCTTTATTCACTCATTCATTCATACAAACACACACACACACACACACACAGGTTCTGCAAGGTTGTTATCATAGTAAGCAGTTAGTTATAGCTATAACATTCCATTCAATCTCATATTTATTCACACATTCACACACACACACACACACACACACACACACACACAGGTTCTGCAAGGTTGTCATCATAGTTACCAGCCTTAGAGTTGCTCATGCCAAGCCACTGGCCAGGTGGCCTGGACATGAGGAGGGAGCAGGGCCTTGTCAGATGCTCATCTGATGCTCCTGGAAGTTGGTTTGCAGAATCAGACCCCAAAGTTCTCACTTTTTAAGAGTCTATTTTTATAGGAATTTCTTCCTATGCCAGTCTATGGGAATTGCTTCATCATGCTGTTGCTGAATCAATCAGCAGATAGCACATTCCTGACGGCTCCAAGAAGTTATCTTGTTCTTTGGTTCTCCCATTCTTGAGGCTGTTGGGTGGATTCCAGTCTGCCCTCCGGGGGTCCTCTGGTTATTTCCACTTGACGCCTTCTTCAGCCGATGGACACTGGATTCTTAGGCTGGCACCTCCCTGATCATTCAGTTGTTATCCACACCAAGCATCCGTCCACATACATCCTCTATCTCTATTTTAATCACAATTGTTAATACAACAAAAGGGCGGGGAGTCTCTGGGTGCTGTTTCTGTTGTTAGAGTATTGCTTTGAGTCTCTGTGAATTGCTTTGAGAACAGATTCTGTCTTAGAATGTACTAACACAATTAGCAGCTTGCAAGTTTCACACATAGAGGGAGAGAAACAGTACCAAAACCCAAGAGACCTCTTAATTAGTAATACCCTGGAATTTAAACTATGGGGAATCAAACTCATTTGTGATTTTAATACAGAACTTCTTTAATATGATCCAACATTTTCAACCTTAACAGAGCTGTTAGCTAAACAGCTCTGAACTAGAGGGTCTTTGTGTAGTCATTTCTATGGCAGAGCCCTTCATTGCATAGGAAAACTTCCACAGGGGAAAGCAGTGTGCAGAAAATCCTTCCACTCTGTTGACTCTTCTTTCACGGAGGTCCTTCATGTATTTATCTTTGTTCCTTTTTTTGAGTGTATTTGTTTTGATAGCTACATTTTCTTTTCAGCACCAAGGATGTGTTGTTCTTGTGATCGATTTTTACAGATTGTGAATAAATGCATTTTTTAGACTCAATCTTAAAGGCTTTAAGTACATCAGCACATAGGCCTTTTCTTTTTCTTTTTCTAAGCAATTCCTTGTTTGTTTGGGTTTTTTCAAACTGAGTTATGCCAGAGGTCTAAGAATTTAATTAATATTCGTTGCTTCTAGCATACAGCAATGTAACACTTAATTTTTGCAACCTTGAATGTCAAAGATTATTCACTTCGTAAGTACATATCTTCATGTGCTATGGAGGCATCTTCATGTCTAGACAATCTTTGCTATACACATGCAATGTTGTCAAAGGGTCACATTTGATTGCAGGAGTATATGATAAGGAACAATAACGTAAACCTGACCTCCAGTGTGCAGTGTGCATTAGTCTACTCTGTAAAATTAAGCATCTGAAAGAGAGATGGAACTTAAATAAATATGGGAAGTCATTAGAGAGTATCAGAGCCGCATAAACAGGCTTCCTTCCATTCTCTTGAAAACCTGACCACACAATTGGTGACAAACAAGTTATTTCAACTACATTTTGTCACCAATGAGAAAATCATGAAAAATTCAAATCTCCATGGCTGAGTACAGAATGTAAGAGAACAAATCCACCCACCCACCCAAAACAAACAAACAAACAAAATCCTGACTTCAGATGTGATTAATTTCCAAAAGTTGGAAATTGGACCTGTTTCTCAGTCATGTAAATCTTCAGAATTCGATTAACCTTGAAGTGGGTGCTATAAGCTCTTTTTTATAGATGAAACACTGAATAGCCAATGTGAAAACTAAAATCATCTGACAGCCATGGGTGTAGTTACACTCCAGCAGAAAACAATGTTGCTTTTAAAGTTTATTTTTCGCTCCTCTCTACAAGATATGAAAAGCTTAAAATCTTGCTTTTGTTTCCTGAAAGCATTATTTCATTGATGACGTGATGTGACCTACATTTTGTTCTTTTTATCTATATGCTCAAGTAAAAGACTAAAGGAATGTTTGCTTCCCCACCGAAAGACTTTGTTGTGTGAAGCCCATTAATCTGTAAGAAGTGCTAATGGCCCTCTTACATCTAAAAGGAATTTTGAGTTCAAAGTTAAGAGTAATCTTGCCAAATAGATTGTAAAAAAATCAAAGTTCACATTTCAGTAACCTTATTAAAGGAGAATCGTGATTCTGATATTAATGTAGTTTTAAAGTTCTAAATGCCATGGCAGAAGCTACGATGTAGAATTGTTATGGAGCGGTTTACATAGACTCTCCTCTTTAAAATGGTAGAAGATCAAAGTGCACTTGGGAACTTTTAGTGCAAGGCAGCAGGGTCCACATGGACACTTTAGTGTGTTGCAGGCTGGCGCATGATAGTTTTATATCCCAACTTGCCATGAATTAATACCTTGTCTACACTATGGCAGCATATAGAGTACAGGCACTACTTGTGTAGCTACACACCACAATGAAAGCAGGCTGTGTCCAAGCTCCATTCAAGAGGAGAAGGTTATTCTTGGAGTTAAAGCACTTCTGGATTCTACCTCTCTGTCTGCTACAGAGAAGACGTACCAGCATTTTCAAACATGTGGCTTCCAACTTTGGGCCCAATTATCAGAAGCGTTAAGCACTCATCAGAAGTCAGTGAGAACCAGAGGTGCCCACTAGTGGTGAAAAATACAGATGGAGAGTTTTCATCTGAAACTGTGAATAAGGTGACCTCCTCACCACAGAGGGATGTTGCGAGCTAATTCATTGATGTAGCAAGTCTCTTGGAATTCTTAATGGAAGCTGCTATAGAAGTGCAAACCATCACTGTAATGAGGTTGCCATTCACCATTAGTGCACCTCCTTGCATCTAGGTCTGGGAACGTAGCTCTCGCTGCATCAAGTACCTGCTTCTCATTGCTCATAGTCTTTCTTCTGGTTACTTGGGACTCTGGCCAGGTCACCATTTAATCCATCCCTTCCAGGATTATGAAGTTCAACAAGATCACTGTCCAAATGCCTTCTTCAGAAGATGCTGGGCCTCAGCTTGGGCTCTGTGACATTACACCGGTGGCTGTCAGAGGAAACAGAGACTACCCACTACACTGAGTTCCAGCCCAGAGGCTCTATAACCACCATTCCAGGTCTTCAATCCCTAACCCTGCTGCTGTTTCCCTGGGCTCCTTCCTACCAAACATCTCTATTTTCCCTTGCCTAGCTTTGGGTTTACCACTGGAGCTCACTCTACTCCCTGTGGCTATTTCACCCAGCCTAGCCTCTTACCAGACTCCTTCCTCCAGGGCAGGACCCCAGGGCTTACTTTCCCCGGATTTCCTCCTTGTTCTTGGCTTCCTCCCTTCTCCCAGGGAGTGACTGCAGACTCCTTCCTGGGAAGCCCCTTTCTTTCTCTTTTCTTCTTTTGTTTTTTTAAGGGTGAAGCAGACTTGACTGAATAGTCAATAGCTGCCACCACCTATAATTCCTCAATACTTACCTGTTTGTATTTTCTTGTTCTGCCCTTGTCTTACAGGTAATGTAACAATGTCTTTCTAATAAGACCCCATTTCCCTGATATTATATATTACCTTAAGACATTTGTTACCTTAAGACATTTGAATTCCTCAGAAAGCTTTTTCCTTTTCTTTATCAAAGCCCCTATATTCCCATAAAAATTGATCAATCATTTCCTCCAGTGAACAGAGTACACATGCATAGTCCATCTTTATGTGTATGTATTCTTAAAAAGATGTCTGTTTAAACGATGGCCAGTTAGTACTCTAAACAAAATCACTTCATTTTTCCTATCCAGCCCTGAAATATGTCAAGTATCCTCATTATCCACAATTTAAAAAAATGTCCTCTTTTTTTCATTAATCCAAAGTTTTTGCCATTCCTCTTTTAGATTTATCTGTACTAGGGTTCTGAATTCTTTTTCACAAGGGTATTTATTTGTAAATCCTTTCATTTCTTTACAGCCCTTTTATCTGCTTTGTCCACCATGTCATTCCCTGTTTTCCCAATATGTACTGGGATCCACGCTAATGGTACATGTATCCCCATCTGTACTGTTATTAGACATATAATTTCATTGATTAAATCACTTCTTCATACTGAGACCCTTTTTTATCACCATAATGCCTGAGATGGAGTCCAACACCCCCCCCCACACACACACACACACAAAAAACCCCACGCCACCATTGCTGGGCATAAGTCCCAGATCCAATTTAACACTAGCATTATTGCTGCTACTCCAGCTGTCATGACAGCTACAAAATCAAATATTCTTTTAGATGTACTCATTCCAACTTTTGGTATACAATATTCTGGTTTTTTTTTCTTTTTTGGACCCATCTATATATATATTTGACAAAAAAAACTCCATTTTTCACCAAAATACTGATACCCTTCATTTTTAATACCTCTTTTTACCTTTAAGTTTATAAAATACATCTCAATCCACATTTGGACATACAACTTTCCATCCATAACCAATTTCCCATGACTAAAAATGTTTTGACTTTGTGTAGCTTTTCCTTGTCTTTCACCTTCTCTGGTCGCACTTTAACTTGAATGACATCTGGAATTCTAACATTGTGTGCTATAGTTCGCATACTGAATTCCCAGCAATCCTTATGTATTTACTTGGTAGTTCCATCATTGCAATTCCCATTAATTTTGGTCCAGAAAGTTAGGTCCAGTGATTTCATTCGTAGTCTAACTGGCATTTCACTAGCAACTATCTGCATGGGTCATAAATGCACTGCACACAGCTTACCTGTGCTTGTATTAAATCTAATTTTTTAAATTCTAATTTTGATGCTGACCCAATGGCTATGACTGCCAATATCTGGTCCAATTAAGGCTCTGTATACCATCAGCAGTGTCTTCTTATACCCTCCTGCCCAGTACTGCTACGGTTTACATTCCTTTGTAACTGTCATTTTTGTAAGGCCAATCCTTTGGTTTTAGCAATGAAGAACTTGAAACCCCATGCATTTTCCCAGTCAGAGGTCTCTCATAAGACTTTATTCTCTTTTTTTGCCACTTCAATATACTTGTTGAAGTGAGCTGTAGCTCACGAAAGCTTATGCTCTAATAAATGTGTTAGTCTCTAAGGTGCCACAAGTACTCCTTTTCTTTTTTCAGCTAATAGAGTGACACCTACCCAGCACTTATTCATTTTGGGAGATTATTTATCATATTGTTAAATAAGGTCAGGCCCCACTTCCTAGTGGTCAGCGTCTTTCTGCTCTCAGCTTCTTGGTTTTATAGTGTTGGCCCAGCACTTCCCCTGCTGGGCTTCACTCAATTAAGCATGGCCCTCTTTCTCTCAGATGATGCCAGGTCAGCTAACCAGCCTCTCGGGCCCCGGTTAACCCTATCAGAGCTGGTGTGGGGAACACATCCCATCACAGTCATGATTGTCTTTTTCATATTTTGAATAAACACAGTGGCCCCTATCCTGGTGTCCTCACAAAGAACAAAATTGCCATTAAGCTTGAAGTGAGTTTCACCTGCACATGGACTGGAGGATGAGGCAAAAGGAATGAATCTATTTGGGACCAGAAGCAGGTCCACAACTTATCAGTTTGTCTCACTATTCCTGAAAGCAACTGAATACAGTATTAAGGGGACCCTGCTTATCGATGGGGCAATGAATGGAAGCTCTCCCCTCTCAGTACTGTGGCTAATCCATGCGTTAACTTACAGTAGAGGAAAAAGAATGCCTCATCTTCATACTGTACTTCTCTTTGAGGGTGCCATTCTGCTGCAGGTTGTACAAAAGCAGTTCTCATTCACAATCTTTCATTTACGGTACCATCCCGAGACAGCCGCGTGAGCACCACAATCAGTCAAACCACTGATGGTGTAATGATTTGAGGGGTTGTGGTAAGGATTTTGATCACTTAGTTCCCTACAGTAGAGCAGGCACTCTACTAATAAGGTACTTTCAAAACAAGTGGTTTCTCCGTATATCTTATTTCAGCCTTCCCAGTCTAAATACATGCTCAGAATTCAGCTTCTGCTGAGACTACATTTGCTGCTGCTAATGCTCTTTTATGGCTAAGTCATGGACTGTTACAGGGCCAGCCTCCTCTTTACCTCTTTCTGGTCTCTGAGTGCACCTTCCTCAGGTGTTGATCTTCTTATTCTTACCTGCTTTGGGGTGGACTCTTGTGATTCTTCCAGTCTCAGACCAGGACCCAGGTATAGTAGCTTGTGTGTAACAACCACTTAACACCTAGTGGGGTTCATGCACTTGCCTTTCTTCCCTGTGGGAGCATGTGACTAGTGATATGACCAACAGCCTTCTTAAAACAAACAAACAAACAAACAAACAAACAAAAAAGTGTTTTTATTTAGCAGTTGGAACAAAGCACCAGAGAAGAAGGGATTTTAAAACAACAGGCTACATGCCTATTTACTCTCATCTAATTTTATGCTTTACTTACAAGCTAAGTTAGATAGAACAAACCTGCCACCCCCACTACCCATCTGTGCTGGACATTGGTGCTAGCAGATGTCCTCAAGCAGTGAGCATGCACCTATTCCTTTCCAGGTCAGGCATTTCCCCCCTTGGCTTACATGGATCTGAAAACCCCAGACACAAAACCCAATTGTACACAGAGGAGTATTCAAGCCATTTATATAAAAGAATAATAGGCAAGGAAGGGGGACAAAGCAATGGGCTGAAAGGAGATGGGGAACTTAAAGGAATTCAACAACAATGAAACAAAAGCACAATCCCTTCCCCCACCTTTGGAGGTACCTAAAACCTTTACTCCCCACCTGAAGCTTCTAATCAGACAGGTGGTGCACATAAAGCTGAGATGCACAACCTGCTGAGATGGCAGCTCAGTCTGGACCTCCGGCCTGGTGGGGTACACTGCTCCTTGGCTACTCAGCCTTCATCTTCCCTCAGGACACACACAAGTCTACATCCAAAGTGCTCACCACATACCCTAGTTTAGTCATGTCTACCACAGTTCTTTCTCTGGGCTCATGCACACCCGCACCCAGGGCAACACGGTCCTTCCTCCTTATGTGGGGCTCTCCACACATACTACAGCCAAGATGGAGCCTGACCCAGCTCCTCCCAACTGTTCTGGAATCCCCAGGCTTCTTGCCCCTCTAGGTCGTTGATTCTCCAGGACAGCCATCTGCTGGCTGATCACAACTTTTAAGTTACAGAATGGAACAGAACCAACTTACATTCTCCCAGCAAGCCCAGATTATCCTGTGTCAGTCTGTGCTTCCCTCTCTCTCAGGGAAGATGGATTTAAGGCTTCCGCCTTGCTTCTTAGTTTTAGGTCCTAGGCACGAAGTTTCCTAGTGCCTGAGACATTTTTTTCCACAGTTAGCCAGAATATCTATGAAGGTCTATTCAGGAGAAGGTCTTCCCTGGAGGTGAGAGTACTGAAACTGTCTGAGCCCCTTTGTTAGTCTAACACACATCTTAGAAGTCAAAAATATACATCACATTTTGGATACAGATCAAAATATGTAATTGATAAAAACACTTATTGTCATATATTGTCAGAGGCTACCGTAACCCTAAACCAACCAATTATGTCACTAGTTAGCAAGCATCAACTAGTTCTAGTTGGCTCCAGCTCTCCCCGAACTAGTCCCTTCTTTTCTGGTAGCTGCATACTCCCCACATTTCTCTTGAAGGCAAGAACCTATACACCAGGGAGTGAATCACAGCAGTTCAATAACAGAACCACCATCTCTCTCAGCCCCTTCTCCCTACCTGTCTGCATAGTGCAATGTCACCCTCTAGCAAGTGCTCCCTACCAGAGAAATCTCTTAATAGTGGTCTGATCTTTTCCCCTTGTGGCTGCGATGTACAAGTCCACAAGCTCAAAAGCACCACAATATTTCCACTCACTGTCATAAGAAGATAGCCACTGGGGGACTTGGTAATGCACATAGAAGGAGTCACATGAGTCCCTACAGAGAATCATAGAAATGTAGGGCTGGACAGGACCTTGAAAGGTCATCTAGTCCATTGCTCCTACACTGAGGCAGGCCCAAGTATATCTAGATCTCCCTGACAGGTATTTGTCTAAAGTGTTCTTGAAAACTTCCTATGACAGGGATTCCACAACCTCCTTTGGTAACCTATTTGAGTACTTAGGAAAAATTCTCACTATAAGTATAAGGCATTCAAGTCACAAATGGTTACAAGAGAAAAAAGATTAAATGCTTCCTATTACTAAAACTTAAACTGGATTTGTTTCAAGGTGAAATCCCTTACCATATGTTCCCCGTGACACTGCTGACCAAATTCTCAGGTGAGGATCTGCTCCCAAAGTCAAAAGTTTGTTTCTTTTGTCTTCTTAGTTGAAAGAAAGAGAGAGAGACAGATGGATGGATAGGGACAAATACTTGGGATGTTTTTGCCCATCACTTTATAGTCCAGTCCCCCCTTTGAAATGGATTTTTCTGAGGTTTACCCCTAGATAGAGTTCATTCCCACTGTGAGGATGGAGACAAGAAATCTCATGGTGAAAGGGGGTTCATGCTGTTTGCTAAGATGCAGATCTGATTGTTCCTGCCCCTCTTTCTTGCCAAAGAATGGCCAATTACAAGATGATTGCCAATCAACTTTGATGACACTTGGTTAGGTGAGTAAGTTTGTCCTTTGTCTTTGAAAAACAGGTTTACCCAGACTTCTCTGGAAAAAAATTCAGAACTAATTATAACTTTACAAATAAAATGTGTGTAGCAACATCAACCAATGAGTTATTAGTTTTCAAATTATACCTCACAAGTTATTTTGTACGAAGATTATTACGATAGTGTGTAGGGAGTGAATACAGGGGCGCCTTGAGTCACATCAAGTCATTAATGAATATATTGAATTGCACTGGACCAGGACAGACTCTCTCTTGGACCATACTAGCTATCTCCTCCTAGTTTGACAGCAAACCATTGATAATTACTCTTTAAGTACAGTTTTCAACCAGCTATGCACCTACCTTGTAGTAATTTTATCTAAAACTACTTTCCCCTAGTTTGCTTGGGGAGAGCATGTCATGTGGGACTGTGTCATACATTTTACTATCCAGATAAATCATATCTACTGCTTCCCATCCCCCCATCTACTATGCCAGTAACCCTGTCAGAGAAGGAAAATTAAATTGGTTTGGTTTGATTTGATTTCTTCTTAACAAATGCATGTTGGCTATTACTTATCCTCTCATCCTTTAGGTGCTCACAAATTGATTGTTTAATAGTTTGTTCATCTAATTAAAATAAATATTCTTTAATCTGTTCTTCTGGTTCACATTCCTTCCCCCTTTTTAATATTAACTGTGTTAAGCATACAGTCACAATTAGGGGAGTTTTTTGGGAAGGGAGGGGTTTGGGTTTTTTTGGTTTTTTTTAAGCAAACACTGAAGCAAAATAGACATGAAATACCTTAGCTTTCTTGGTGTTGTCTGTTATTAGCTCTCCTTCCCCTCCAAGTAATGAATCTAAACTTTTCTTAGTCTCTCTTTTGCTCCTAGTATATTTAAGGAACCTCTTCTTACTGCCTTTCTGTGACCCTTGCAAGATGTAACTCATTTTGTCTCTTAGCTTTTCTGATTTTGTCCTTACATGCTTGTGTTATTCTTTTGTGCTCATCTTTAGCAATTTGTCCCTGTCTCCACTTTTTGTAGAATTTCTTTTTGATTTTCAGAGCATTAAAGAGCTCCTGATGGTGCTATACTGGCCTATTACTAGTATTCCTGTCTTTCCTTTGCATCTGGAGAGTTTGCCTTTGTGACTTGTGTCTTAGAAAGTGCCAGCTGTGCTGAACCCCTTTTCCGCTCAGATTTTCTTCCGATGGAACATTATCTACAAGTTCTATGGGTTTGTTAAAGTCCACTCTTTTGAAGTCCATTGTTCTTATTCTGCTGCTCTTTCCTTCCTTTATTAAGAAATCAGGAAATCTATCATTTCATGATCACTTTCACCCGAGTTGCCTTCCACCTTCATATTTGCAACTAATTGCTCCCTGATAGCAAGAATCAAGTCTAAAATGGCTTCCCTCTGGTTACTTATTCCACCATCTGAAACATATTCCAAGAACTTACTGTACATTTGTATTTTGCCATATTATTTTTCCAGTGGATGTCTGGGTAGTTACAGTCCATCATTCTTACCAGGTCTTGAGTTCTGGATATATTTACATTACAGGATCACTCAAAATCTAGGGCCAGTCCTGCCAATCAACTTTACCACCTATGTGGATCCAAAAACAGAATGCTGTTTTGTTTAATTGATCTTTCCAATTTGAGTAAGGCAATATTTTGTTTCTTCTAATTGGCTCAAGAGGAGAAAAGATGGTCTTGTGGTTATGGGCACTGGACTGGCATATCAGCGTTCTGTTCTAATCTGTTCTCGAATGCAGTCTGTGACCTTGAGCAAATTATTTCACCTTGATGCATCAATTTTCTCACCAGCAGTGTATGCAGAATATTTTCCTACCTCACAGGTATGTTGTGGGGTTAAATCTATTACCTCTGGAGGCATATAAATATTATTGTGAAGAGCACCATAGAAAGACCAACAAACAATCAGGACGGGTTTGGGTCTAGAAAAGCACTTCACTGCTATAGCACAGATTAAAATTCATCCCAGGTCAGCACTCATTAAACTCAACTTTTTCTATGATGCTTCAGTGGCCAACATGAAATGAGTTTTGGTTCAGGTGCCCACATCACAAAAGTCACCATCACAATTAGGACACAAAGCAACTTAAGAGACCTAAGCCTGAGGGAGAGACTGAATTACCCTCTCACCTAGTGGTGATACCTACAGTTTTTGGTTGGGGTAGATTGGTAAGGCAATGAGGAAAAGATGCCCATGTTTTAACTTTTCTGTGGACAGAAGAGTTCAATCTGCAAAGCTGTGAATGTAGAACCCTTTCAGAGGCCATAGAAATTCACATCAACATTAAAACATTAAAATAATTGTAAATTAATGTATTTGCTACACTAGTCTTCATTTTAAAAGAAAAAATGTATTCAGCTCAGCTTTATTAGCAAAAATCACAGGGCAATGCTTAAATTACTGAATATGAAAAATGGAAAATAGGGAAGGTTTTGCTCCTGCATGCAAGTGAGAGCCTGAAAGAGTTAATTAAACTAAGCCAAGACCATACAGAAGGCAGCTTTAGCCTTAATTTCTCCTCTATTGTGTTTCTAGCTTTGCCAGCTATAACATATATTTTGGTTCCTGGGGAAAAGAGTTGCATAATGAACTGCTTTATAGGTGGGCTATGAAAAAAATCTAACTTGACCATTTTTGAGGACTTTTCTGTGAATCGTCTCACTAAGTGCTCTGCATGTAAATGCCATCTTCAGCACTGGCTGCTATAGCAACTGAGATATTTAGGAAATTATTTAAAGTGAATATCACGGTGCGTCTAATCTCTCATGAAGGCAAGAATTGTCTGAGGAGAAAACATATAAGGTCTATATAATTTAAAATTTGTAAATGCAATGTTGATTTTCAGGTATGCCATCTCCTTATGGTTGCAAACCAACAAATAAACCACATACACCTAAGCAGCACTGAGGGCCTTTTTATTGTATCTGATCAGATTTAACAATGTCACTTGGTACTCGTAGACTTGATTTATTATCGCCATATTTTACAGCCATGATATGTGTTAACTATTACATATTAAGACTCATGGAGTGTTATAGAAAGAAAACCGGTTTGCTATTATCTGTTTGCTTATCTTAATGAAAGCACTAGCTATTGCCTGCATGCTCTGCAGCACTGAGAGCTTTGGTTCACAGTGTTTTTCCTCAGAGACATCTGTTTCTGTTTTCCAAAAAGGAACATGTGACCAACCTTCTCAAATAAGCGTTTTAGAGTCTGAAGATGTCTCAATCAATAAGTAGTCCTATTTGACGCATGTAGATTGACAAGTGAACCTCCAAACGGCTCAGTTTAGAAAAACACCCAAAAGCCCGGATGACCATCAGAATCTTGTACAAATTATGTCCATTTCTACACTCTGGAAAACTGGACTGTTTGGGAATCTCACGAGAACACGTTTTCTTGTGAGTTCAGATGTTCTACTTCCACAGTCACCTAGGAAATGTGGAGTCAGTAAAGCTAATTAAACTTTTCTAAAAGTTGAACAGGGTTGGGTTGGATCTTATTTTATCCCTTTCTGCAAGCATAAGCATTGTGGCCAAAACATTTAGGAATCCATGTTATAGCCACATTTATCCCAAAGCTCTAATCATCTTCCCTCTCACTACAGTTGTTACAGGTCATCCATAAACCAAAGTAAGCTGTGGGATGAGCCTATGTAATGTTAAAATTCTAGTATGTTAATATGCTATCAGTATTACAGATAAATTGCTGTAAATTACTGTGTAGGCACTATCTTCTAAAGAAAAAATAATTTAGCCCATTCTCCTACTTTCATCTAGTGTTCTAGGTGCTAGAAAATAGCAAGAGAACAATGCAAATTTTTTTTGAAGAGAAATACTCATTCTAGAATAAAACTGAGAACCCTATCATGAATTCCAACATCTTGAATGATGAGGATAAAGAAAGCGAACCAAATGATCAGCAGAAGAAAGGGATAACGTGCGGGGAAATCTATTACATATGTATTTTTTTTAAATACACATACATACCCCACCACCATGGGTTGTAAAATAAAGTGTTTAAAGCTTTCAAAGTGTAAGTGCTTTGAGATAAGATTTATATATATATATATATATATATATATATATATATATATATATATATATATATATATATATATATATATATATTCTTCTTTTAAAAGGAAGTCACAAGAAAAATATTGTTGTTAAAGTTGAGTGGGGTGGGAAGCCTAAGAGAATAAGCTTTGTTGAGAGATTTTATCTTTTTTTAGTTAGGTGCAACCACGTTGAGTTCAGTAAGGCTGCATAGCTACAACTATCTGAAAGATCTGACTCACTGCATTTTTAAATTTCAAAGTGAAGCTTCCAACATGGAAAAGGTTTCCTGGAAAAAAAAAAGTATAAAATGGGCTAACTTTATTTTTAATGGAAACCAGAACAATAGGCAGGATCAGAGAAGTTGGTTTCTCCAAATGTAATGCTTTACAATGTGTCAAACTTTCTACAACAACTGCTCACAAACAATGACAGTAGAGTATAAACTGACTCCAAAAGTTTTTTTATTTCATAAATATTGAACAAATTATTCCACAGAGATACAGCTTCACTCCCATATGCATGCCTTCCTGAGCATTTCATTAATACATTTCTCTAAGGGCTTATCTACATAGCAATTTAGGGCACAGCAAACCAGGGTGTGCATCTCCAGCACACTAGCCTGCTGTTCTAAGTGGCCACGTGGGTGATGCTATAACACACTAAAGAAGTTCCATTGTGAGCTCTGACATACAGTGCTGTTTGGAACAACAGTAACTTCACACCCTGACTTGCCATGCAATGTATCGCCATGTAGAGAAGCCCTAAATCTCAGTTCCATTAGCTCTATTGTATATTAGAGATAGAGAAGTGGGAAATGGTTTTCCTGTCCTGTGGAAAGTCCAACATTTTGAAAATGTCACTGTTCCACATTTGGATGAGACTGAGACCTGTCAAAGTTTCTCTCTGATTTTTCATTGAACAAGGGAGTGTACACAATACCACTGTAGTCAGCGCACTCATGTGGGAAACCCAGGTTCCAATCCCTAGCCTGAATGAGGGGTGCATTTCTTTCTCTGACTAGACATTCCATTCTGGACCTGAGCAGCTATTTCTTAACCAAACAATAATTGAAAACAAAACTATTTGTGGGAATGTACCAGTTTTGACAAATTGACATTTTCCTATGAAAAAACCATTCTGTTAACTAATTTCTACCAGCTCTAATTATATAGGAATTGAGTGTGAGTCAATGAGAACATCCCACACCCATCTAAATATACTGTGCTTATCACCATGGTATCTGAGCACATTAGAAGGCAGAATTTGGCCCAGTAAATTTAGCCATTTATTCCTTTCAGGATATGAGCTTGTGCAATAAGAAAAAAACCGTATGTTTTCCCCAGAATGTCCTTTCACGTCACTTATTTTTTTACATCTATAAAAAAATGAATGTTTGCCACACACATACATTCCCCTGCCACACACACACACACACACACAATGGAGAAGAATCCCATGGCAGCCATATCAATGTTTGCTCACCTGCTGTAACACTTCTTGTCTAAACAAGTACTACTTACAGATCTTCTATTGTGTTACTGATCATTTTGATATTATTCTCCTAGGTTAGCTAGAAATGTGATGATTGAACTGACCACCTTTCTGTGCTTTCCATCTACCCTTTCCATGTGCAATTCTCTTTCAAGCAGTAGTCTAAGAAAGCAACGAATTGCCATGAATTCAGTTCTTCAAATGAATCTGAAAATCTTAAAGGTCACATCAGTAAAACTGTTTTGTTCAACACACACTACCACAATTTAAAGTCATGTATAGTACCGTTATTGTATTTTATATAAAACTTTAATATATTAAAATAGCTATTCCACTCATTTTGTGACTTATACCTAACAGTTGTAATCCACATAGAAGGATGCATTTAAATGTGTCCTCTGATGAGCTTATATAGTGTCTACATCAGATTACACATATCTTTATTTCCAGCTGCATATAAATGCATCTGTATAGATTATGCACACTAGTGTATCTAAATCCATCCTTGAGACAGGCACATTCAGTGTACGTTAGAACTCTACGAAATCAACCAAAAATTATGGAGCAGGTTTTCAAGGAAGAGTGTGCACCTCTGATGGTACATAATAGAGTGTATCTAACACCTGCAAATATCACAACTGTGTGTACAGATAAGCTCTTTCCTAGCAGGCATGTCCCGTTATACATTAACATGCACAAATATACTATTTGCATGTCAAGTCAGGTGTGCCCAATTATGCAGATCTATTTTTGAAACTCTGCTCCTGATTATGCCTAGTCATTATCTCTATGAACGTTATTAATGCCACATGGTAAATGATTTCATAGCTGAAATCTATGATTCACTGCTTTCAGAGCCAAACTAATATAACAGTGTTTCCCTCTTCCAGAACCCAAAGTAAATATAATAGATTGGACTCACTTCAGCCAAATTCTAGAGCAAAAAAGAAATCCCTACCTTTTGTTTTCCTTTCTAGAGTTACTTCCTCCATGATGCTCACCGCCAAATCTCTGAACTCTCCAAAGCATGTGTGTTAGAAGGATATCAATCCCTGCAGCTAGCCCAGCCTTGTATCCTTGAAAAAAAATGCTATTCCGTCATGTAAGGAGAGATCTATTGTTCCATCTAGTTCATCTCAAAAATATTTTCTTCAAGAATATATCCTCCATATTAGGCAGACTAAAAAGTACTGCACGTTTTTTCCATTTGTGAGCTACTGCTAGCTTCAAAGACAATCATAACAAGTTCTGTGGGAGTTATTTTGAAATTGTCTGTGTAGAGAGTTGGGGAAATTATTTTAAGTGATCATTGGCTATGAAATAGTGTAGGTTTATACTGTTTGATGAAATATGTAAACTTGAGAAGAGTTTCTCTTTGTTCTATTTAGAATGAAAGGCACAAGGAAAAGGGTAGATAATTGACTCCAAAGCAAACCACTTTTTCTTGCTGTTTCTTTAGCTTGAAATTGTCAAACACATTTTCTCTTGTTCTTGTGTGAGGTTGGCTGCTCTTTTTGCACAAATGTTTGTCTTGTATCTCTTTTCTAGCTGTATTTATATTTCCCAAACACTTTCCAATGATAATCATACACTTTCAATTAATTTGCTTCAGCCATACTTGTGTTCCTTGTATGTTTGCTTCTTGAGGCCATTCAAACATTCTAGTTTTACTGGCAAAAATGTATGTGAAAAATAAATTGCAAAGTCACATGCACAAGCAGATTCAGCAATATGTTTTTAAAAAGTATCTCAACTGCCAAACAGTCCTGGGAGCATTAATTTCAAAAAATAAATATATAAAAATTAGTGGCGTGATTTTCAGAGGTGCTTAGCACCTGCAGCTCTAGTAAAGGTATATCTACACCACAGGTGAAGGTGTAAATGTAACATAGGCAGGTATATCTGCACTAGCATTAATCTAGCTATCCCAGGTCCATAATAAAAATGCAGCAGCACAGGCTAGCAAACAGAGTACAAGACTTCTAGGAACACTGGGTACATACTCAGTGGCTTGGGCTTCAGCATGGCTTAAAAAATCTGAGTACATACCCATGGTCCCTGGCAAACTTGTGTCACGTTCTGCTCAGAATACCCAGAACGGTGAGCCACTGTGTTACCCCTCTACCTTAGCAAGAGTGAGAATGTTGTTGCTGCTAAGCTGTGTGTTAGCTCCCTGATACACCAGCCTGTCTGCCTTGCCAGCAAACTCTTCAAGACTCTGCCAGTCTGAACCTTGCCTACTAGAAATAATCAGTGAACCCAGTTCCCAAGTTCCCCTGCAGTGTCCAGTCCCTTTCACTAGACACTCAAAGAGACAGAGCACACATCAGCCTGTTAGGTTAGTTGAAGATTCACGCTTTACTTTAACACACAGCAATGGGATGATTTTGTAATGAAACATGAATAAGTTTATTAACAAAGAACAGAGACTTAAGAGATACTAAGCAAGAGAAATAGAGACAGATATGGTTACAAACAATAAACCAAAATACACTATGACTAAAACTTACGTTTAGCAAGTTATATCTTTACCTAAAACAATCTCACTCACAGCAAGTTATAAGCAGCTCCTGGCCTTAGGCCAAGAAGATACAAGTTTCGCAGGCTTCTGTTCCCTATGTCCCCTAAAAAATAGATAACTAAAGTGTCTTTTTCTTCCCTTATATTATCCAAAGCTCATTTTCTCTGCCTCAACAGCCAGGCAAGCATTCTGAGGTGTAGACTCAGTCCCTCAGTGAGCTTACTAAGTTGTCTTCTTTGCCACTCATTAGCTTGATGGCGTTGTTTACCTTCTATGTAAATGTTCTTTTATTGTCCTCTGCCTGTAATCAAGCTGGTCAGACTGGTAAATCCACATTCCTTTGGCTCAGGGCAGGCTGGATTTATGCACTGCCTTCGGAACACATTTTAAGAACATGTTTCCAGCACAAATATATAACTCTGTGTGTACAACTCATTCATACATTACACAATTATTTTCAGGACCAGAGTGCCACCAGTTTACATATGATACTTTACATGATACCTTTTAGATACATATTATGACAATAATGTGTTGGGGGTAATGGGTGCGTCAGGCCTGATACAATACAGATAGTATTGTATTGCATGTGTATACACAAACAATAGGCCAATGCCCACAGGCATTAAAGTCAATGGAAGTTGTCACTGATTTCACTGAACAGATTAAGCCCGAAAATAGTCCTTGTGCTAATTTATCAGAAATATTGTATTTTTTACATGAACAAGGTGTTTTTTCCCAGTCAAACTAAAAGATACTGACAGTACCTGGTCAGCAGATCTATTCTAATGTTACTGGTGATAACAGAAGTCACTCCAGGTACCTAATTCAGTGAGACCACATATTGCTGTGAATGCGCATTTAGGAAGGAAATTCTTTAAGAGTATGTAGGTCATAAATCCTTTCCATCAGTGGCATCTGGTGTTAGAATTGTGGGCATCTGTCATTTAACATTTTTGTCCTAAAAGCAGAAACAGATTATCCTTAATAAATATACAGGGTACAGTATGCGATTTAGCTAACAGATTAAGTAAGGTTCAGGAAGAATTACTTTGAGTCTTTAAAAAAAAAATCAAAGTGCTCTCTAGTACAATTATATGAGTATATTAATTCAGAACATTAGTTACACCTTAGTACTTAGTAAAAAAAGGATAGCACAAACTTAGCATGAACAATGGTAGATACCAGAACTATTCCTACTGAAAAAGTCAGATTAATTCCAATCTAGGCTCATGACGTGAGAACTTCAGTGGCAGAAAGTTCACCAAAAGGGACAGTTGTAGAAGGGTATGCATCCCCAGATTTCCCGCTGCTGGGGGCCTGGAAGCAGACAGCCCTGTCCCAGAAGTGACACTGGGCAGGGAGGGGTACATTGTTGGTTAAGCAGCCCCGGCACAGCTTCAAGCTATCTTCCATAGATGGAACTCAAAAAAAGGAAGTTGGCAGTGGACACACCCTTCCCCTGAGGTGAATACCTCTGTGGCACAACAGTTCCTTGCTCCTCCCTGTGTCAGCGAGAGGAAATCTGGCACAGGGAGCAGCAAGGAGCTGCATTTTTAGCCCCTGATCTCACTATATGAAAGGTAATCAATTATTTTGAACTTGTGCACTTAGGAAATACTTAAATTTGTTAGATTTGTTTCCTGGTGGCCCTTGTACTACTATAAGACTAGTGGTAAAAGACTACCAAGAGCATTTTAGTGGATGTGCCAGAAAATAAATTACATTTGATAGTTTCCTGTTCTTAATGCTGTACCAACTTGTAAAGTATATTCCCAATACATTTATCCCTTGCTAAAACGAAGAACAGGCCTTTCATCCAGGAGAGGGCTTGGAAAAGTAAGTTGGCCCACAAAAACCTAGGAAAAAAAGACATGCTTTAAGAAGGTATTACATTGGAATACAGGACATAGGACTGGAGGGACCTCCTGGGTCATGCAGGCAATCCCATCACAATCCTTTTCATACATTTATCAAGTTCCATTTCAAAACCAGTTCACTTGCTTACTCCATTACTCCTATGGGAGGTTGTTCCAGGAAGTCACTCCTCTTATGATTAGAAACCACCTAATTTCCAGCCTGAATTTATTCATGGTCAGTTTATCGCCATTTGTTCTTGTGCCACCATTGTCTTTTGGCTTAAATAGCTATTCTCCCTCCCAGATGTTTACTCCCTGATGAATATAGATAGAGCAATCATACCCCCTCTTTTAGTCTCCTCTCATAAGATAGGCCCTCTATTCCCCTGATCATCATAGTAGCCCTTTTCTGCAACTGTTCCATTTTGAATTAATCTTTCTTGAATATGGGTGACCA